>NC_137063.1:29286590-29534090 GCF_032717465.1 Coenobita brevimanus | reverse complement strand
GTTATGAAGTGAAGAACAACATATGTTGATGGCCAGGTAGTTGAAGTACTTAGAGGAAATTACTGGAGTTTACATTCTGAAGTAAAAAGACTCGTTAGACATGATAAGAGGAGGCTATATGATGAAAAGGCAACAGAAACAGAAATTAAATTAAGTAAAAATTACGGTCAGAGCACAAGAGCAGAGTATCAGGCCATAAAGGAGTTGACTGGGACTGAAAAGAGAAGGAAGGAAATACCTGTACGAGAATGATAGAAATGGTAATTTGATGACTAAAGATTTGGATATAAAAGGAAGGTGGAAAGAGCACCTTGAATCTGTTCTAAATAGACCAATCCCAGCTGAAGAGGACATTTTGCCAGCCGAGAGAGATTTGCAGATAGAAACAGGGGATATAACTTTGGAAGAGGTAGCAAAATCTATAAAGGAGTTAAAGAGTTTTAAGGCCCCAGGAGAGGATGGAATATTCCCTGAAATGCTTAAGGTGGAAAATGACGAGTTGATGAATGCGCTTTTGAAACTTTTTAATGTGGCTTGGGATAATGGTCGATTCCAGAAGAGTGGAAAAATGGAGTGATTATAAAAACACCAAAAAAGGGAGATTTAAGTGTGTGTGGCAATTGGAGGGAGATAACTTTGACACCTGTAGTTGCAAGTCTTTTCCAAAATCTTGTTGAACAGAATAGAGCCAGTAATTGATAAAATTTTAAGAGAAGAACAAGCGGGATTTAGAAAGGGTCGAGGTTGTAATGATCAGATTTTTATTGTAAGGCATCTAATGCAACGAGCTAATGAGATGAAAATGCCATTTAGTATGTGTTTTGTGGATTTTGAACAAGCGTTTGATAGTGTTTCACGTGGAGCTCTGTTGAAAATTATGAGATTCTAGGGTATACCAGAAAAGTATATTAGAAGCCTGCATGAACGTATTTTTTGTAAGGTAATGGTGGTTGGTTCTTTGAGTGATCCATTTCAAGTTAGGTCAGGAGTGATTCAAGGAGGAGTTCTTTCTCCATTGCTGTTTGTTTTGGTTATGGATTATGTTATGAAAAAGGTTGTAAGGAGAACAGGTTCAGGAATTAACTAGAAAGAAGATAAGAAGCTGATGAATTTGGACCATGCTGATGATATTGTACTGATTTCCGGAAGTATTTACGAGATGCAGAGGGTGCTTGATTGTCTGGTGGAGGAAGAAGAAAGAGTGGTATTGGTAATAAATTGTGGAAAGACTGAAATTATGAATATGAACGTGGAGAACCAAATTGTTTGTGTAATTGGGAATAATGTGGTGAAGAATGTAGAAAACTTTAAATATCTGGGAACGATTGTATCATCTAATGGATCATTAAACAATGAAACTGAGGAGAGGATTAGACAGGTTTGGTGAGCTGTTGGAATGTTGAAATTTGTCTGGAATAATAATATGCTTTCGGTACATACTAAAGTGAAAATTTGCAAGTCCATGGTTAGACCAATTTTAATTTATGGGCATGAGTCATGGTACAGTACAATTGCAACAGATCAGAAAGTATTAGGATTTGAGAATAAAATACTGAGAAGGATTCTTGGGGTAAAGTGGCAAGACAGAGTTACAAATGCAAGAGTAAGGGATATTGCGAGAGTGGAACCAGGTAATGAACATGTGAGACTGTCTTGCTGGAAGTGGCTGGGGCACATATACAGAAAAGAAGGTAGTTTACTACAGGATGTGCCAGAGTGGACTGCTAGAGGAAAAAGAGGTAGAGGTAGGCCGAGGGAAACCTGGTTGAGGACAGTGAAAAAAGAAGCAGGAGAGGAATGTTGGTGGGACCTGAAGGAGATGGCAAGAGACAAATATTGGTGGGGAGAGTTCATTGAGGCCCTATGCATCCCGTGGGGTGCCACAGGAAATGATTTATATATATATATATATATATATATATATATATATATATATATATATATATATATGAAATGCGTGATGTACAGCATAGTGCCCCCGGAAACTCACCGACACCCCCACCCAAACCCCACGGAGTAGCCCCAGCCGAACCACGGGATGCCGTGCGACAACGGCATAAGTCAGCCCGGGCCGTGCGCCCTTATAGCACCCAGCCTTAGCACCGTCGCCCTAGCAGGAAGATGACACTACCTTCGGGGAGTGGGACCGCCAGATCAGATCGGGGTGGAACTGCCTATCCAGCTCCAAACAGCGCCCCTCAGGAGTGCGCCTGTAGCCGCTCCCGCCTTCAACAGGAGTGTGCCTGTAGCCTCTCTGAAGGTGTCTTCCTCAATAGGACGGGCGGTTGCCGCCTGCCCCTCGTAAGGGAATCGGTGTCTCACCGACCTGAGGGTAATCAGGAGATAGCCGGTTGCCGCTCCCGCCTTTGTCAGAAGGTGTACTTCCAGGGACGGCCTGTGACCGCTCTACACCCCCTCCTGCAGGAGTTGGCCTTTAGCCACTCCTTCCTCCAGCAGAAGGAGACGGCCTGTGGCCGCTCCCGCCATCGTCAGACGGCCGGTTGCCGTTCCGAAGGTGCTGCCACCGAGTCGGCCTGTATCTGCTCCCCCTCCCTCCTGCAGGAGACGGCCTGTGGCCACTCCCACCTTCGTCATACGGCCGGTTGCATCTCCGAAGGTGTCCAGAGGCACGCTGAATCCCCAACTCAGGCCACAGCCAGTAGCCGGGCCTTGGCGCCTCATAGTTGTGCCCTTGGGCAGCCACGGCCGATACCCGGGCCTCACGGCCAGAGAGAGGTGTCTGCATGTCATCACCCCAGCGTGAGACGAGAGCCCGGACCTCCAGCATCAGAGAACCCCAGTGGGGCCCTACGGCTTCCCATGGCCTCTGCTCCCTACGCCTGGCCCTGGAGAAGACCCACCTGACGGACCCTAGTTCAGGTCGGTGCCGCAGCCCCTCCCTGACGGCGCCCCTCGACTCTGGGGACCGCATCCCTGAGTCACTCCAGACCATCCCCAGGACGCCAGGGCGTGATCTCTCCACGCCCCCAAGACGGCGTAAGACCTCCACCTCCGGCCGAGACCTGAGCCAGAGATTCCTGGACCTGTTTGGCCCCAGTCCTGAGGGCCACACTCCTGAACCTAGCCCGGAGACTATGGGCCCCTTCGCCACCTGCAGCCCTGGACGAGAGAGGACGCCCATGCGAGTCGTCCCGTGCCCTCTCGGCACGCCCTTCCTTGGCGGTGCCCCTATTCCGGCAGAGTTGTCACCGGCGTGTCTTCCCGCCGCCCCCACTATATGAGTGAATCATGTTAAGTGTGGTGTTGCCCCAGAATTAGTTAAGTGACTTATGCTGAGTGTGACGTTGCCCCAGAATTAGTGTAACAGTGATACAGTGACTTAATGTATGTTGAATATCGGGACAAGTGAAATCACGGGCGGATGAGTAAGGACGATTGCAGAAACTAAGTTCTGGTGAATCAGACTCACGAGTGACGCCCTTGCAGAAAACCAGTAAGACTCGTACCCGAGAAATCCCCTATAATAAAATACACCAATGTGTTTTGTTACAGGAAACAGTAGAGAAAGGTGTTAATAATATTCTCCCGCTTGTATTACCGTAAACACAGTGAATTCCCAGTGTCCTCCACCCTCTCTTTAAGAATCTCCTCCCAGCCGCTAGTGTGAACGTAAACTAGGAATAGAATCAATTGTCAAAGCCTCTTTGCTACCAGATAATACTAAGTTTGAATTAATAATACTTACTCTCTCCCAATATTACTATAACTCTGTTCTGACCTGCCGCGAGTCACTCCCCTCGCCCCCCCCCCATGTGAGACTCATTCCCCGTGCTCACACGGGCACCTGTATTCCCTGTACACCTGTGCACTAGAATTACTGTGTTGGCATCAGTATCAGTTAAGCCAGTATCCTGCGAGATACTAATATCCTAGTTAAGGTTTTTTTTTCTTTACCATATATTGTGTTGTAATATCTGCTGTTTTGTCCTGTGTCTGACTGTGGTAATATACGTATAAAGGTTATTACCTGGAGTTTTTGTGTCCTACCTCTCTTTATTGCACTAAGCCCCGGTCTCGAAAGAGGACCCCGCTACACGTTAGGTGTTTTAGGACCGAAGAGTCGGGCCTTTTTCACCTATAGTAGCCGCAGCGAGAAATGAACGCTGTGGTGGGGCAGCCGGTCATCCGGGGATTCCCCCACTGTAGCCATATCCACATGTCACCGACCATAGAGGTAGGATGTCACCGACCATCGGCCACCGCTGCAGCCCCGCTCCATGATCCTTACCCTGTGTCTCTGGCTTTCTGTTTCTCTCTCGGTTTCTATATAAACTGGTGTATTTCCGAAACTAATTATGAAATTATTATGACTTTTGTTCCACACCACCACTGAGGTAAAAATCAAGGAGAGTTTTCTGTATAAAGGTTTCCCCCCCCTTGTCTGAGGGCAGGTCAGTTCTGGCGAGTGTATAATTATAGGTCAGGCGGAGGTATCGGCAAGGCCGCACTCCCCCGCTTATATGCCACATTTAGGAGGGGGGGGAAACCTTTATACAGAAAACTCTCCTTGATTTTTACCTCAGTGGTGATGTGGAACAAAAGTCATAATAATTTCATAATTAGTTTCATAAATACACCAGTTTATATAGAAACCGAGAGAGAAAGAGAAAGCCAGAGACACAGGGTAACGATCATGGAGCGGGGCTGCAGCGGTGGCCGATGGTCGGTGACATGTGGATATGGCTACAGTGGGGGAATCCCAGGTCATCCAGCCTGCCCCACCACAGCGTTCATTTCTCGCTGCGGCTACTATAGCATTACACTGGTGGCCACCGGTGGTTCTTGACCCGGGCGTAGAAGAGAGGTAGTGAAGGAATTTTTGGCAAAATGGCAACTAAACCGCACGTAGTTACCCAAGTTTGACCCCGACCAGTACAATATACACACGTATCTGGCAATAATCAAACCCTTACTGGATATTGGTTTTGATAATGACCAATAGAAAATTGTAATCACACTTCCACTATTGGGCAAAGCGGCGGCGAACATAGCACCGAAAATCGTCCCGGAGCTCACCTTGCAGAACTTTACAAAGTTCGCTGTTCAAGCCATCACCCCATCATTAGGGAGAGTGGTGGCTCTATCCCAATTGGATAGTTGTTCATTTAACAGGGATTTAGATAATACCCTGATACAGGCAAGACGCCTAGTTACTGCTGCCTACCCGGAGGCAGATGAGGAAACCCGCGATCAGCACACGTTTAACACTCTGCTCAGAGTGCTTCCGAGTGTTGTCAAACAACACATTACTATCCATAACCCAGCTGGAGACATGGATAGAGATGTCCAGCTCATACGGCGCCTCCTGACCGCCTGCCCTACTCCCCAGCAAAGTAATGTGGTAAAGATATTTTCCACTCAACCCCCGGCTCCTCCGACCATGCCACGTCTGCCCTTGCCTCACACCAGCCCCAAGGTCCAAGTAGAGAAGGTCTCTTCGTACGCACATTCTGATGACGTCAGGCGGGAGATAAACGGACGACCAAAGGTGACTTCCGTTTTCTTTTGGGGTACACTGCTTTTTTTCTGAGGTAATAAAATGTTATATAGCTTCGCCCCCAGAACTTTCAGCTGATCATACTATGGTTAAAGTGTTTTCATTGTATAATTAACATTTCTACTAGTTAATGGGGTTGTAACAGTTAACGAGAGAGAGAGAGAGAGAGAGAGATGGATTGGAGAAAAAAATATGAAAGCGGTGATTTGGAGTCGGGGAGGAAGAGATGGAGGGAGGGGAAACGAGAAGGAAAGGAAAAATGAAGAAATGAAGGAGAAAATGTGGGAGGCAGAGAAGGAGAGCAAGACGGGAGAGAGGGAGAAGCGGTAGGAAGGAACGGGAGAGACTGAAAAATGATTGGGCGAGAAGGAAGGGAGATGCAGTATTTGCGAATCAAGTAAACGACGTGAGCGAAGAAAGGAAGAGAGTAGAAGGTATGGAGAGAGGAGAGAAGAGGAGACAGAGGTGGAGGAGGGAGCTAGAAAAGTGGAAGAGGAGGAGGGAGGATGAAAAAAGGAGAAAGGGAGTTAGGGATGGAGGAAGAGAGGAGAAGTGGAGAATGAGGAGGAGGAGGGAGAGAGAAAACTGAGGGAGGAGGAGGAGCAGAAATAGAGAGATGGACTGCAGAATGGTGGAAGAAAGGAGGAGGAGGAGGAGGAGGAGGAGCAGGTGGAAGATGGATGGAGGTAATATCTGTACTAATGAAAGGAAAGAGAGAGAGAGAGAGAGAGAGAGAGAGAGAGAGAGAGTATAAAATAATAGTTTTTTAAGGAAGGGAGTGAGGCTATAGCTGAAGGGATAGATAGGCAGATATGAGGGAAGAGTGAGAGAAAATCGAGGAAGAGAAAAACGGGAGGGCAGGATGGAGCGATGGAGAGGAAGGGATCGAGGGGCAGAGGAAGGAAAGTAGGTAATAGACTGAGGGATAGAAAGATTGAGGGAAATGGTGAGGGAAATTGGAGGGAGAGGAACGTAGGAGGAGAAGTGGGAGAGAACAGCTAGTGGAGGGAGGAAGGCAAGAAGAAGGGGAGATGGAGGAAAACCTTCAGGGAATGTTGGTAGAAGAGAAAGAAAAAATGGAGAACGAGGAAGGAAAAGAAGAGATGCGGTTACGGGAGAGTGGAGGGATTCGCTAGAAGGATAGATAGTTGGATGGAAGGAGTGAGGGAGGGAATACTTGGAGGGATGGAGGGAGTGGATGAATGGAAAGAATTAGGGAGCAGTGAAAGGCGCCAGGGAGTGGAGGAATGGAGAGAATGATGGATGAGTGGAGGGAGAGAGGGTATAACGGAGGGAGGAAGAGAATGCATAAAAGGATGAAGGAATGGAGTTAGGGAGTAATGGAAAGAAGTAATAGTGGAAGGAGGGAGGGAGTAGTGAAATTTAAAGAGTGAGGGAGTGATGGAGGATAGGAAAGAGGGAATGGAGGAAATAAAAGAAAGAGGGAGTACTGAAAGATAAGAAGGAAGGAATAGAGGATGTGAGAGAAAGAAGCAGTAATTGAGGGAAGGGTGGACTACTCCGGAGAGATGAGGAAATGGAGAGAGTGAGGAAGAAAGTGAAGATAGAGAAGAAGGGGAAGGAGGGATTGAACAGCAAAATGTAGACTGTAGACATGGGCTTCCTTTGTGTTAGCCAGGTCTTGTCCCTTACACAGCTGGACCCATTTCTTTCTAGTGTTGTCATCTTGAGGGAACCTGAAGAATTTGATGTCACTGTCTTTTCTGCTGACTGAATAGCATCCAAATCTGCACAGTTAAGTGGCATCTTTCCGATAGCTGTCCTAGTATGAGATAAATATATTGGAACACCCAGCTTTCCACCACTGCGGCCTAGGGAAACTAAGTGACTGAGTGGAGTGGAGTGAATAGCTGTCTCCCACGTGACGTCATGCGCCAACCAGGTGGAATTCTCGCCCGGGCTGGACAGACCTTCTCTCTCCTTGGACCTTGACCAGCCCTACCCCGGCGCCCAGTCCGCCTAGAGCACACCCCTTCCGCCGGCGTTCCGCCCCCCGGGAAAATCCGAATCTGATCCTTGTGAATTCGTGGGAATTCACAGCCTGCAGCTCCCGCTGTCCCCTACATGACATACGAGACCAGCTTAAAGCTGCCCGCCGCAGAATCACAGCCCCGGGTTCACGTAAGGTGTCCTCTTTAGGTGAGGCTCGAGAAGATGAACTGGCACCCATGGACGAGCCCCATCCGGGAGAACAGGAGCAGGAACAGGAGAATGAAAGCCCCAGACAGCTGGATTTTTAGGCCCACCCCCGCACCAACCCACGGTGGTGGGGGCCATTACCCATAAGTATCACCCCCCAGTGTACCACAAGATGAAATTAAACGGCATGCAGGCCAAACTGCTAGTCGATACGGGAGCAGCCAGGTCCTGCCTGTACAGCCACTATTTCTTCCTCCACATATCGACCTTTGGCTCTCTCCGCCCCACTGTCACTCACCTTGTGGATGCGGGGGATGGCCCCCTGCCCATCCGTGGGGAGACTCGGGCCCAACGGGTCGACCCCTACCAGCTGGTGTCCACCCAACATCAATTCATTATTCTCGACCCCTCCTGCCGGAGCTACAACGGGTATTTAGGACTGGACTTACTCCAAGAACTTGGAGCTACAATTGACTGCTGCTACCGGCAGCTCCAGTTCTGTCCCCCATTCCACCCCACCCAGGCCGTTTGCACCTGTACGCCACGGCCCTGGCCGGAAGATTCGCCCCCTTCCCCCCTCCCATGCTCCCCTTCTCCTCCCTTCCCTCCGCCACCCTCTCCTCCTCCAGTGCCTCCCCTCACCACCCCTCCTCCTTCCTTCCCTGCCACCGTCTCTACCGCTGTTACCATTCCCTCCCACCATGAGGCCTGGGTGCCCCTTAACCGGCCCTCCAGTCCCTCTGTTTTGTTCTCCCCTCTCCTCCCATCGGGAGCCCTTTCTGCCTGCCTTTTATCTCCCACTTTTCTCCCTCCACACCACACCGCCGTCCGCATAGCCAATCTTGCCCCTTCCTCCCTTACCCTCCCCAAAGAGCTCGTCATCAGAGAGATGGAGGAAGCCGAGCCCTGTGCCCCATCCTCCTCCCACTTCCCTGCCCCCCTGCCCCCCATTCCTGACCATCTCTCCGCCCAGCAGTCAGACATCCTACGTTGCCTCCTCCTGGATTTCCATGACCTGTTTGCGACAGGACCAGCAGACATAGGGCACACCACGTACCTGTCACATGAAATTTACACGACAGGCCTACCCATTAGACAGCCTTCCCAACGGAAGAACCCCCAACAAAGGGAGGAAGAAGACCGCTAGGTACGTGAAATGATAGAGGCCGGCGTCATTTCCCCCTCCACCAGCCCTTGGTCCTCCCCCATCGTTCTAGTAAAGAAGAAAGACGGCACGATGTGATTTTGCATCGATTACCACCACCTGAACAACGTCACCATCAAAGATGCCACTTCCCTCCCACGAATTGATGATTCCTTAAATTCCCTTCACGGGGCATCTTGGTTTTCCACCCTCACCCTCCAGTCCGGGTACTGGCAGGCCCCTGCACATCCAGAACACCAAGGCAAGACGGCCTTTTCCACGAGCAACGGCAAACATTACGAATTCAATGTCCTGCCATTCGGCCTCTGCAACGCCCCTGCCACTTTCTACAGGCTAATGGAAACTGTCCTGAGTGGCCTCACTTGGGAGATATGTCTGGCCTATTTGGACGACGTCATCGTTTTTAGCCAGACCTGGGCCGACCACTTCCAGCGCCTCCGCCGAGTGTTCTCTAGGATTCGTCAGGTAGGCCTCAAGCTCCATCCCTCTAAGTGTGTCCTGGCCGACAGGACTCTCATTCCTGGGACATGTTATCTCCCAGGCAGCAATCTCCCCAGACCCTGACAAGCTCCACGCCATAGCAGACATACCGCCACCACAGGATGTCCACGGCATCCGTGCCTTCCTAGAACTCACGTCCTACTATCGTCACTTCGTGAAGGGGTTCGCACAAATTGGAAAGCCTCTTCACAACCTGACCAGGAAGGGGAGGCCGTTCATCTGGACTGAAGAAAGGCGAGCTGCCTTCCAACAGCTAAAAGACAAGGTCGTCTCTGCCCCCATCGTGGCTTTTCCCGATTATGCCCTCCCTTTTCGCCTCTACACCAATGTTTCCCTCACCGCCATAGGTGCCGTACTAGGCCACCTGGGCACCAAGAAATTATTACAAGTGTTCAATGACACCTACTGGGCGCCAAACCCCTCCACCCTCACCAAGGAAATCAAACTTGCCGTGCCTGTGCACTGGGAAAAGATGTCACCTGGACCACTGGACCCTCAGGCCACATCACCGCCCACAAGCCCTGGCAACTCCTGGCGATAGATGTAGTAGGCCCCCCTCCCTCCCAAATCTGGATATAAATATGTGATCACCTTTGTGGACACATATTCGAAATTTGTAGTAGCCTGTCCAGCGAAAGAGCATCATGTCGTCGCCGTCACCGATGCCCTTCTCTGACAGGTGTTCCCTTATTGTGGCATCCCTCAAGCCATCCATTCTGATAATGCCCTTGAATTCTCTGGGAAAATCTGGGAGGAACTCACCAGAACCTTTGGGTATAAAATCTCCCACTCCTCTCCTTACTGGCCACAGGGGAATGCAGTATGTGAATGTAGCCATCGTACTCTCATGAATCAATTACACACACACATTGAGGCTACGAAAAACGACGACTGGCCGGCTTATGTGAAGATCGTTCAGTGAGGCATGAATTCCTGCCCCCGAGAAGACGGGGTTTCCCCACATGAAAGGATATTCGGCAAAGCCCCCCTTCTATTACCACTGTGCCAACACCTGCAACCACCCTCCTCCGCTCCCACTACAGACCCGTTGCACCTTCTGGAGGGCCGACTGCACCACCTACAAAAAATTCTAGACCTCGGCCCTGACACAGCCTCCAACCCCTTCAGCCCGGGCGACACCGTCGTCATCGCCCAACTTCCCACCCCCCACAAACTCGTCCCCCGCTTCACGGGACCCCACACAATCACCCACATCCCCAATCCTTACCAGGTTGTTGTAGATTATCACGGCACCCCGCGCACCCTCCAAAACCGCCACGTGCTCCCTTTCTGCACGCCCACCTCTGCCACCCTGGCCCCACACCCCCAACCTCCTCCTGCTCCCGTGCCGCCCTCCACTTCCACATACGAGTGCTACATTTCCTCCTTGCCCTCCCCCTCCACCCCCCCTACCGCCTCAGCCTCCCCAGCCGCCACCACCCCCCTCACCTCACCTGACATCTCACCTGCCATACCAACCTCCCCTCGCTCTCCCTCACCCCTTCCCTCCGCCGCCCCACCCTCACCGCCCAACCCCAAGTATCTTGCCCATGCCGCCACACCCTCACCACAACCCACTACCACTGCCCTCCACCCACCAACCATGCATACACCCACTCCGACGGCCTCACCCCCCACCTCGCCCCCCACTCGCACAGCAGCCTGTGCTACCCACCCCCGCCCACCCCGCATGCCCACTTCCCCACCCACTCCCACCCTCAGAACACCACCACCCGCTCAGGCCGCCTCTCATGTCCACCCACCCGATACACCCATTCTCCTACACCACCCGCCTCCCGACGACTTCACACTGTCATGATACACCATGCCCAAATCCCCTCCACCTACACTTCCCAGAGACTCGATGCCTCATTACCACAGCACAAAACCCGACCCCAACCCTCGGTGTCCAGCATACAGCACCCTACCACACCAGCAGCAACACCGAGCAAGATGAAAGTGCGACAGGCTATATGGGCGCCTACCCTCGGCAGGAACTGCTGGCTCTGTGGACCACACTACCTGCTGACCCTCCTCCGTTCTGCCCTCACTACCTCCACGCTCTTCCTCACCTGCGATGTGGAGCAGGAAGAAAACCACTACACTGCTGCCTGGCAGGCCCTACTACAACACCCCCAGCCAGTGTACGCCACACACGACACTCACGTATACCACCTCCAGCCACGGGGACGTGACTTTTTCCAGGGGGAAAATTGTGAAATGCGTGATGTACAGCATAGTGCCCCCGGACACTCACTGACGCCCCCACCCGGACCCCACAGAGTAGCCGCAGCCGAACCACGGGATGCTGTGCGACAACGGTATAAGTCAGCCTGGGCCGTGCGCCCCTATAGCACCCAGCCGTCGCACCGTCGCCCTAGCAGGAAGATGACACTACCTTCAGGAAGTGGGACCGCCAGATCAGATCGGGGTGGAGCTGCCTATCCAGCTCCAAAGCCACTCCTGCCTTCATCAGATGGATGATTGCCGCTCCGAAGGTGCTGCCCCTCAGTCGGCCTATTGCCGCTCCTCTCTCCGGCAGAAGGAGACGGCCTGTGGCTGCTCCTGCCTTCGTCAGATGGTCGATTGCTGCTCTGAAGGTGCTGCCCCCGAGTCAGCCTATTGCCGCTCCTCCCTCCGGCAGAAGGAGACGGCCTGTGGCCGCTCCCGCCTTCGTTAGATGGCTGGTTGCCGCTCCGAAGGTGTCCAGAGGCGCGCTGATTCCCCCACTCAGGCCACGGCCAGTTGCCAGTCCTTGGCGCCTCATAGTTGTGCCCTTGGGCAGCCACGGCCGATTGCCGGGCCCCACACCCAGAGAGGTGTCGGCAGTGTCATCGCCCCAGCATGAGACAAGAGCCCTGACCTCCAGCATTGGAGAACCCCAGCGAGGCCTTACGGCTTCCCCTGGCCTCCGCTCCCTACGCCTGACCCTGGAGAAGACTCACCTGATGGACCCTAGTTCAGGTCGGTGCCACAGCTCCTCCCCGACGGCACCCCTCGACTCTGGGGACCGCATCCCTGAGTCACTCCAGACCATCCCCAGGACGCCAGGGCGTGATCTCTCCACGCCCCCAAGACTGCGTAAGACCTCCACCTCCGGCCGAGACCTGAGCCAGAGATTCCTGGACCTGTTTGGCCCCAGTCTTGAGGGCCACACTCCTGAACCTAGCCCGGAGACTACAGGCCCCTTCGCCACCTGCAGCCCTGGACGAGAAAGGACGTCCCTGCAAGTCGTCCCGTGCCCTCTTGGCATGCCCTCCCATGGCGGTCCCCCTATTCTGGCAGAGTTGTCGCCGGCGTGTCTCCCCGCCGTCCCCACTATATGAGTGAAATCATGTCAAGTGTGGTGTTGCCCCAGAAGTAGTTAAGTGACTTATGCTAAGTGTGACGTTGCCCCAGAATTAGTGTAACAGTGATACAGTGACTTAATGTATGTTGAATAACGGGGCGAGTGAAATCACGGGTGGATGAGTATAAGGACGAGTGCAGAAACTAAGTTCTGGTGAGTCAGACTCACGAGTGACGCCCTTGCAGAAAGTCAGTAAGACTACTACCCCGAGATATCCTCTATAGTAAATTACACCAATGTCCTTTGTTACAGGACACAGTAGAGAAAAGTATTAACAATATTCTCCCGCTTATATTACCGTAAACACAGTGAATTCCCAGTGTCCTCCACCCTCTCTTTAAGAATCTCCTCCCAGCAGCTAAGTGTGAACGTAGACGAGGAATAGAATCAATTATCAAAACCCCTTTGCTATCAAAAAATGCCAAGTTTGAATTAATAATACTTACTCCCTCCCAATATTAATATAACTGTTCTGACCCGCCGCGAGTCACTCCCCTCGGCCCCCCCCCCCTGTGTGAGACCCACTCCCCGAACTCCCACACGCACCTGTATTCCCTGTACACCTGTGCACTAGAATTACTGCGTTGGCGTCAGTATCTGTTAAGCCAGTATCCTGCGAGATACTAATATCCTAGTTAAGGTTTTATTTCTCTACCACATACTGTGTTGTAATATCTGCTGTTTTGTCCTGTGTCTGACTGTGGTAATATACGTGTAAAGGTTATTACCTGGAGTTTTTGTGTCCTACCTCTCTTTATTGCACTAAGCCCCGGTCTCGAAAGAGGACCCCGCTACACGTTAGGTGTTCTAGGACCGAGAAGTCGGACCTTTTTCACCTAGCTTTACATATATATATAATATATATATATATATAGAACATATATATATATAATATATATATAAAATGCGTGGCTTACAACGTAGTGCCCCCGAGATGGAAGCAGGGGAGGAATACCATAGTGCCCCCGACAACGAGGCGAGTGGTATACAGCCCAGTGTGCCCTGGAACGTACCGACACCCCCACCCAGACCCCACGGAGTAGCCGCCACCAGTCGAAGGGATACACAGCAACAACGACACATGTCAGCCCGGGCCGTGCACCCCTATGTCACCCAGCCGTCGTGCCATCACCATCATAGGAGAAAGACACTACCTTCAGGGAGTGGGATTGCTGAATCAGCTAGGAGTGGAGTTGCTCTCATAACTCCAGACAGCGCCCCTCAGGAGACGGCCTACTGCCACTCCCACCTTCATCATATGGCCTACTGCCGCTCCGAAGGTGCTACCCTGGAGACGGCCTACTGCCACTCCCCTCTCTGGCCGAAGGAGACGGCCTACTGCCGCTCCCGCCTTCGTCAGACGGCCAATTGCTGCTCCGAAGGTGGTGCCCTCGAGACGGCCTACTGCCGCTCCTCCCTTCGGCAGAAGGAGACGGCCTACTGCCACTCCCGCCTTCAGCAGAAAGAGACGGCCTACTGCCACTCCCGCCTTCGTCAGACGGCCAATTGCCACTCCGAAGATGTTGTCCCTGAGACGGCCTACTGCCGCTCCTCCCTCCTGCAGAAGGAGACGGCCTACTGCCGCTCCCGCCTTCGCCAGACAGCCCACTGCCGCTCCGAAGGTGCTGCCCCTGAGACGGCCAATTGCCGCTCCTCCCTCCTGAAGCAGGAAACGGCCTACTGCCGCTCCCGCCTTCGTCAGACGGCCTACTGCTGCTCCGAAGGTTTACAGAGGTGCGCTGACTCCCCCACTCAGGCCACGGCCAATTGCCGGGCCCTGGCACCTGATAGTCATGCCCCTGGGCAGCCACAGCCAATTGCTGGGCCCCACGGACAAAAGGAGGTATTGAGTGAGTCATTGCCCCAGCAGGAGACAAGAACCCGGACCTCCCGTACCAGAGCATCCCAGCCAGGGCTCACAGCCTCTCCTGGCCTCCGCTCCTTATGCCTGGCTCTGGAGCAGACTCACCTGACGGACCCCAGTGTAAGCCAGTGCCGCAGTCCTTCCCGGTCAGCGCCCCTAGACTTTGGGGACCGCAGTCCTCAGCCTCTCCAGACCCTCCCCAGGATGCCCGGGCGTGATCTCCCTACGCCCCCAAGACAGCGTAAGACTCCCACCTCCGGCCGAGACTTACACCAGAGGTTTCTGGAGGTGTTCGGCCCCAGTCCTGAGGGCCACACCCCTGAGCCCAGCCCGGAGACTGCGGGCCCCTTCGCCACTTGTAGCCCCGGACGCAAGAGGACACGCCTACGAGATGTCCCGTGCCCTCTTGGCACGCCTTCCCTTGGCAGTGCCCCTACCCCGGCAGAATTGACGCCGGCGTGTTTCTCCCCCGCCCCCCACGATGAGTGACTCATGATAAGTGTGGTGATGCCCCAATAATAAGTGAAAGTGATTTAGGATAAGTGTGACGTTGCCCTAGAAAACAGATTACAGTGATATAGTGACTAAATGTATGTTCAGTAGCAGGGCGAGTGAAATCACGGGCGAGTGAGTAAGGATGAGAACAGTGAGTGAATCCCGAGAACTCTGACTCATAAGTGACGCCCTCATAAGAAACCTGTAAGAACTCTTCCCCTGAAGAAGTCTCTGTAGTGAAAGTATACATATGTCCCTTGCTGTCAGAAAACCACAGAAAATGAGAATAATATCTGTCCCTTTGTATTACCGAAAATACAGTGAATATCCAGTGTCCCGCTATTCCCTCTCTCCCTACAACAACTCCCCATAACTAACGTAATATAAACGAGTGATAGTGTTATGCTGAGTGTTTTTAGGTCGACTCCTCGTCCTAAAAACACTAGCGACTGAGCGGGGTTCTCTTTCCGGACCGGAAGTAAAGCACCAACAAAGGAACAGGACATAAAAACTAGGCAGTATACCTTAACACATCTATTGCCTTAATTCTAAAACCGTTACAATATGATAGAGTGATATTTAAGATACAGGATACAGGGACACAGTGTTAGACTTTGATAGCACAAAATACAGTTGTACTTACCACACGATATGATGCATGTATACCAATGTCTTTAGTTATATATATGGAGATACCCGTATTTCATTTAAACCCAAAATATATATACACTTGATAACAAGGGGAATAAACAAGGTTAAGAGTCCGTGGGGGGAATATTACTATAACGAAGACAGGGTGCGGATCACGACACTCGACACAGTTACCTGGTCACGGCGACACTTTACACAGGCTTTTGATTCTCCCGCGCACCCTGATCGTCATTCACAATTACGGGAAGTTCTTTTATTCTGGGCAGGTGCAATTACTCTCCTTCCTATGATTAAATATTTTCTACTCTACTGGGTATGTAATTCTTTTGAGTTAATAACAATAGTCACTGGTTTTGTATGGATCACACTCTGTCACTGTTCACTGTTCCTCTTCCCCTGGCTTATTTTCGGTATAAGGGGCGTCACTTATTTACCCGTGTTTCCTGGGTTGTTTCACTCTGTCACTGTTCGAAGGGAAAACCTCAGGGGGACTCTGCCTGTAACGGGCAACACACTACCCGCAGGGGAGTCACTGCCCGGGTCCGGGCCGTCGGTGAGGTGCAGGGAGGCCCTCCTGTCTGGGGGCCTCGACCTGAAGGGAGGCTCTTACCTCGGGGTCTCGTCGGTGGGGTGCAGGGAGGCCCTCCTGTCTGAGGGCCTCGACCTGAGAAGTGGCCCTCGGGACTGGGGCCAAACAGCTGGAGGAGGCGGGCCTGGCGTCGGTGGCTCCGCAGGGTGAGGGAGTCGGGGTTGCCCTCACCTGTAGTCTGCTGGGCTCGCCTGGGGGTCCTGGGGGTGCGGTCGTCTGCCAGGGGACGCGCCGTCGGGGTTGGACTGCAGCCTCGTCTCCTGCTGGTGCCTGCGAAGGACAGAGATTTCCCAGGAGTGGGAGGCAGGTCCGGTCTCGGACTTTGCCTCCACTTTCGTGACACCTCCGGGGCAACACTCCCGGGTGGTGCTGAGTAGTTCCCACAGGGGAACGCGGTAGGCTGAGTTTACACGGAAACCGTGTCCTCTCCTACATACAGGGAGGGAAGCACAGAGGCGACTCTCTCTCCTGGGTCTGTCACAGCCGTGGCTCCAGGTCTTTTTACCCTGGGACCCACTTTTAGCTGTCTGCTAGGGCTTCCTGCCCTTGGAGTGGCTGAGGGTACTAACACCTCGGTGCTCACTAAAGAGCCTCCTGCCCTGGACGTGGCTGAGGGTACTGACGCCTCTGTGCTCACTAAAGGGCCTCTTACCCTGAAAGTGGCTGAGGGCACTGACACCTCTGTGCACACTACTGGGCCTCCTGCCCTGGACGTGGCTGAGGGCACTGACACCTCTGTGCTCACTAAAGGGACTCTTGCCCTGGAAGTGGCTGAGGGCACTGACACCTCTGTGCACACTGCTGGGCCTCCTCCCCTTGAAGGGGTAACTATGGCCGTTGCCAAAACGTTACTTGGGACTGAAACCTGTTCAGTCTCACCCTACTGCTGACGATGGTTGTCCAGCCTGCAAGGTCGTTGCCGATCCTTGTTCACCTGGTGTCGGGGCAGTTGTGGGGAAAAGGGGCGCAGATCAGTAGTGGATGGGTGACCCTCTTGCCCTGGGTCACTAGGCCCCCCGTTGTGTTTTCCTGGGGTGGTGGTGTGGCGGTGGCCCAATGGTGGGGTGGGGGGTGGCGGGGTGGGGGGTTCGGCGGCGGGCATTTTACCACCGTCTGTGTCGAAAAAGTCACGACCTCGTGACTGCAGGTGGTAGGTGGTGGAGGTGGACGTCTTGTGGGCCGGGGTGAGGTGTTGTAGGAGGTTTGCTCAGTGGTGGGATATGTTGTTCGGCTCCCGATGGGGGTTGAGAGAGAGACGGATGGAGGATGGATGTTCGGTCTGGCGTAGGAGGAGGAGAAGGTGGGGTGTCCCCCGGATCCTGATGGGTGATTGGTCGTGAGGGAGCCAGTGGACTCTGGTAACCTTCATCGTGGCGGTTGGTGCCTGGTGGGGAGACAGTAGCTGTATGCTGGAGAGTGATGGGGGGTTGGTGCTTTTATGGGAATGGGTCTGTGGGAGGAGCATTTCATTTTGGGGAATTGGGATTTGGCAGGATTCCATCGTGCTTGGTGGAGAGGGAGGGTGATGGGGGAGGTGTTTGGGGTAGGGGGGGTTTGTGGTTGTGGGTGGGGGGCCGGGCGTGCACTGAAAGGTGGTGTTGGAGTGTATCTGGATGGTTGGCATCAAAGGCGGCCTGATCTGGTAGTGGTGGTGGTGAGTGTGGGTGTGGGTGGTGAGGGTGGTTGTGCACGTGGTGGTGGTGAGGGCGTGCGGCTGTTGGGGGGTGAGGCAGGTGGGAGTGCGGTGTGGCGTGTATAATGGGCATGGTCGTTGGGGAGGGGGGGGTGTTTGATGGGGTAGGTAGGGGAGAGGTGCAGGTGCAGGTGGCAGGGGGATGAGAAGTGAGGTGTGAGGAGGTGGCGGCTTGAGGCGGCAGTGGTGAGGTAGGTGGTGGAGGCGACGTGGTGTGGGAGGTGGTTGGAGGATGGGTGGTAGAGAGGGGTGTGGGAGGCAGTGAGTGGGTGGTGGTGCCGGGCGGGGGTGGTGATGTGGGCGGTGGAGGTGGTGAGTCGGGACCAGGCGATACATGCATTGTTGGCCTTGCTGATTTATGATTACTTGATAGGGGTTGGGGACTCGGGTTATGGTGACGGGGCCAATGAATCAGGGTGAGATCTTATTGGGGGTAGGGAGGTGTGCCACGACAACGGATTGGCCAGGTTTGTATGAGTTGGTGTGGTTGGTGTCGGGCGTAAGGTACTGTTGTGTTTGTAGGTGGTGGAGGCGGCGTTTGAGGTGGTGGAGAGGGTCAGTAGTGGAGGGGGGGGTGGGTGGCTGGAGGTGGTGGCGGAGGGGTAGGAGAAGCGGGGTTTCCCCGAAGACTCGTTCATGTGGTGTTATGCCGTCTTCTCGTGGGCATGTGTTTAGGCCCTATTATACTATCATGACATGGGCAGGCCAATCTTCATTCCCTGTTTGCATGATGCGAGTGCGGACCTGATTGAGGAGGGAGCAATGACTTCTTTCACAGATGCTGTTGCCTTGGGGCCAGTAGGGGGATGAGTGGGAGGTGTGGAACCCGATTATTTTTGCTAACTCTTGCTAGACTTTTCCCGTGAACTCTGGTGCATTGTCCGAGTGCAAGGCCTGGGGAATGCCAAAATATGGGAATACGTGGCGAGTTAAGGCATCAGCGACGGATACTGCACTGTGATCTTTTGCAGGGCATGCGATGATGAATTTGGAATAGACGTCCACGAAGGTGATTATGTATATGTACCCTGTTTTGGGTGTGAGGGGGCCGACGACGTCGAGGGAAAGTAGTTGCCAGGGTTTTGTTGCTGTTATTTTTCCTGAGGGGCCGGGTGTGCGGGTTATGTCTCTCCCTAAAGCACAAGCGCGGCAGGATTGTATAATGTTTTTGGCAATGGTGGAGGGGTTTGGTGTCCAGTACATGTCACTGAAAACTTTTACAAGTTTCTTAGTGCCCAGGTGAATGCCATTGTTGGCGTGAAGGTGCAGCATGGTGTCGTGGGCGGTGGTGGGGCTTAGGACGATGTGGCCGTTGGGGTCGAACAGGTGTTCGCCGTGCAGGTGGAGTTTGTTGAAAGTGTTTGGCGGGATCCAGGTAGGGCGTTGCTTATTGGATAAGGTCCGGTTCAGCTGAGATGGCGTTGATGGGTAATCGGGAAAGGGCGTCGGCATTTGTGTGGAGCTTGCCTGGATGGTATGCTATCTCAAAGTCGTATTCCTCAAGAGCTTCTCACCATCGTATGAGTTGCGCGTTGGTGGTGTTGGACTGGCGTAACCACTGTAGGGATTGGTGATCGGTAATGATAATCACATGGGTGCCTGAGATGTACGAGCGGAAGTAATCGAGTGACCAGATAATTCCCAGGCATTCACGTTTGGTGGCCGCATAATTTCTCTTCGCAGGGTTTAAGGTGCGGCTGGCACAGGCGATGATATGCTCGTGGCCGTCTTGGACTTGGGCAAGGACAGCCCCTATGGCGAGGAGTGAGACATCGGTATATAGACAGAAAGACAGGTTGTAGTCTGGGAAGGCGACAACTGGGGCAGAGGTCAGTTTGGATTTGAGGGTGGTGAATGCGTTCTTTCTGGGTTCTGTCCAGACGAAAGGTTCTCCTTTCTTGGTGAGGTCGTGCAAAGGTTTGGCGATGTCTGCAAAACCTTTCACGAAACGCCGGTAATAGGAGGTTAAACCTTGGAAGGCTCTGGTTTCGTGCACATCGTAAGGTACGGGGATGTCGGCGATTGCACGCAGCTTGTCGGGGTCGGGAGAGATGCCCTCTGCATTGATCAGGTGTCCGAGGAAGGAGACTGAGCGTTCTGCTAAAACACATTTTGTGGGTTTTAGTTTGAGCCCGGCCTGGCGTATACGCTGGAATACCTGTTTGAGGCGGTGGAGGTGGTCGGCCCAGGTGTGGCTGAAGACGATGACGTCGTCTAGGTAAGCCAAAGAGGTTTCCCAGGTGAGTCCGCTCAGAACAGATTCCATGGGGCGGGAAAATGTGGCGGGGGCATTGCAGAGTCCGAAGGGAAGGACGTTAAATTCATATTGCTTCCCATTTGATGTTGAGAAAGTGGTTTTGTGTTTGTCATCGGGGTGGACTGGGACTTAACAATAGCCTGATTGCAGGTCTAGGGTAAAGAACTATGTCGATCAGTGGAGGGAGTCTAGAGAGTCGTCGATCCTGGGTAGTGGTGTAGCGTTTATGATTGTAACATCGTTCACTCTGCGGTAATCGATGCAGAAACGCATGGTTCCGTCCTTCTAGCGCACGAGTACCACAGGTGAGGACCATGGGCTAGTGGAGTTTGAGATGACACCGGCATCGAGCATATCCTGGACCTGCTGGTCTTCTGCCCGTTGTTTTTTTTTTTTTCGGCGTGATGGTTGGCGAATGGGAGGTCCTGTAGTATGAATCTCGTGGCTGAGATAGGTGGTGTGGCCAAGATCGGTTGGGCTGGCGGAGAATAGGTCCTGAAAGTCCAGGAGTAGTTGTTGGAGACTGTTTGTTTGGGAAGGGGATAGATGTGATGGTAGGTTGGGGAGGGTGGGGTGATTGGGGGGTGGTGCTGAGCACGGTTCTGCTTCTTCTGAATTGGCAATGATGAGTCCTCGTGGCAGAGTTAAAGGTGTTGTGGCGAGGTTTGCGATACGGATTTGGTGGGCGTGGGGGGGGGAGGAAAGTGGGGAAAACTAGACAGGATGATAGGGGTCCGGTGGGTATGGATGGTGTGAAAAGGACTGATGTACCTGAGGGTCTGTTGAGTGTCACCCAAGCTTCGTGGTGAGGTGGAATGGTAATAGTGGAAGCGATAGTGGCAGGGAAGGATGCAGACGGGGGTAGTAGGGGTGGAATGAGAGATGGGGATGGAGAGGGATGAAGTGAGGCATTGAGTGAGGCTAGGGTGGGGTTACATGTACAGGTGGGTTGGGGCGGGTGAGTGTTGTGCGGGGGGGGGGTGTTGTTTTTCGGTTTCCTTCGTTGTTTTTTTTTCCTTGATGGATGCTTGGTTGGGGTGGGCTGGACTAAAGTGGAGGCGATGCTGATGACAATCGATGGTCGCGTGGAGTTTCTGAAGGAGGTCCAGCCCAAGATATCCATCATATTGATTACATGTAGAATCAAATATGATGAATGGGTGGTTGGTAGAGACTCGTTGGTGAGTGCTGGTTTGTAGGGCCTGGGTTTCCTCACGCATGACTAGGGGGCCATCCCCTCCGTCTATGAGGTTGGCTGAGGTGGGGAGGAGTGGGCCGAATGCTGAGGTGTGGCGGGAGTAGAAATGGGAGTAGAGGCATGACCTGGCTGCTCCTGTATCCACCAGTAGTCTTGCCTTGACCCCGTTTAGCCAAATCTTGTTGTAGACTGGGGGTCTGTAGTTGTGTGAGGTGGCCCCTGCCACCATGGGGAGGTGTGGGGGCGGGCCTAAAAATCCATCTGCTGAGGTTGGGTGTGATCGTCGTTTTCGTCGTCGTCCGGTCCTGGGTAGAGTAGCGGCGGCGCGTCGTCTTCCTGGGCAGCGGCGTCTAACGAGGAGACTTTCTTACTCCCCTGGTGGAAATTCCTGCTCCTGCTTGCCTTGAGTTGCTCTCTTACATCGTGCAGGGGGCAGGTGCGACTGCAGGCCGTGAATTCCCAAGGGTTTATGGTAATCAAGTTGCTTTGTTCCCTGGGGTTTGGGCGCTTCTTTTGTGGGTAAGCCCTGGGCACTGTAGGAGGCGGATCTGTAGGCGGCTGGTGAGGCAGCGGTTTAGGTTTTGGTGGAGGGTTGTGACTTGTGGGGAATCTTGTCACTGCGTGAAGGGGTTGTGGTGTGGGACGGGCGGCGAGGAGATGTCTGACGAGTTGCAGGTCCTGATCCATTTCCCCTGAGGGATCATAGATATAGAAGTGCTCCCTGACTGTGCTAGGGAGAATCCTCAGCAGAGCATTAAATGTGTGAGTATCCCGAGTATTCATTACTGCCTCGGGATAAGCGGCACTGACGAGGCGCCGAGCCTGGATGAAAGTGTCGTCTAGGTTACCGTCGTAGGTGAGGGCGTCGAGCTGCGAGAGAGCAACAACTCTGCCCATGGAAGGCATGAAAGCCTGTCTCACAATTTGCGTGAACTGGTCTCATGTCAGTTCTGGGACGACTTTTGGTCCGACAGTGGCGATTATTTTTCCCAGGTTAGGTAGTGTGACCGCAATTTTGTCCTTGTCCAAGTCAAACCTTATGTCTATGAGGGGTTTAATCATATCTAAATACACATTAATGTCACATTGGTCCAGGTTGAA
This sequence comes from Coenobita brevimanus, assembly GCF_032717465.1. Taxonomy (NCBI): domain Eukaryota; kingdom Metazoa; phylum Arthropoda; class Malacostraca; order Decapoda; family Coenobitidae; genus Coenobita; species Coenobita brevimanus. Next base: position 29,511,549 of record NC_137063.1, on the reverse strand, counting down.
TTTCGGCAACTGAATGTGCGGTTTGGCTGCCATTGTGCAAGTTTCCTTTTTCGTTCCTTCGTGCTTTTACTCGGATCCAGAACCACCGCTTGCCACCAGTGTTATGCTGAGTGTTTTTAGGTCGACTCCTCATCCTAAAAACACTAGCTACTGAGCGGGGTCCTCTTTCCGGACCGGAAGTAAAGCACCAACAAAGGAACAGGACATAAAAACTAGGCAGTATACCTTAACACATCTATGGCCTTAATTCTAAAACCGTTACAATATGATACAGAGTGATATTTAAGATACAGGATACAGGGACACAGAGTTAGACTTTGATAGCACAAAATACAGTTGTACTTACCACACGATATGATGCATGTATATCAATGTCTTTAGTTATATATATATGGAGATACCCGTATTTCATTTAAACCCAAAATATATATACACTTGATAACAAGGGGAATAAACAAGGTTAAGAGTCCGTGGGGGGAATATTACTATAACGAAGACAGGGTGCGAATCACAACACTCGACACAGTTACCTGGTCGCGGCGACACTTTACACAGGCTTTTGATTCTCACGCGCACCCTGATCGTCATTCACAATTACGGAAAGTTCTTTTATTCTGGGCAGGTGCAATTACTCTTCTTCCTATGATTAAATATTTTCTACTCTGCTGGGTATGTAATTCTTTTGGGTTAATAACAGTAGTCACTGGTTTTGTATGGATCACACTCTGTCACTGTTCACTGTTCCTCTTCCCCTGGCTTATTTTCGGTATAAGGGGCGTCACTTATTTACCCGTGTTTCCTGGGTTGTTTCACTCTGTCACTGTTCGAGGGGAGGACCTCAGGGGGACTCTGCCTGTAACGGGCAACACACTACCCGCAGGGGAGTCACTGCCCGGTCCGGGCCGTCGGTGAGGTGCAGGGAGACCCTCCTGTCTGGGGGCTTCGACCTGAAGGGAGGCCCTTACCTCGGGGTCTTGTCGGTGGGGTGCAGGGAGGCCCTCCTGTCTGGGGGCCTCGACCTGAGAGGTGGCCCTCGGGACTGGGGCCAAACAGCTGGAGGAGGCGGGCCTGGCGTCGGCGGCTCCGCGGGGTGAAGGAGTCGGGGTTGCCCTCGCCTGTAGTCTGCTGGGCTCACCTGGGGGTCCTGGGGGTGCGGTCGTCTGCCAGGGGACGCGCCGTCAGGGTTGGACTGCGGCCTCGTCTCCTGCTGGTGCCTGCAAAGGACAGAGATTTCCCAGGAGTGGGAGGCAGGTCCGGTCTCGGACTTTGCCTCCACTCTGGTGACACCTCCGGGGCAACACTCCTGGGTGGTGCCGAGCAGTTCCCACAGGGGAACGCAGTAGGCTGAGTATACACGGAGACCATGTCCTCTCCTACATACAGGGAGGGAAGCACAGAGGCAACTCTCTCTCCTGGGTCTGTCACAGCCGTGGCTCCAGGTCTTTTTATCATGGGACCAACTTTTAGCTGTCTGCTAGGGCCTCCTGCCCTTGGAGTGGCTGAGGGTACTAACACCTCGGTGCTCACTAAAGGGCCTCCTGCCCTGGACGTGGCTGAGGGTACTGACGCCTCTGTGCTCACTAAAGGGCCTCTTACCCTGAAAGTGGCTGAGGGCACTGACACCTCTGTGCACACTACTGGGTCTCCTGCCCTGGACGTGGCTGAGGGCACTGACACCTCCGTGCTCACTAAAGGGACTCTTGCCCTGGAAGTGGCTGAGGGCACTGACACCTCTGTGCACACTGCTGGGCCTCCTGCCCTTGAGGGGGTAACTATGGCCGTCGCCAAAACGTTACTTGGGACTGAAACCTGTTCAGTCCCACCCCACTGCTGACGATGGTTGTCCCGCCTGCAAGGTCATTGCCGATCCTTGTTCACCTGGTGTCGGGGCAGTTGCGAGGAAAAGGGGCGCAGGTCAGTAGTGGACGGGTGACCCTCTTGGCCAGGGTCACTAGCCCCCCCGTTGTGTCTTCCTGGGGTGGTGGTGTGGCGGTGGCCCGGTGGTGGGGTGGGGGGTGGTGGGGTGGGGGGTTCGGCAGCGGGCATTTTACCACCGTCTGTGTCGAAAAATTCACGACCTCGTGACTGCAGGTGGTAGGTGGTGGAGGTGAACGTCTTGTGGGCCGGGGTGAGGTGTTGTAGGAGGTTTGCCCAGTGGTGGAATATGTTGTTCGGCTCCCGATGGGGGTTGAGAGAGAGACGGATGGAGGATGGATGTTCGGTCTGGCGTAGGAGGCGGAGAAGGTTGGGTGTCCCCTGGATCCTGATGGGTGGTTGGTCGAGAGGGAGCCAGTGGACTCTGGTAACCTTCATCGTGGTGGTTGGTGCCTGGTGGGGAGACAGTAGCTGTATGCTGGAGAGTGATGGGGGGGTTGGTGCTTTTATGGGAATGGGTCTGTGGGAGGAGCATTTCACTTTGGGGAATTGGGATTTGGCAGGATTCCATCGTGCTTGGTGGAGAGGGAGGGTGATGGGGGAGGTGTTTGGGGTAGGGGGGTTTGTGGTTGTGGGTGGGGGGCCAGGCGTGCACTGGGGGGTGGTGTTGGAGTGTATCTGGATGGTGGGCATGAAAGGCGGCCTGATCTGGTAGTGGTGGTGGCGAGTGTGGGTGTGGGTGGTGAGGGTGGTTTGGGTGGTGAGGGTGGTTGTGCACGTGGTGGTGGTGAGGGCGTGCAGCTGTTGGGGGGTGAGGCGGGTGGGAGTGTGGTGTGGCGTGAATAATGGGCATGGTCACGGGGGAGGGGGGGTGTTTGATGGGGTAGGTAGGGGAGCGGTGCAGGTGCAGGTGGCAGGGGGGTGAGAAGTGAGGTGTGAGGAGGTGGCGGCTTGAGGCGGCGGTGGTGAGGTAGGTGGTGGAGGCGACGTGGTGTGGGAGGTGGTAGGAGGATGGGTGGTAGAGAGGGGTGTGGGAGGCGGTGAGTGGGTGGTGGTGCTGGGCAGGGGTGGTGATGTGGGTGGTGGAGGTGGTGAGTCGGGACCAGGTGTTATGGGGGGTGGTGTGGTTGTTGGTAAGGTGCTCGGTGGGGGTGAGAAGGAGTAAGAGTAGGAGTCTGGGGGGTAATTCTCAGAAATGTCTGTGTGGCCAGCTGTGCGGGAAGAGGTGCGGGGCGCGCGGGTGTGGGGGTGGTCATTGTTGGGTGGGTGGAATGGTTGCACGTGGTGATTGCGATAGGTGCGTTGTTGGCCTTGCTGATTTATGATTACTTGATAGGGGTTGGGGACTCGGGTTATGATGAAGGGGCCAATGAATCGAGGTGAGATCTTATTGGGGGTAGGGAGGTGTGCCACGACAACGGATTGGCCAGGTTTGTATGAGTTGGTGTGGTTGGTGTCGGGCGTAAGGTCCTGTTGTGTTTGTAGGTGGTGGAGGCAGCTTTTGAGGTGATGGAGAGGGTCAGTAGTGGAGGGCGGGGTGGGTGGCTGGAGGTGGTGGCACAGGGGCAGGAGAAGCGGGGTTTCCCCGAAGACTCGTTCGTGTGGTGTTATGCCGTCTTCTCGTGGGCATGTGTTTAGGCCCCATTGTACTTTCTTGACATGGGCAGGCCAATCTTCATTCCCTGTTTGCATGATGTGAGTGCGGACCTGATTGAGGAGGGAGCGATGACATCTTTCACAGATGCTGTTGCCTTGGGGCCAGCAGGGGGACGAGTGGGAGATGTGGAACCCGATTATTTTTGCTAACTCTTGCCAGACTTTTCCCGTGAACTCTGGTGCATTGTCCGAGTGCAAGGCCTGGGGAATGCCAAAATATGGGAATACGTGGCGAGTTAAGGCATCAGCAACGGATACTGCACTGTGATCTTTTGCAGGGCATGCGATGATGAATTTGGAATAGACGTCCACGAAGGTGATTATGTATTTGTACCCTGTTTTGGGTGTGAGGGGGCCGACGATGTCGAGGGAAAGTAGTTGCCAGGGTTTTGTTGCTATTATTTTTCCTAAGGGGCCGGGTGTGCGGGTGATGTCTTTCCCTAAACCACAAGTGCGGCAGGATTGTATAATGTTTTTGGCGATGGTGGAGGGGTTTGATGTCCAGTACATGTCACTGAAAACTTGTACGAGTTTCTTAGTGCCCAGGTGAATGCCATTGTTGGCGTGAAGGTGCAGCATGGTGTCGTGGGTGGTGGTGGGGCTTAGGACGATGTGGCCATTGGGGTCGAACAGGTGTTCGCTGTGCAGGTGGAGTTTGTTGACAGTGTTTGGCGGGATCCAGGTAGGGCGTTCCTTATTGTGCCACATTTGGATAAGGTCCGGTTCTGCTGAGATGGCATTGATGGGTAACTGGGAAAGGGCGTCGGCGTTTGTGTGGAGCTTGCCTGGACAGTATGCTATCTCAAATGCGTATTCCTCGAGAGCTTCTCGCCATCGTATTAGTTGCTCGTTGGTGGTGTTGGACTGGCGTAACCACTGTAGGGATTGGTGATCGGTAATGATAATCACATGGGTGCCTGAGATGTACAAGCGGAAGTAATCGAGTGACCAGATAATTCCCAGGCATTCATTCACGTTTGGTGGCCGCGTAATTTCTCTCCGCAGGGTTTAAGGTGAGGCTGGCACAGGCGATGATATGCTCACGGCCGTCTTGGACTTGGGCAAGGACAGCCCCTATGGCGAGGAGTGAGACGTCGGTATATAGACAGAAAGGCAGGTTGTAGTCTGGGAAGGCGACAACTGGGGCGGAGGTCAGTTTGGATTTGAGGGTGGTGAATGCGTTCTTTCTGGGTTCTGTCCAGACGAAAGGTTCTCCTTTCTTGGTGAGGTCATGCAAAGGTTTGGCGATGTCTCCAAAAGCTTTCACGAAACGCCGGTAATAGGAGGTTAAACCTAGGAAAGCTCTGGTTTCGTGCACATCACGAGGTAGGGGGATGTCGGCGATTGCACGCAGCTTGTCGGGGTCGGGAGAGATGCCCTCTGCATTGATCAGGTGTCCGAGGAAGGAGACTGAGCGTTCTGCTAAAACACATTTTGTGGGTTTTAGTTTTAGCCCGGCCTGGCGTATACGCTGGAATACCTGTTTGAGGTGGTGGAGGTGGTCGGCCCAGGTGTGGCTGAAGACGATGACGTCGTCTAGGTAAGCCAAACAGGTTTCCCAGGTGAATCTGCTCAGAATAGATTCCATGAGGCGGGAAAATGTGGTGGGGGCGTTGCAGAGTCCAAAGGGAAGGACGTTAAATTCATAATGCTTCCCATTTGATGTTGAGAAGGCGGTTTTGTGTTTGTCATCAGGGTAGACTGGGACTTGCCAATAGCCTGATTGCAGGTCTAGGGTAGAGAACCATGTCGATCAGTGGAGGGAGTCTAGAGAGTCGTCGATCCTGGGTAGTGGTGTAGCGTCTTTGATTGTAACGTCTTTCACTCTGCGGTAATCGACGCAGAAACGCATGGTTCCGTCCTTCTATCGCACGAGTACCACAGGTGAGGACCATGGGCTAGTGGAGTTTGAGATGACACAGGCATCGAGCATATCCTGGACCTGCTGGTCTTCTTCTGCCCGTTGTTTTTTTTTTTTTTTCGGCGTGATGGTTGGCGAATGGGAGGTCCTGTAGTATGAATCTCGTGGCTGAGATAGGTGGTGTGGCCAAGATCGGTTGGGCTGGCGGAGAATAGGTCCTGAAAGTCCAGGAGTAGTTGTTGGAGACTGTTTGTTTGGGAAGGGGATAGATGTGATGGTAGGTTGGGGAGGGTGGGGTGATTGGGGGGTGGTGCTGAGCACGGTTCTGCTTCTTCTGAATTGGCAAGGATGAGTCCTCGTGGCAGAGTTAAAGGTGTTGTGGCGAGGTTTGCGATACGGATTTGGTGGGCATGGGGGGGAGGAAAGTGGGGGAAACTAGACAGGATGATAGGGGTCCAGTGGGTATGGATGGTGAGAAAAGGACTAATGTACCTGAGGGTCTGTTGCATGTCACCCAACCTTTGTGGTGAGGTGGAATGGTAATAGTGGAAGCGATAGTGGCAGCGAAGGATGGAGAGGTGGGTAGTAGGGGTGGAATGGGAGATAGGGATGGAGGGGGATGAAGTGAGGCATTGTGTGAGGCTGGGGTGGGGTTACATGTACAGGTGGGTTGGGGCGGGTGAGCGTTGTGGGGGTGTGGGGGTGTGGGTGGTGGTGGTGTTTTTCCGTTTTCCTTCGTTGTTTTTTTTTTTTTCCTTATTGATGGATGCTTTGTTGGGGCGGGCTGGACTGAAGTGGAGGCGACGCTGATGACAATCGATGGTCGCATGGAGTTTCTGAAGGAGGTCCAGCCCAAGATATCCATCATACTGATTACATGTAGAATCAAATATGATGAATGGGTGGTTGGTAGAGACTTGTTGGTGAGTGCTGGTTTGTAGGGCCCGGGGTTCCCCACGGATGGGTAGGGGCCATCCCCCGCGTCTATGAGGTTGGTTGAGGTGGGGAGGAGTGGGCCGAATGCTGAGGTGTGGCGGGAGTAGAAATGGGAGTAGAGGCATGACCTGGCTGCTCCCGTATCCACCAGTAGTCTTGCCTTGACCTCGTTTAGCCAAATCTTGTTGTAGACTGGGGGTCTGTAGTTGTGTGAGGTGGCCCCCGCCACCGTGGGGAGGTGTGGGGGCGGGCCTAAAAATCCATCTGCTGAGGTTGGGTGTGATCGTCGTGTTCGTCGTCGTCCGGTCCTGGGTAGAGTAGTGGCGGCGCGTCGTCTTCCTGGGCGGCAGCGTCTAACGAGGAGACTTTCTTACGCCCCTGGTGGAAATTCCTGCGCCTGCTTGCCTTGAGCTGCTCTCTTACGTCGTGCAGGGGGCAGGTGCGACTACAGGCCGTGAATTCCCAAGGTTTATGGTAATCAAGTTGCCTTGTTCCCTGGGGTTTGGGCGCTTCTTTTGTGGGTAAGCCCTGGGCACTGTAGGAGGCGGATCTGTAGGCGGCTGGTGAGGCAGCGGTTTAGGTTTTGGTGGAGGGTTGTGACTTGTGGGGAATCTTGTCACTGCGTGAAGGGGTTGTGGTGTGGGACGGGCGGCGAGGAGATGTCTGACGAGTTGCAGGTCCTGATCCATTTCCCCTGAGGGATCATAGATATAGAAGTGCTCCCTGACTGTGCTAGGGAGAATCCTCAGCAGAGCATTAAGTGTGTGAGTATCCCGAGTATTCATTGTTGCCTTGGGATAAGTGGCACTGACGAGGCGCCGAGCCTGGATGAAAGTGTCGTCTAGGTTACCGTCGTAGGTGAGGGCGTCGAGCTGCGAGAGAGCAACAACTCTGCCCATGGAAGGCATGAAAGCCTGTCTCACAATTTGCGTGAACTGGTCCCATGTCAGTTCTGGGACGACTTTTGGTGCGACAGTGGCGATTATTTTTCCCAGGTTAGGTAGTGTGACCGCAATTTTTTCCTTGTCCAAGTCAAACCTTATGTCTAAGAGGGGTTTAATCATATCTAAATACACATCAATGTCACATTGGTCCGGGTTGAATTTCGGCAATTGAATGTGCGGTTTGGCTGCCATTGTGCAAGTTTCCTTTTTCGTTCCTCCGTGCTTTTACTCGGATCCAGAACCACCGCTTGCCACCAGTGTTATGCTGAGTGTTTTTAGGTCGACTCCTCATCCTAAAAACACTAGCGACTGAGCGGGGTCCTCTTTCCGGACCGGAAGTAAAGCACCAACAAAGGAACAGGACATAAAAACTAGGCAGTATACCTTAACACATCTATTGCCTTAATTCTAAAACCGTTACAATATGATACAGAGTGATATTTAAGATACAGGATACAGGGACACAGAGTAGACTTTGATAGCACAAAATACAGTTGTACTTAACACACGATATGATGCATGTCCTTACGGACCCAGGTTCGAATCCCGGCTGGGGCAGGGAACAGTTTAAGGATTTGAATTTCATTAAATCAGGCTTTACTGATCTACCAGAAGACCCGCCGACATGTCGTAAAAATACCCCCGCTAATACCAATACACCAGTCCTGTATGAGACAGCCCTAGCATGTATTCAATATGGACGTTGGGTGTTAGCGCCGAAGTGGTGACATGTAGAGGTGTATGGTATGTAGGAGGACTGCTGGGCCTTGATAGCAGGCTGTGAAGCCTATGCCCAGAGTCGGACACATAAAAAAAAAAAAAAAAAATGTATACCAATATCTTTAGTTATATATATATGGAGATACCCGTATTTCATTTAAACCCAAAATATATATACACTTGATAATAAGGGGAATAAACAAGGTTAAGAGTCCGTGGGGGGAATATTACTATAACGAAGACAGGGTGCGGATCACAACACTCGACACAGTTACCTGGTCACGGCGACACTTTACACAGGCTTTTGATTCTCCCGCGCACCCTGATCGTCATTCACAATTACGGAAAGTTCTTTTATTCTGGGCAGGTGCAATTACTCTTCTTCCTATGATTAAATATTTTCTACTCTGCTGGGTATGTAATTCTTTTGGGTTAATAACAGTAGTCACTGGTTTTGTATGGATCACACTCTGTCACTGTTCACTGTTCCTCTTCCCCTGGCTTATTTTCGGTATAAGGGGCGTCACTTATTTACCCGTGTTTCCTGGGTTGTTTCACTCTGTCACTGTTCGAGGGGAGGACCTCAGGGGGACTCTGCCTGTAACGGATAACACACTACCCGCGGGGGAGTCACTGCCCTGGTCCGGGCCGTCGGTGAGGTGCAGGGAGACCCTCCTGTCTGGGGGCTTCGACCTGAAGGGAGGCCCTTACCTCGGGGTCTCGTCGGTGGGGTGCAGGGAGGCCCTCCTGTCTGGGGGCCTCAACCTGAGAGGTGGCCCTCGGGACTGGGGCCAAACAGCTGGAGGAGGCGGGCCTGGCGTCGGCAGCTCGGCGGGGTGAGGGAGTCGGGGTTGCCCTCGCCTGTAGTCTGCTGGGCTCGCCTGGGGGTCCTGGGGGTGCGGTCGTCTGCCAGGGGACGCGCCGTCAGGGTTGGACTGCGGCCTCGTCTCCTGCTGGTGCCTGCAAAGGACAGAGATTTCCCAGGAGTGGGAGGCAGGTCCGGTCTCGGACTTTGCCTCCACTCTGGTGACACCTCCGGGGCAACACTCCCGGGTGGTGCCGAGCAGTTCCCACAGGGGAACGCGGTAGGCTGAGTATACACGGAGACCATGTCCTCTCCTACATACAGGGAGGGAAGCACAGAGGCGACTCTCTCTCCTGGGTCTGTCACAGCCGTGGCTCCAGGTCTTTTTACCATTGGACCCACTTTTAGCTGTCTGCTAGGGCCTCCTGCCCTTGGAGTGGCTGAGGGTACTAACACCTCGGTGCTCACTAAAGGGCCTCCTGCCCTGGACGTGGCTGAGGGTACTGATGCCTCTGTGCTCACTAAAGGGCCTCTTACCCTGAAAGTGGCTGAGGGCACTGACACCTCTGTGTACACTACTGGGTCTCCTGCCCTGGACGTGGCTGAGGGCACTGACACCTCTGTGCTCACTAAAGGGCCTCTTGCCCTGGAAGTGGCTGAGGGCACTGGCACCTCTGTGCACACTACTGGGCCTCCTGCCCTGGACGTGGCTGAGGGCACTGACACCTCCGTGCTCACTAAAGGGACTCTTGCCCTGGAAGTGGCTGAGGGCACTGACACCTCTGTGCACACTGCTGGGCCTCCTGCCCTTGAAGGGGCAACTATGGCCGTCGCCAAAACGTTACTTGGGACTGAAACCTGTTCAGTCCCACCCCACTGCTGACGATGGTTGTCCCGCCTGCAAGGTCATTGCCGATCCTTGTTCACCTGGTGTCGGGACAGTTGCGAGGAAAAGGGGCGCAGGTCAGTAGTGGATGGGTGACCCTCTTGGCCAGGGTCACTAGTCCCCCCGTTGTCTTCCTGGGGTGGTGGTGTGGCGGTGGCCCGGTGGTGGGGCGCTGGATGGTGGGGTGGGTGGATCGGCGGCGGGCATTGTACCACCGTCTGTATCGAAAAATTCACGACCTCGTGACTGCAGATGGTAGGTGGTGGAGGTGAACGTCTTGTGGGCCGGGGTGAGATGTTGTAGGAGGTTTGCCCAGTGGTGGAATATGTTGTTCGGCTCCCGATGGGGGTTGAGAGAGAGACGGATGAAGGATGGATGTTCGGTCTGGTGTAGGAGGCGGAGAAGATGGGGTGTCCCCCGGATCCTGATGGGTGGTTGGTCGAGAGGGAGCCAGTGGACTCTGGTAACCTTCATCGTGGTGGTTGGTGCCTGGTGGGGAGACAGTAGCTGTATGCTGGACAGTGATGGGGGGGTTGGTGCTTTTATGGGGAATGGGTCTGTGGGAGGAGCATTTCACTTTGGGGAATTGAGATTTGGCAGGATTCCATCGTGCTTGGTGGAGAGGGAGGGTGATGGGGGAGGTGTTTCGGGTAGGGGGGGTTTGTGTTGGTGGGTGTTGGGCCAGGCGTGCACTGGGGGGTGGTGTTGGAGTGTATCTGGATGGTGGGCGTGAAAGGCGGCCTGATCTGGTAGTGGTGGTGGCGAGTGTGGGTGTGGGTGGTGAGGGTGGTATGGGTGGTGAGGGTGGTTGTGCAAGTGGTGGTGGTGAGGGCGTGCGGCTGTTGGGGGGTGAGGCGGGTGGGAGTGCGGTGTGGCGTGTATAATGGGCATGGTCGTGGGGGATGGGGGGGTGTTTGATGGGTTAGGTAGGGGAGCGGTGCGGGTGCAGGTGGCAGGGGGGTGAGAAGTGAGGTGTGAGGAGGTGGCGACATGAGGCGGCGGTGGTGAGGTAGGTGGTGGAGGCGATGTGGTGTGGGAGGTGGTAGGAGGATGGGTGGTAGAGAGGGGTGTGGGAGGCGGTGAGTGGGTGGTGGTGCTGGGTGGGGGTGGTGATGTGGGTGGTGGAGGTGGTGAGTCGGGACCAGGTGTTATGGGGGGTGGTGTGGTTGTTGGTAAGGTGCTGGGTGGGGGTGAGAAGGAGTAAGAGTAGGAGTCTGGGGGGTAATTCTCAGAAATGTCTGTGTGGCCAGGTGTGCGGGAAGAGGTGCGGGGCGCGTGGGTGTGGGGGTGGTCATTGTTCGGTGGGTGGAATGGTTGCATGTGGCGATTGCGATAGGTGCGTTGTTGGCCTTGCTGATTTATGAGTACTTGATAGGGGTTGGGGACTCGGGTTATGATGAAGGGGGCCAATGAATCGGGGTGAGATCTTATTGGGGGTAGGGAGGTGCGCCACGACAACGGATTGGCCAGGTTTGTATGGGTTGGTGTCGGGCGTAAGGTCCTGTTGTGTTTGTAGGTGGTGGAGGCGGCGTTTGAGGTGATGGAGAGGGTCAGTAGTGGAGGGCGGGGTGGGTGGCTGGAGGTGGTGGCGGAGGGGTAGGAGAAGCGGGGTTTCCCCGAAGACTCGTTCGTGTGGTGTTATGCCGTCTTCTCGTGGGCATGTGTTTAGGCCCCATTGTACTATCTTGACATGGGCAGGCCAATCTTCATTCCCTGTTTGCATGATGCGAGTGCGGACCTGATTGAGGAGGGAGCGATGACTTCTTTCACAGATGCTGTTGCCTTGGGGCCAGTAGGGGGATGAGTGGGAGATGTGGAACCCGATTATTTTTGCTAACTCTTGCCAGACTTTTCCCGTGAACTCTGGTGCATTGTCCGAGTGCAAGGCCTGGGGAATGCCAAAATATGGGAATACGTGGCGAGTTAAGGCATCAGCAACGGATACTGCACTGTGATCTTTTGCAGGGCATGCGATGATGAATTTGGAATAGACATCCACGAAGGTGATTATGTATTTGTACCCTGTTTTGGGTGTGAGGGGGCCGACAATGTCGAGGGAAAGTAGTTGCCGGGGTTTTGTTGCTGTTATTTTTCCTGAGGGGCCGGGTGTGCGGGTGATGTCTTTCCCTAAACCACAAGCGCGGCAGGATTGTATAATGTTTTTGGCGATGGTGGAGGGGTTTGGTGTCCAGTACATGTCACTGAAAACTTGTACGAGTTTCTTAGTGCCCAGGTGAATGCCATTGTTGGCGTGAAGGTGCAGCATGGTGTCGTGGGTGGTGGTGGGGCTTAGGACGATGTGGCCATTGGGGTCGAACAGGTGTTCGCTGTGCAGGTGGAGTTTGTTGACAGTGTTTGGCGGGATCCAGGTAGGGCGTTCCTTATTGTGCCACATTTGGATAAGGTCCGGTTCTCCTGAGATGGCGTTGATGGGTAATTGGGAAAGGGCGTCGGCGTTTGTGTGGAGCTTGCCTGGATGGTATGCTATCTCAAAGTCGTATTCCTCGAGAGCTTCTCGCCATCGTATGAGTTGCTCGTTGGTGGTGTTGGACTGGCGTAACCACTGTAGGGATTGGTGATCGGTAATGATAATCACATGGGTGCCTGAGATGTACGAGCAGAAGTAATCAAGTGACCAGATAATTCCTAGGCATTCATTCACGTTTGGTGGCCGCGTAACTTCTCTCCGCAGGGTTTAAGGTAAGGCTGGCACAGGCGATGATATGCTCGTGGCCGTCTTGGACTTGGGCAAGGACAGCCCCTATGGCAAGGAGTGAGACGTTGGTATATAGACAGAAAGGCAGGTTGTAGTCTGGGAAGGCGACAACTGGGGCGGAGGTCAGTTTGGATTTGAGGGTGGTGAATGCGTTCTTTCTGGGTTCTGTCCAGACGAAAGGTTCTCCTTTCTTGATGAGGTCATGCAAAGGTTTGGCGATGTCTCCAAAACCTTTCACGAAACGCCGGTAATAGGAGGTTAAACCTAGGAAAGCTCTGGTTTCGTGCACATCACGAGGTAGGGGGATGTCGGCGATTGCACGCAGCTTGTCGGAGTCAGGAGAGATGCCCTCGGCATTGATCAGGTGTCCGAGGAAGGAGACTGAGCATTCTGCTAAAACACATTTTGTGGGTTTTAGTTTGAGCCCGGCCTGGCATATACGCTGGAATACCTGTTTGAGGCGGTGGAGGTGGTCGGCCCAGGTGTGGCTGAAGACGATGACGTCGTCTAGGTAAGCCAAACAGGTTTCCCAGGTGAGTCCGCTCAGAACAGATTCCATGAGGCGGGAAAATGTGGTGGGGGCGTTGCAGAGTCCAAAGGGGAGGACGTTAAATTCATAGAGCTTCCCATTTGATGTTGAGAAGGCGGTTTTGTGTTTGTCATCGGGGTAGACTGGGACTTGCCAATAGCCTGATTGCAGGTCTAGGGTAGAGAACCATGTCGATCCGTGGAGGAAGTCTAGAGAGTCGTCGATCCTGGGTAGTGGTGTAGCGTCTTTGATTGTAACGTCGTTCACTCTGCGGTAATCGACGCAGAAACGCATGGTTCCGTCCTTCTATCGCACGAGTACCACAGGTGAGGACCATGGGCTAGTGGAGTTTGAGATGACACCGGCATCGAGCATATCCTGGACCTGCCGGTCTTCTTCTGCCCGTTGTTTGGTTTTTTTTCGGCGTGATGGTTGGCGAATGGGAGGTCCTGTAGTATGAATCTCGTGGCTGAGATAGGTGGTGTGGCCAAGATCGGTTGGGCCGGCGGAGAATAGGTCCTGAAAGTCCAGGAGTAGTTGTTGGAGACTGTTTGGGAAGGGGATAGATGTGATGGTAGGTTGGGGAGGGTGGGGTGACTGGGGGGTGGTGCTGAGCACGGTTCTGCTTCTTCTGTATCGCCAATGATGAGTCCTCGTGGCAGAGTTAAAGGTGTTGTGGCGAGGTTTGCGATACGGACTTGGTGGGCGTGGGGGGGAAAGGAAAGTGGGGGAAACTAGACATGATGATAGGGGTCCGGTGGGTATGGATGGTGAGAATAGGACTAATGTACCTGAGGGTCTGTTGAGTGTCACCCAAGCTTTGTGGTGAGGTGGAATGGTAATAGTGGAAGCGATAGTGGCAGGGAAGGATGGAGAGGGGGGTAGTAGGGGTGGAATGGGAGATGGGGATGGAGGGGGATGAAGTGAGGCATTGAATGAGGCTGGGGTGGGGTTACATGTACAGGTGGGTTGGGGCAGGTGAGCGTTGTGGGGGTGTGGGGGTGTGGGTGGTGTGGGGGTGGTGGTGTTGTTTTTCGTTTTCCTTCGTTGTTTTTTTTTTTCCTTGTTGATGGATGCTTGGTTGGGGCGGGCTGGACTGAAGTGGAGGCGACGCTGATGACAATCGATGGTCGCGTGGAGTTTCTGAAGGAGGTCCAGCCCAAGATATCCATCATATTGATTACATGTAGAATCAATATGATGCATGGGTGGTTGATAGAGACTCGTTGGTGAGTGCTGGTTTGTAGGGCCCGGGTTTCCCCACGGATGGGTAGGGAGCCATCCCCCGCATCTATGAGGTTGGTTGAGGTGGGGAGGAGTGGGCTGAATGCTGAGGTGTGGCGGGAGTAGAAATGGGAGTAGAGGCATGACCCGGCTGCTCCCTTATCCACCAGTAGTCTTGCCTTGACCCCGTTTAGCAAAATCTTGTTGTAGACTGGGGGTCTCTAGTTGTGTGAGGTGGCCCCCGCCACCGTGGGGAGGTGCAGGGGCGGGCCTAAAAATCCATCTGCTGAGGTTGGGTGTGATCGTCATGTTCGTCGTCGTCCGGTCCTGGGTAGAGTAGTGGCGGCGCGTCATCTTCCTGGGCGGCGGCGTCTAACGAGGAGACTTTCTTACGCCCCTGGTGGAAATTCCTGCGCCTGCTTGCCTTGAGTTGCTCTCTTACGTCGTGCAGGGGGCAGGTGCGACTGCAGGCCGTGAATTCCCAAGGGTTTATGGTAATCAAGTTGCCTTGTTCCCTGGGGTTTGGGAGCTTCTTTTGTGGGTAAGCCCTGGGCACAGTAGGAGGCGGATCTGTAGGCGGCTGGTGAGGCGGCGGCTTAGGTTCTGGTGGAGGGTTGTGACTTGTGGGGAATCTTGTCACTGCGTGAAGGTGTTGTGGTGTGGGACGGGCGGCGAGGAGATGTCTGACGAGTTGCAGGTCCTGATCCATTTTCCCTGAGGGATCATAGATAGAGAAGTGCTCCCTGACTGTGCTAGGGAGAATCCTCAGCAGAGCATTAAATGTGTGAGTATCCCGAGTATTCATTGCTGCCTTGGGATAAGTGGCACTGACGAGGCGCCGAGCCTGGATGAAAGTGTCGTCTAGGTTACCGTCGTAGGTGAGGGCGTCGAGCTGCGAGAGAGCAACAACTCTGCCCATGGAAGGCATGAAAGCCTGTCTCACAATTTGCGTGAACTGGTCCCATGTCAGTTCTGGGACGACTTTTGGTGCGACAGTGGCGATTATTTTTCCCAGGTTAGGTAGTGTGACCGCAATTTTTTCCTTGTCCAAGTCAAACCTCATGTCTAAGAGGGGTTTAATCATATCTAAATACACATCAATGTCACATTGGTCCGGGTTGAATTTCGGCAATTGAATGTGCGGTTTGGCTGCCATTGTGCAAGTTTCCTTTTTCGTTCCTCCGTGCTTTTACTCGGATCCAGAACCACCGCTTGCCACCAGTGTTATGCTGAGTGTTTTTAGGTCGACTCCTCGTCCTAAAAACACTAGCAACTGAGCGGGGTCCTCTTTCCGGACCGGAAGTAAAGCACCAACAAAGGAACAGGACATAAAAACTAGGTAGTATACCTTAACACATCTATTGTCTTAATTCTAAAACCGTTACAATATGATACAGAGTGATATTTAAGATACAGGATACAGGGACACAGTAGACTTTGATAGCACAAAATACAGTTGTACTTAACACACGATATGATACATGTATACCAATGTCTTTAGTTATATATATATATGGAGATACCCGTATTTCATTAAAACCCAAAATATATATACACTTGATAATAAGGGGAATAAACAAGGTTAAGAGTCCGTGGGGGGAATATTACTATAACGAAGACACGGTGCGGATCACAACACTCGACACTGTTACCTGGTCGCGGCGACACTTTACACAGGCTTTTGATTCTCCCGCGCACCCTGATCGTCATTCACAATTACGGAAAGTTCTTTTATTCTGGGCAGCTGCAATTACTCTTCTTCCTATGATTAAATATTTTCTACTCTGCTGGGTATGTAATTCTTTTGGGTTAATAACAGTAGTCACTGGTTTTGTATGGATCACACTCAGTCACTGTTCACTGTTCCTCTACCCCTGGCTTATTTTCGGTATAAGGGGCGTCATATATTTACCCGTGCTTCCTGGGTTGTTTCACTCTGTCACTGTTCGAGGGGAGGACCTCAGGGGGATTCTGCCTGTAACGGGTAACACACTACCCGCGGGAGAGTCACTGTCCGGGTCCGGGCCGTCGGTGAGGTGCAGGGAGACCCTCATGTCTGGGGGCTTCGACCTCAAGGGAGGCCCTTACCTCGGGGTCTCGTCGGTGGGGTGCAGGGAGGCCCTCCTGTCTGGGGGCCTCGACCTGAGAGGTGGCCCTCGGGACTGGGGCCAAACAGCTGGAGGAGGCGGGCCTTGCATCAGCGGCTCCGCGGGGTGAGGGAGTCGGGGTTGCCCTCGCCTGTAGTCTGCTGGGCTCGCCTGGGGGTACTAGGGGTGCGGTCGTCTGCCAGGGGACGCGTCGTCAGGGTTGGACTGCGGCCTTGTCTCCTGCTGGTGCCTGCAAAGGACAGAGATTTCCCAGGAGTGGGAGGCAGGTCCGGTCTCGGACTTTGCCTCCACTCTGGTGACACCTCCGAGGCAACACTCCCGGGTGGTGCCGAGCCGTTCCCACAGGGGATCGCGGTAGGCTGAGTATACACGAAGACCATGTCCTCTCCTACATACAGGGAGGGAAACACAGAGGCGACTCTCTCTCCTGGGTCTGTCACAGCCGCGGCTCCAGGTCTTTTTACCATGGGACCCACTTTTAGCTGTCTGCTAGGGCCTCCTGCCCTTGGAGTGGCTGAGGGTACTAACACCTCGGTGCTCACTAAAGAGCCTTCTGCCCTGGACGTGGCTGAGGGTACTGACGCCTCTGTGCTCACTAAAGGGCCTCTTACCCTGAAAGTGGCTGACGGCACTGACACCTCTGTGCACACTACTGCGTCTCCTGCCCTGAAAGTGGCTGAGGGCACTGACACCTCTGTGCACACTAAAGGGCCTCTTGCCCTGGACGTGGCTGAGGGCACTGACACCGCTGTGCTCACTAAAGGGCCTCTTGCCCTGGAAGTGGCTGAGGGCACTGACACCTCTGTGCACACTACTGGGCCTCCTGCCCTGGACGTGGCTGAGGGCACTGACACTGTGCTCACTAAAGGTACTCTTGCCCTGGAAGTGGCTGAGGGCACTGACACCTCTGTGCACACTGCTGGGCCTCTTGCCCTTGAGGGGGTAACTATGGCCATCGCCAAAACGTTACTTAGGACTGAAACCTGTTCAGTCCCACCCCACTGCTGACGATGGTTGTCCTGTCTGCAAGGTCGTTGCCGATCCTTGTTCACCTGGTGTCGTGGCAGTTGCAGGGAAAAGGGGCGCAGGTCAGTAGTGGACAGGTAACCCTCTTGCCCTGGGTCACTAGCCCCCCCGTTGTGTCTTCCTGGGGTGGTGGTGTTGCGGTGGCCCGGTGGTGGGGTGGGGGGTGGCGGGGTGGGTGGTTCGGCGGCGGGCATTTTAGATAGATCAAATGTCAAAACCCTTTCTCTATCAAGTGATACTAAGAGTAAATTAGAAAGACGTATCCTTTCCCAATATTACTATAACTCTGTTCCGGCTCATCACGAGTCCTTCCCCTCCCCGCCCCCGTGTGAACTCACCCTCTCGCGCTCTCACGCCGCCCGTGTTCCCTGTACACCTGGTCACTAGACTTTCTGTATTGGCAACCGTAGTGGTTAAGTCAGTATCCTGCGAGATACTAATATCCTAAGTAAGGTTTTATTTCTGTGTCACTATTCGTGTTGTAATATCTGTATTTTGTCCTGTGTCTGGCTGTGGGAATATACGTGTAAAAGGTTATTGCCTAGAGTTTTTGTGTCGTGCCTCTCATTGCATTAAGCTCCGGTCACGAAAGAGGACCCCGCTACACGTTAGGTGTTTTAGGACTGAGGAGTCGGGCCTTTTTCACCTAGCATTTCAATATATATATATATATATATATATATATATATATATATATATATATATATATATATATATATATATATATATATATATATTTATAATACATATGAGATGCGTTGCTTACAAGATAGTGTCCCCGAAAACAAGGTGAGAGGAGAACAGCGTAGTGCCCCCAGAAACACACCGACATCCCTACCCGGACCCCACGGAGTAGCTGGATCCACACTATAGTCCTTTCACCGCAAGAAGTCCGTTCAGGGTGAGGCCCACCTGGTGAATCACCTTTAGCTATTCTGCCAAATCAACCGTAGTACATCCCTCTCTCTTATTTCCCATCTATCTGCTATTTGAAACTGTTTTTTATATTCTGTATATAGTAAAGGAAGCTATATAGTATACTGAGTATCACTTTTTAGAATTATAACAACGATTTGAATTAATTCTATGACACGTGGCAGCGCTTTTTTCCCATGTTGCCACGCCGTAGAGTTGCCAATTTGACCACCAATTATCGGATTATCACTCTGTCTCCCTACCTACCCCCATCCCACCTGTTTCTCTCTCTCTCTCTCTCTCTCTCTCTCTCTCTCTCTCTCTCGTCAATATAACAGAAAGTTCTGATGACGAAGAAGATTATGATTAAAGATCAGAGAGAGGATTAGGCCTACATGGGAAACCTCTGAAAAATAAAACGCGCCTAGATTTTTACCTCATAGGTGGTGTGGAAACTGAAATGCGTGACTTAAAGAACAGTGCCCCCGGAATATACCATAGTACCCCCGACGACAGGGCAAGCCAAACACTCCTCAGTATGCCCGAGGATGCGCCGACACCCCCACACGGACCCCACGGGGTAGCCGCCACCAGTCACCACCACTCCCGGCAACAGCGACATATGTCAGCCCGGGCTGTGCGCCCATGTATCATGCAGCCACCACGCCGTCGCCGCCGTAGGAGAAGAACACTACCTTCACGGAGTGGAATTGTTGAGTCAGCTATGGGTGGAGTTGTAAAAGACACTCCAGACGGCGCCCCTCTGGTAGAGATGATCTATGATCGCTCCCATCCTCGTGAGACGATCTATGGTCGCTCCCATCCTCGTGAGACGATCTATGGTCGCTCCCATCCTCGTGAGACGATCTATGGTCGCTCCCATCCTCGTGAGACGATCTATGGTCGCTCCCATCCTCGTGAGACGATCTATGGTCGCTCCGAAAGTGCTCCAGTAGAGACGATCTATGGTCGCTCCCATCCTCATGAGACGATCTCTGGTCGCTCCGAAAGTGTTCCGGTAGAGACGATCTATTGTCGCTCCCACCCTCGTGAGACGATCCATGGTCACTCCGAAAGTGCTCCAGTAGAGACGATCTATGGTCGCTCCCATCCTCGTGAGACGATCTATGGTCGCTCCGAAAGTGTTCCGGTAGAGACGATCTATTGTCGCTCCCACCCTCGTGAGACGATCCATGGTCACTCCGAAAGTGCTCCAGTAAAGACGATCTATGGTCGCTCCCATCCTCGTGAGACGATCTATGGTCGCTCCGAAAGTGCTCCGGTAGAGACGATCTATGGTCGCTCCCATCCTCATGAGACGATCTATGGTCGCTCCCATCCTCGTGAGACGATCTATGGTCGCTCCGAGAGTGTCTTGGTAGAGATGATCTATTGTCGCTCCCTTCCTCGTGAGACGATCTATTGTCGCTCCAAGGGTGTGCAGAGAGGTAAGGAGAGAGACGTCCCTATGGCAGGAGACTAGAGCCCAGGCTTCCTGTCCCAGAGTGACCCAGACAGGCCTCACAGCCTCCCCTGGTCTCTGTTCCCTACGTCTGGCTCTAGAGCAGACGCACCTGACGGACCCCAGTGGAAGTCACTGCCGCAGCCCTCCTCTGTCGGCGCCCCTAGACGCTGGAGACTGCAGCCCACAGTCTCTCTCGGTTCTCCCCAGGACACCCGGGCGCGATCTCCCTACGCCCCCACGACGCCGTAAGGCCCTCACGACAGGCCGGGACTTATCACAGAGGTTCCTGGAGCTATTCGGCCCCAGTCCCAAGGGCCACACGCCTGAGCCCAGCCCAGAAGTCACGGGTAGCCCAGGACGCGAGAGGACGCCCTTACGAGTTATCCTGTGCCCTCTAGGCACGCCTCGCATTGGCGGTGCCCCTAGCCCGGCAGGATCGCCGACATGTTCCTGCCTATCCCCCTGATGAATACGTGTGATACTGTAGCACGAGTGATTTAGGTTAAGTGTGATTTCCCCTAATATAATTATTGTGCAGTGATTTCATATAGTGAATATCGGGGTAAATAAGATCACAGTGAGAAGCTAAAGAACGAGTGTGTGGAACAAGATCTGATGAACTATGACTATGAGTGACATCCCTGTTATACAACTGGTAACCCTGTGCCGCCTGGAGAATCCCCTATAAAGACATATCCCCATTACTGTGAAGGAATATGGTGAAAGGGAGTATTAATGGTATTCTCTCCCTCCCCCACGCTACCCATAAATCTTGTTTATCACCCTCTCTCACTCCAATATCCCGAGTAAGTGTGAATCAAGAATAAAATCAATTGCCAAAGTCCCTTGGCTAGTGGAAACCACATAAACTTCACGGCTAATATCTGCCGCTCTCCAGTATTACCATAACTTTCCCCTAGCCATCACAAGTCACTCCCCGCACCTCCCCTATCTCCTCCTCGTGAGACTCAACCCCCTCCCGCGCCCCCGCGCGCGCCTATATTTACTGCACTCTTGATACACTCGGATTGATTGTGTTGTCATTACTATCAGAGAAGCAAGTATCCTGCGAGATACACATATCCTAGACAAGGTTTTATATTGCTATGTATTGTGCTGTAATATCTGCTGATTTGTTCTGTGTCTGATTGTGGTAATATACGTGTAAAGGTTGTTGCCTAGAGTTTTTGTGTCCTGCCTCTCTTTATTGCACTAAGCTCCGGTCTCGAAAGAGGACCCCGCTCCACGTTAGGTGTAATAGGAACGAGAAATCGAGCTTAATTTCACCTAGCATTACAGAAACAAAGTTGAAAATAAATAATAAATATATACAATATATATATATATATATATATATATATATATATATATATAGAGAGAGAGAGAGAGAGAGAGAGAGAGAGGGAGGGAGGGAGGGAGACACAGGTGGGATGGGGGTAGGTAGGGAGGCAGAGTGATAAATCGATAATTGGTGGTCAAATTGGCACGTCGCACTCGGGGAAATTCCAACTTCTGCCACACCCTGAACGGACTTCTTGTTGCGAAAGGAGTATAGGGGATCCGATGCGACAATGACATAAGGCAGCCCGGGGCGTGCGCCCTTACAACACCCAACCGTCGCACCGCCACCCTAGCAGGAGGAGGACACTACCTTTGGGGAATGGGATTGCCGGATCAGCCCGGGGTGGAGCTGATATCTCAGTTCCTGACAGCGCCCCTCTGGAGACGGCCAATTGCCGCTCCCGCCTTTATCAGTCGGCCAAGCGTTGCACTGAAGGTGTTTCCCTCAAGACGGCCTACTGCCGCTCTTCTCTTCTGCCCAAGGAGACGGCCTACTGCTGCTCCTCCCTCCTGCCGAAGGAGACGGCCTATTGCCACTCTGAAGGCACTGCCCCTGAGATGGCCTATTGCTGCTCATCCCTCCTGCTGGAGGAGACAGCCTACTGTCGCTCTGAAGGCACTGCCCTTGAGACAGCCTATTGCTGCTCATCCCTCCTGCCAAAGGAGATGGCCTACTGCCGCTCTGAAGGTGCTGCCCCTGAGACGGCCGATTGCCGCTCCTCCCTCCTGCTGAAGGAGGCGGCCTACTGCCGCTCTGAAGGTGCTGCCCCTGAGACGGCCAATTGCCTCTCCTCCCTCCTGCCAAAGGAGACGGCCTACTGCCGCTCTGAAGGTGCTGCCCCTGAGACGGCCGATTGCTGCTCTTCCCTCTTGCCGAAGGAAACGGCCAATTGCAGCTCCGAAGGCACTGCCCCTGAGACGGCCTACTGCCGCTCCCCCCTCCTGCAGAAGAGGACGGCCTACTGTCGCTCAAGAGGTGACCAGAGGCGCACTGACTCCCCCACACAGGCCACGGCCAATTGCTGGGCCTTGGCGCCCTAATTGCGCCCCTGGGCAGCCACGGCCAATTGTCGGGCCCCACGGCCAAAAGGAGGTGTTGTCATCGCCCCTGCGTGAGGCAGGTACCCAGCTCTCCAGCAACAGAGAGACTCTGTGAGGCCTAATGGCTTCCCCTGGCCTCCGGTCTCTACGCTTGGCCCAGGAGAAGACCCACCTGACGGATCCTAGTGCAGGACGGTGCCGCAGCCCCTCCCTGACAGCGCCCCTCGATTCTGGGGACCGCAGTCCTCAGTCCCTCCAGGCCCTCTCCAGGACACCCGGGCATGACCTCTCCATGCCCAAGAGACGGCGTAAGACCTCCACCTCCGGCCGAAACCTGAGCCAGAGATTTCTGGACCTGTTTGGCCCCAGCCCTGAGGGTCACACCCCTAAACCTAGCCCAGAGACTGCGGGCTCCTGCGCCACGTGCAGCCCTGGACGCGAGAGGACGCCCCTGCGAGCCGTCCCGTGCCCTCTCGGCACGCCCCCGCATGGCGGTGCCCCTAGTCCGGCAGAGTAGACGCCGGCGTGTCTCCCCGCCGCCCCCACGACACGAGTGAATTATGTTAAGTGTGGTATTGCCCCAGAACTAGGGAAGTGAAATTATGTTAAGTGTGACGTTGCCCTAGAAAACAGGTTACAGTGATACAGTGACTTAATGTATGTCAAATATCGGGGTGAGTGAAATCACGGGTGAATGAGTAAGAACGAGTATAGCGAGTGAGTTCTGAGGAAACCGACTCACAAGTGACGCCCTTGTACAAAAACAAGTAAGACTCTTCACCCGGGGAATCCTCTGTAGTGAAAATATACCCATGTCCCTTGTTACCAGAAAACAATAGAGAAAGTGAGAATATCCTCCCGTTTATACTACCGTAAACACAGTGAATATCCAGTGTCCCTCTGCTCCCTCGCTTCCTAAAGAATCTCTTCCCAACAGCTAACGTAACATAAACAAGAGATAGACTCAAATGTCAAAACCCCTTTGCTATCAGGTGATGCTAAGTTTGAATTAATAATACTTACCCTCTCCCAATATTACCATAACTCTGTTCCGGCCCGTCACGAGTCCTTCCCCCCTCCCTCCCCCGTGTGAACTCTCTCTCCCCGCACTCCCACGCGCGCCCGTGTTCCCTGTAGGGCCTGTCCACCTGTTCACTAGACTTTCTGTATTGGCAACAGTATTAGTTAAGCCAGTATCCTGTGACATACTAATATCCTAGTTAAGGTTTTATTTCTGTGTCATATATTGTGTTGTAATATCTGCTGCTTTTGTCCTGTGTCTGACTGTGGTAATACACGTGTAAAAGGTTATTGCCTGAAGTTTTTGTGTCCGGCCTCTCTTTCATTGCACCAAACTCCGGTCTCGAAAGAGGACCCCGCTACACGTTAGGTGCTTTAGGACCGAGGAGTCGGGCCTTTTTCACCTAGCATTACAATATATATATATATATATATATATATATATATATATATATATATACTTTTCTGTTTGATAAGTTGATGAGATATGTTACCCTAGAAAGGAAACCCTGTATTTCAGTAACGTTAACAGAAACCCCGGGAGAATTTCTCCTGGTTTTGAAAAATAAAAAAAAAATACTTATGTACAAAATTATTTTATTTTGAAGATATACAACGAAAATAGAGCTCTTCCTCTTTCATTTAACCTACTTTAAATCTAGTTTGTACCTTAAATTATTAATGATATTTAAATTTAAAAAAAGTAACTAAAAAGTGGAATATTTTGTATATGACTCTACACAAATATTCATAAAAAAAAATAAACTACTGGACCGATTGACTTCCCTGGTGGTGTGAGCAGTCTTTGGTCGTGCGAGCATACCCTGGCTGGGTTCCACCCCTCTACCTCAGCTACAAACTGTATGGGAGACACACGAAAAAAGGGTATTTTTTCAATAGGCAAATAATGGTTATTTTTGTTATTTATTGTTTTCCACACTTTTACTATGGCAAACTATGCTTGAAATGACACCAAAACATCACTGAAACATTACTGGGCAGCACTGCCCAGTGACGGTATGTCACAGACAGTGGTGATCGAGGTGTCAGGGAGCGGGGCAGGGAAGGTGAACGCAGCCGTGACTGTGCCCAGGGAGTGATTAGTGCCTTCCCCACTTTCAGCATGAAGTTCTTGCGGCTCACGCCACATTCTTGCTGTGTATGATGAAGGAGTTGACATTGGCAGCACAACACACGTTAACGGAAACTCTGGGAGAAATTCTCCCGAAATGCGATTTATGGACAAAACCCAGCAAGCGAGCCGGACCGCACACCCACCCTCGACCGAGACAGACAATGGCCTGAAGGTATTGGGCGTGCCGGGCTGGACCCACGCTTCTGCATGGGTGAATCACATGATCGTCTCGTGCGCCCGGAGGAAATTCTCCCGGGGTTTCCTTTCTAGAGACCAAAAGACAGCAGGTCAGAGATTCATTTTATTGCTTTTCACTTTCCTTTACATTAAATACTCTAATTTCCTTGTGGTTATTATCATTGTTTTACAGTAAGGGAGGAGGTGCTATGTGGTGCACCAGGATTCTTTTGGCAGTACTTCAGTGTGCCATGATACACTAGTTAGTAAATAGTCTGGCCATGAGCTAGACTTCGATTATAATATATTAGGGAACTTTTTCAGGGGTAGGGGGGGCCTGTAGTCGATAATCTTGTCCTGGGCCTGGCGATGGCTGATGGGGCCCCTACTCCATACTCAGGTATCCTTTCCCCTTCCTCATTTCTCATACCCATAGGATGACGGAAGTGGAAGGGAAGCAAGCTGACTTCATACTGAAGCTGAAGAACCCTTTCGACTTGGATCATGCGGAGGCCATGAAGCTGAAGAAGAAAGTATCAGATAAGGCGTTTCTGGAGGTTCAACAGGAGAAAGGCCACCAAGATATCGTACTCAGTATTGATCGGAAGCTGTCCAATGCTGATGCAAAGAAGCTTGAAAGAAAGGAGGTTTCACCAGTTCAGGAACTATGAGAGCAGCAGCGGCGAGCAGCAGTGGAATCTTCCGTCGAGCTGGAGAACTCTGAAGAAGGTGAAGAAGTCAAAGAACTTGTTCCCGGACCATCCACGTCAGCTACCATATTCTCACCCAAATGACAACGATCCTGATCTCATGCACCTATCATCACTCCGGAGATGTCTAATGCTGTGGACTGCACAAAGACCAGCGACTGAAATGCTGTCCACATCTTGGCTGCTGCAGCATTTGCATGTAGCAAAGATCCTTCAATGATGGCTTTGATTTTGCAGAGCATCCATCGGGGGCAGATCAAGGCCTGTGGCAAAAGGGAGGTAGCTCTGTACTTACCCTACAAGCCTTGTGTTCCCCCCACCTTTCACTGGGATGGGAAGTTGGTTACTGATGAAAATGGTCAAGAAAAGTTCAAACATTTACCCATTCTGGTGTTTGGAGAGGGAATTGTGAAGCTGCTGAAAGTCCCCAAGCTGCGACCAGGGACAGGAACTGCCATGGTGGAGGTGATCTTGTCTACCTTGCAAGAATGAAACCTGGTGAATTTGGTGACAAGTATGGCCTTTGACACAACTGCTAGCAACACTGCAATTTGCTCTGGGGTCTGCACTCTCCTGCAGCAGAAGGTGGAGAAGGAACTCCTACCCCTAGCCTGCAGGACGTACATCAGAGAGATCATCATCCAGAAAGTCTTCACAATCTGTACTGGCATCATCACATTAGGGCCGGACATCCCTCTCTTACAGCGTTTCAAGCAGGGATGGGCCTCTGTCGCAGCAGATTGCTTCTAGCCGCACACCAACCTTCCTCCCCATTGTGACAAGATCATTGCCTTCTGTCGTCTTCAACTCGCCATCCAACAGCCATGTGATGATTAACAGGAAGTTGCTTGAACTCACAGTGATCATCCCCGGTGGAGTTCCTCTTTGTGGCTTCCACATAACGCAGCCTGGAGCCTACCACCTTGCCCATTGGATGGCCAAAATCAGATACAGTAAAACCTCACTATAATGGACTTATTGGGGCCCATGCCATTCTGAAAAAGACAAAATTCCAATAAAAGAGACATCACGACTTTGCCCCTGCTAACCCTCACTGTCTTCACTATATCAGACATTAGTTCAGATCGCATCAATGGTTTTTAAACTGTTTTCACTACCATTGCAGTACTGAACTGTATTATACATTCACGGCTTCTATTTTTATCGGACTTTTTCTGATACATGGTCCAGTAGCTCCTCGAGTCCGATAAAAGCGAATTCTGGTCTATTAAGTCCATTATACCAAGATTTTACTGTACTCAGTTAATTTTTACTTCTTCCGCAGGCAGTTCAAGCTCACTGCTTGACAGCTCGCCACATTTGAGCAGCTTGTCATCTTTGCCATCAGAATCTATGTCCCGTACTGGTTCACAGCGTCAGTTGCCGTGTCTGCTCCTTCGAACAACCTCAAGTTCCTTCAAGACATCCTGGACTATGATGACTCAAACATCGCATCCACTTTTTTTTTTTTTATGTGAGGAAGAAGGAACCAAAGGCCATGAGCCCGCAAAACTGTTCCTTCCAAGAGAAAAAAAAAATACAAGAGACAGCCAAATTCAAGATCCATTCATTTCGAGATGCCTGGACACACTGCGTTTGAAAGACTGGAGATCATAGGAAGCAGGAATTACAGACAGAGGGAGACAGTTCCAGAGTTGACCTGTTGCATAAATGAAGGACTGGGAGTAACGGTTAACTCTTGCATTAGAGAGTTGGACAGAAAAGGGGTGAGAGTTTGTTGCTAGACATGTGCTATGCGCCAGTCGTAGAAGTGGAGGAATGCATGCAGACAGTTCAGAGGAACAGTGACCATTAAAGTAGCGATAGAAAAGAGATAAAGATGCAACACTGCAGCGGAGAAACAGAGGTTGAAGGGAGTCAGTAAGAGGAGGAGAGTTAATGAGACGAAAAGTCTTTGACTCCACCCTATTGAGAAGAGCTGTATGTGGGAAGCCTCCCCACACATGAGAGTTGTACTCCACACAGGGGCGGATAAAACCCCTGTATAGAGTCAACAATTGTGCAGGGGCAAAGAAGGAACAGAGTCGGCTTAGCACACCCAATCACTTGGAAGCAGATTTTACAAGAGATGTAATATGATCTTTCCAAGACAAGTCCCGAGCAAATGAAACCCCAAGCATGTTCAAGGATGATGCAGGATTAAGTTGAGTATTATTAAACATAAGTGGGTATACCTGTGGAAGATTTTGTCGGGTTGATAGGTGCAAAAATTGAGTCTTTGATGCATTAAAAACAAGATTATTTTTACCCCAGTCAGAGATACGAGCCAAGTCAGACATTAGGTGTGCCATAGCCTCATCCCTTGCCTGTTGAAGTAACTGCTGAGATGGACGTTGTGGGAATCGAATGGAAAGGTGAAGGGTGGAGTCATCAGTGTATGAGTGGATAGGGTTAGATGTACAGCTTAGAAGGTCATTGATGAATAAAAGGAAGAGAGTTGGTGATAGGACAGAGCCCTGAGGAACACCACTGTTAATAGATCTAGGAGAAGAACGATAGCCGTCTACAACAGCGGCTATAGAAAGACCAGAAAGGAAGCTAGAGATGAAGGCACAGAAAGAAGGATAGAAACCGTAAGAGGGCAGTTTGGAAATTAAAGATTTATGCCAGACTCGATCGAAAGCCTTTGAGATGTCAAGTCCAATGGCAAAGCTTTTGCCAAAGTCCCGAAAGGAGGATGACCAGGAGTCTGAAAGGTAGGTGAGAAGATCGCCTGTGGAGCGTCCCTGACGGAACCCATACTGACGATCAGAAAGAAGGTTGTGATAGGAAAGAATAGACTCAAAAACTTTTGAGATACAGGATGTTAAAGCAATTGGACGATAGTTAGAGGGTTGAGAATGGTCACCCTTCTTTGGGACTGGCTGAATGAGAGCAAACTTCCAGCAAGAAGGAAAGGTACAAGTTGACAGACAAAGGCGAAAGAGTTTGCCTAGGCAGGGTGAAATGCGTGGCTTTGACGGACACACATACGGTACTCCAGAATATTCCGGAGAATACCATAGTATCCCCGACAACGAGGCGAACCAGAAGCAGTGGAGTTCGCCCTCAAGAATGCCGACACCCCCACTCGGACCCCACGGGGTAGCTGCCACCAGCCACCACCACTCCGGGCAACAACGACGTATGTCAGCCCAGGCCGTGCGCCCCTGAGACATTCAACCACCACGCCGCCGCCACCGTAGGCGAAAGACACTACCTTCGCGTGGCGGAATCACCGAGTTAGGTAGGGGTGGAGTCAGAAACAATACTCCAGGCAGCGCCCCTCTGGTAGAGACGATCTATGGTCGTTCCCACAGTGAACAGGTAGAGACGATCTATGGTCGCTCCCACAGTGAACAGGTAGAGACGATCTATGGTCGCTCCCACAACATCCAGGTAGAGACGATCAATGGTCGCTCCCTTAAAACCCCGGTAGAGACGATCAATGGTCGCTCCCATAACACCCAGGTAGAGACGATCAATGGTCGCTCCCTTGGCCCTCCGGTTGAGACGATCAACGGTCGCTCCCACAGTGCTCGGGTAGAGATGATCAATGGTCACACCCCCCACAACCAGGTAGAGACGATCAATGGTCGCTCCCCCAAAGCTCAGGTAGAGACGATCAATGGTCGCTCCCTTAGCCCTCCGGTCGAGATGATCAATGGTCGCTCCCCCAAAGCCCAGGTAGAGACGATCAATGGTCGCTCCCTTGGCCTTCCGGTTGAGACGATCAATGGTCGCTCCCACAGTGCTCGGGTAGAGACGATCAATGAATTCGCTCCCCAAAATCCAGGTAGAGACGATCAACGGTCGCTCCCCCAAAGCTCAGGTAGAGACGATCAACGGTCGCTCCTCAGCACTCCGGTCGAGACGATCAATGGTCGCTCCACAATATTCGGGTAGGGAGACGATCAATGGTCGCTTCCCCCAGTGTCCGGGTAGAGACGATCGATGGTCGCTCCCAGGGTGTAGTGAGGAGAGGGACGTCTCCACAACCGGAGGTTGAACTCCAGGGGTCTCGCTCCAAAATATCTCGGAGAGACCTCCCTGTTTCCCCCGGCCTCTGTTCCCTACGCGTGGCCTTCGAGCAGACACACCTGTCGGGCTCCCGTGACAGCCGCTGCCGCAGCCCTCCCCTGACGGCGCCCCTGGTCGTGGGAGACCGCAGTCTGTCGCCTCTTCCGGCCCGCCCTAGGACACCCGGGCGAGACCTCACCACGCCCCCGCGACGCCGGGACCTGACCCAGAGGTTCCTAGACCTCTTCGGCCCCAGTCCTACGGGCCTTACACCGGAGCCCATTCCGGAAACCCCCGGACGTGAGAGGACGCCCTCGCGAGCCGCCCCGTGCCCTCCCGGCTCGCCCCGCCCGGACGACGCCCTCAGTCCGACCGGATCGCGGATGCCGTGTCCTTGTTTCTCTCCATGAGAAAATACGAGTGACCCTGTAACAATTGTGAAGTAGGTTAAGTGTGACTCCCTGTCTCTTAGAATAAGTATTGTGCAGTGACTTTATGTAATCTCCATTGGGGTAAATCAGAACACAATGTCCAGTTGAAGGACGAGAATGTGGGTTGAGACCTAAAGTGAAAATACGGGCGAGTGCCACCCCGAATCTTTCTAAAGACATATCTCTAGAACCCGGAGAAAGACTAAAATATTACTGGAGTTCTATTGGTTAGTCTCTAAGTAATATGGAGAAATAGTCTTTACGAGTATTCCGACTTTGTTACGCGTTGTGAAGCGAGAGTCTACATATCATACCGAGATGTGTAACGAATAAGTGGTGCCTACAGAAACCATATTTCCACCAAAATATCAAGGAAGGCGAGTATTAACGATATTCCCCTCCTCCGCACGCTATTCCTAAAAACTCTCTCCATTCCTCGCTCCCGCTCTTAAAGCCAAAGTAAGAATCAGAGTTATTTGTCAAAGAATCTTCGCCAACAGAAAACACCTAAACTCCCTTGCTAACATCGGGCATCCTTCAATATTACCATAACTACCTCCTCGCCGTTTTAAGTCACTCTCCGTGTCTCCCCTACCTCCTCCTGGTGGATCACAAACCCCCCCCCTCACGCGCTCCGCGCGCACCTGTATTTACTGCACTCCTATAGTAGGACTCGCGCACGTTTGCGGCTGTGGTGTGGCCCGCACCTGTGTACAGTGTTGCCACGTTTTCTATACCGTTATCTCTCTCTCTGTCTCTCTCTCTCTCTCTCTCTCTCCTGGCGGGAAATGTGAGCCACCCTGAGTACTTTTGATTCTTTTATAAGTTATTTATAATTGTGCTTTCATTTGTTAATTTGGTTTTGTTATATTTAGTAGTAGATGGAGTGTCAAAGTTACTGTCTGCTGAGAGGTTTGTTACGTTACTGATTCATACACCCCGACGTAGTGGGGTGTGGGTGTAGGTGTGGGTGGGAGTGTGGATGTGGGTTTGTTGGGGTGGTGGTCCAGGGGGGTGGGGAAGTGTGAAGGGGATTTGACCTGCGACACCCAGGAGGGATTAAGACGGTAGGGAACGGGGACGGGGGGGCTGGAATCACCTACCACATGGCGGGAAATGTGAGCCACCCTGAGTACTTTTGATTCTTTTATAAGTTATTTATAATTGTGCTTTCATTTGTGAATTTGGTTTTGTTATATTTAGTGATGCCGACAATGCATTCAATGCATGCCCCTCTCCTGTCTCTCTCTCTCTCTCTCTCTCTCTCTCTCTCTCTCTCTCTCTCTCTCTGTAGGGAAGCTATCTGTCAGTGTTGCCACTCACAAGAATTATATGAATTATTTCTTTTACTTTGGATATTGGCATATTTCTTCTTTTTTCAGGCTCATTATCTTATATCCATAACTGTAATATTATTACCCACCCTAAAACTACGCTAAAACCATTAAAAGTGACTACAATATCTTTTAGCAACACTGTACAATATGTATGCCATGTTTCTGTGTTACTGTATAAATATTTTATGCATAATAAGATTACTGTTGATTCATCCATCAAAATACACAAGTGTAAGTTTTATTCATCTGAATTTATCGAATTTGTGATGCCTTGTACATAAATAGCTTCCGTTTCACATCGCAAGTTGGGGAAACGTGGCACCATTGTCCACAGGTGCGGGTCACACCTAAGCCGCAAGCGGGCGGGAATCAGACTATAGTACTAAGATTTGTTGTATTGTCATTAGTATCTAGAAAGCTAGTATTCTGCGAGATACACAATATTTTAGATAAGGTTTTTGTATTGCTCTATATTGTGTTGTAATATCTGCTGAAGTGTCCTGTGTCTGACTGTGGTAATATACGTGTATGGTGTTGCCGAAGGTTTTTATGTCCTACCTCTCTTTATTGCACTAGCTCCGGCCTCGAAAGAGGACCCCGCTCCACGTTGGGTGAAATAGGTACGAGAAGTCGAGCCTAATTCAACCCAGCATTACACTGGTGGCCAGCGGTGGTTCTAGATCCGAGCGTAGAAGAGAGGTAAATAGGAAATATTGGGGAAAATGGCAACTAAACCGCACGTTCAGTTACCCAAGTTTGACCCTGACCAGTATGACATACACACATATCTTGCAATTGTTAAACCCTTACTAGATATTGGCTTCGATAATGACCAACAAAAAATTGCAGTCACACTACCACTACTGGGTAAAGCCGCAGCGAATATTGCGCCAAAAATTGTCCCAGAACTCACCTGGCAGAACTTTACCAAGTTCGCGGTCCAAGCCATCACCCCATCACTAGGGAAAGTGGTGGCTCTATCCAAATTGGATAGCTTTACTTATGACGGGGATTTAGATAATACCCTGTTGCAGGCAAGACGCCTGATTACTGCTGCCTACCCGGAGACAGACGAAGAAACCCGGGATCAGCACACCTTCAATACTCTGCTCCGAGTACTCCCAAGTGTTGTGAAACAACACTTTACTATCCACGACCCAACAGGAGACATGGATAGGGATATACAGCTGATACGGCGCCTCCTGACCGCCTGCCCTCCTCCACAACAAATTAATGTTGTCAAGAAATTCCCCACCCGACCCCCGGCTCCCCCAGCCACACCGCGTCCGCCCCTGCCCCACACCAGCCCGACCCCGACGCCTAGCCCACCCAGGGCGCACCCCTCTCGTCGGCGCCCCGCCCCGCGAGAAAACCCAAACTTAATTCTGATCAACCCGTGGGAATTCACAGCCTGCAACTCCCGTTGCCCCCTTCATGACATAGGGGACCAGCTGAAAGCTGCTCGCCGCAAAAGCACAACCCCGGGTTCGCGTAAGGTTTCCGCCCTAGAAGGCGAAGCCCCAGGGGACGAGCTGGCGCCGGCGGACGACCCCCCACCAGGAGAACTAGAGCAGGAACAGGAGCACGAGAGCCCTAGCCAGCTGGATTTTTAGGCCCGCCCCGCACCAACCCACGGTGGCGGGGCCATCACCCCTAAGTATCGCCCCCCAGTATACCACAAGATGAAAATCAACGGCGTGAAGGCCAGACTACTAGTTGATACGGGAGCAGCCAGATCCTGCCTTTACAGCCATTATTTCTCCCGCTACAAATCACGGTTTGGCCCGCTCCGCCCCACTACCACTCACCTTATAGACACGGGGGATGGCCCCCTGCCCATCCGTGGGGAGACTCGGGCCCTACGGGTCGACACCCACCAGCCAGTATCTGCCCAGCACCCCTTCATCATTTTTTATTCCTCCTGCCGGAGCTATGACGGATATTTAGGGCTAGACCTACTTCAAAAACTCGGAGCCACTATCGACTGTCGCAACCGACAACTCCAGTTCCGCCCCCCACCCCGCTTCGCTCCAGCCGTTTGTACCTGCACGCCGCAGCCCCGGCCGGAGGACCCACACAACCCCCCCCCCGCGCTCTCTCTCTTTTTTCCCCCCCTTCTTCGCCCCCCCTTCCCCCGCGCTGCCCCACCCCACTCTTGCCCCCTCCTTCCCTGCCACCATTTCCGCCGCCGTTACCATCCCCTCACACCACGAGGCATGGGTGCCCCTGAACAGGCCCTCGGGCCCATCCGTTTTTCTCCCTCCTCCCTGCCGGACCCCTTTCTGCCTGCCTCGTTTCCCCTACCTTTCTCCCCCCCCACCGCGCTGCCATTCGCATCGCCAATCTCGCACCATCCCCTCTCACCCTCCCCAAAGGGCTTATTGTCGGAGAGATGGAAGAAGCCGAGCCCTGCGTCCCGTCCCCCCCCACCGCCCTGCCCCCCTTCCCCCCATCCCTGACCATCTCTCCGACCAACAGTCAGACGCCTTACGCCGCCTCCTCCTGGAGTTCCAGGATTTGTTTGCGACAGGGCCCGCAGATATAGGACACACTACGTACCTGTCTCACGAGATCCATACAACAGGCCCTCCGATACGACAACCTTCCCGACGTAAGAACCCCCGACAGAGAGAAGAGGAGGACCGCCAAGTGCGCGAAATGGAAGAGGCGGGTGTTATTTCCCCCCTCCACCAGCCCGTGGTCCTCCCCCGTCGTTCTAGTGAAAAAAAAAGATGGCACGATGCGGTTTTGCATCGATTACCGCCGCGTGAACGACGTCACGATTAAGGATGCTACTCCCCTCCCCCGCATCGACGATTCCCTAGACTCCCTATACGGGGCGTCTTGGTTTTCTACCCTTGACCTCCAGTCTGGATATTGGCAGGTCCCCGTCCACCTGGATCATCGAGGCAAGACGGCCTTCTCTACCAGTAATGGCCGACATTATGAATTTAATGTCCTGCCATTCGGCCTCTGCAATGCCCCTGCCACGTTTTCCAGGCTGATGGAATCTGTCTTAAGTGGCCTCACTTGGGAGATATGTTTGGCCTATCTTGATGATGTCATTGTTTTTAGCCAAACCTGGGCCGACCACTTGCAGCGCCTCCGCCGAGTTTTCACCCGAATTCGCCAGGCAGGCCTCAAGTTACATCCATCCAAATGTGTCCTGGCCGCAAAAACCGTTGCGTTTCTAGGTCATACAATTTCCCAAGCAGGAATTTCCCCAGACCCCGACAAGCTGCGTGCCATAGCGGACATACCACCTCCGCAGGATGTCCACGGCGTCCGTGCCTTCTTGGGGCTCGCGTCCTACTATCGCCGCTTCGTGAAGGGGTTTGCACAGATTGCTAAACCTTCTTCACGACCTGACGAGAAAAGTGGGAACCTTTCCTCTGGACAGAGGACCGACAAACCGCTCTCCAACAGCTGAAAGACAAGCTCATCTCGGCCACCATCGTGGCCTTCCCCGACTATGCCCTCCCTTTTCGCCTCTACACGGACGTCTCCCTTGACGCCATTGGCGCTGTTCTAGCCCAGGTACAGGCCGGTCGGGAACACATTATTGCTTGTGCCAGCCGCACACTGAACCCGGCCGAGAAAAATTATGCCGCCACCAAGCGAAAATGCCTCGGCATAATCTGGTCCCTCCAATATTTTAGGGCTTACCTTTCCGGGACCCAAGTCACTATAATAACCGACCACCAATCACTCCAGTGGCTGCGACAATCGGACTCCCAGAACGCTCAAATCGTCCGATGGCATGACACCCTAGAAGAATTCCAATATGAGATCTCGTACAGACCCGGGAAGCTCCACACCAACGCAGATGCCCTCTCCCGCCTTCCCATCCGCGCGATCCAACCAGACCGGGACCTGCTAGAACTCTGGCACCACAAGGAACGCCCCCCCTGGATTCCAGCCCACCTGTTTCCCAAATTGTGCCGACAGGGCGACCACCTTTTAACCCCGTCTGGACACATCCTCTTGGCCCCCGATGCGGCACGTGACACCCTGCACCAGTTACACGCCCACAACGGCATCCATTTGGGCACAAAAAAATTGCTACAGGTGTTTAATGACGTCTACTGGGCCCCAAACCCCTCCACCCTCGCCAAGGAAATTATTCAAACTTGCCGCGCCTGCGCGCTCGGGAAAGACATTACCCGGACCGCCAGGCCTTCTGGCCATATCACCGCCCACAAACCCTGGCAGCTCCTAGCAGTCGACGTGGTAGGGCCTCTCCCTCCTAAATCGGGATATAAGTACGTGATCACTTTTGTCGACACGTATTCCAAGTTCGTAGTAGCCTGCCCTGCTAAAGAACATCACGCCGTCGCTGTCGCCGATGCCTTACTCCGACACGTTTTCCCCTACTTTGGCATTCCCCAAGCCATCCATTCCGATAATGCCCCCGACGTCCGGAAAAGTCTGGGAAGAGCTGGCCAGGATTTTTGGATACGAAATCTCCCACTCCTCACCATATTGGCCTCAAGGGAACGTGGTGTGTGAACGCAGCCATCGTACCTTGGCAAATCAGCTACGGACCAGAATCGAGGCTACAAAAGACAACGATTGGCCAGCACACGTCAAAATCGTCCAGTGGGGCATGAATTCGTGCCCCCGAGAGAACGGAGTTTCGCCCCACGAAAGGATCTTTGGCAAAACCCTCCTACTACCTTTACGCCATCACCTGCAACCGCCCACCTCCGCCCCCGCCACGGACCCGCTACACTTGCTAAAAAGGCGGATATACCACCTACAGCAGAACTTAGATCTTGAACCCGACACAGCCACCAACCCCTTCAAGCCGGGTGACACGGTAGTCGTCGCCCAACTCCCCACTCCCCACAAACTTGCCCCCCGTTTCAAGGGCCCCCACACCATCACCAAGATCCCCAACCCTTACCAGGTGGTCGTGGACTACCACGGCACTCCCCGTACCCTCCGAAACCGACACGTACGCCCTTCCGCGACGCCCCATTCCCCTGCCCCGACCCCACCCCAACCCCCCAAGGCTCCCGCTCCACCATCTACAACCACATATGAGTGCTACATCTCCTCCTCACCTTCCCTCCCCCCTACCACCTCCACCTCACCGGCCCCAGGCGCCTCACCTGACGCCTCCCCCGCCACCCCCCCTCCCCCTCGCCCCACCCGTCCATGGCTTCCCCCTCAGTCCTCACTCCCCCATCTCCAGCCCCTGCTGCCACCCCCTCCCCCCAGCCCACCACCACCTCTTCCGCCCGCACCACCACCCCTTCGCCACACCCCCCTTCCACCCCCCTTCCCCTGCCCACCACCCGTACGCCCACTCCACCAATACCACGTTCTACCACGCCCGCGGCACGAAAGACAACACGCCAACACCCAACGCCCCCCTCCCCCCCCACCCCTACCCTCACCACCACCACCACCCGCTCCGGCCGCCACTCACGCCCACCCGCCCGATATTCCCACACCCCTACACCACCCACCTCCCCGCGACTTCACACCGTCCAGCTACATCGGGCCCAAATCCCTCCTACCTGTACTCCCCAGAGACTCAACGCCGCATTACTGCCGCACAAAACCCGGCCTTCGCCCACTCTATCCAGCATTCAACCTCCAACCACACCGACAACCACACCAAGCAACATGAGGATTAAGCAGGCTGTATGGGCCCCTTCCTTTACCAAGAACCACTGGCTCCGCGGGCCACACCACCTGTTAAATATCCTCCAGCACACCACCACCCCCTCCGCCCTCTTCCTCACCTATGACCAAGCCCAAGAGGAAAATTCTTACAATGTCGCCTGGCAGAACACACTCCAACACCTCCAGCCCGTTTACACCACCCCCAACACTCTAGCGTTCCACCTCCAGCCACAGGGACGTGACTTTTTTCAAGAACACGGTGGTGAAATGCGTGGCTTTGACGGACACACACACGGTACTCCAGAATATTCCGGAGAATACCATAGTATCCCCGACAACGAGGCGAACCAGAAGCAGCGGAGTTCGTCCTCAAGAATGCCGACACCCCCACTCGGACCCCACGGGGTAGCCGCCACCAGCCACCACCACTCCGGGCAACAACGACGTATGTCAGCCCGGGCCGTGCGCCCCTGTGACGTTCAACCACCATGCCGCCGCCACCGTAGGCGAAAGACACTACCTTCGCGTGGCGGAATCACCGAGTTAGCTAGGGGTGGAGTCAGAAACAATACTCCAGGCAGCGCCCCTCTGGTAGAGACAATCTATGGTCGCTCCCACAGTGAACAGGTAGAGTCGATCTATGGTCGCTCCCACAATGAACAGGTAGAGACGATCTATGGTCGCTCCCACAACATCCAGGTAGAGACGATCAATGGTCGCTCCCTTAAAACCCCGGTAGAGACGATCAATGGTCGCTCCCATAACACCCAGGTAGAGACGATCAATGGTCGCTCCCTTGGCCCTCCGGTTGAGACGATCAGTGGTCACTCCCACAGTGCTCGGGTAGAGACGATCAATGGTCGCTCCCCCAAAATCCAGGTAGAGATGATCAATGGTCGCTCCCCCAAAGCTCAGGTAGAGACGATCAATGGTCGCTCCCTTAGCCCTCCGGTCGAGACGATCAATGGTCGCTCCCCCAAAGCTCCGGTAGAGACGATCAACGGTCGCTCCCCCAAAGCCCAGGTAGAGACGATCAATGGTCGCTCCCTTGGCCCTCCGGTTGAGACGATCAATGGTCACTCCCATAGTGCTCGGGTAGAGACAATCAATGGTCGCTCCCCCAAAATCCAGGTAGAGACGATCAACGGTCGCTCCCCCAAAGCTCAGGTAGAGACGATCAACGGTCGCTCCCTCAGCACTCTGGTTGAGACGATCAATGGTCGCTCCCACAATATTCGGGTAAAGACGATCAATGGTCGCTCCCCCAGTGTCCAGGTAGAGACGATCGATGGTCGCTCCCAGGGTGTAGTGAGGAGAGGGACGTCTCCACAACCGGAGGTTGAACTCCAGGGGTCTCACTGCAGAATATCTCGGAGAGACCTGCCTGTTTCCCCCGGCCTCTGTTCCCTACGCGTGGCCTTCGAGCAGACACACCTGTCGGGCCCCCGTGACAGCCGCTGCCGCAGCCCTCCCCTGACGGCGCCCCTGGTCGTGGGAGACCGCAGTCTGTCGCCTCTTCCGGCCCGCCCTAGGACACCCAGGCGAGACCTCACCAAGCCCCCGCGACGCCGGGACCTGACCCAGAGGTTCCTAGACCTCTTCGGCCCCAGTCCTACCGGCCTTACGCCGGAGCCCAGTCCGGAAACCCCCGGACGCGAGAGGACGTCCTCGCGAGCCGCCCCATGCCCTCCCGGCTCGCCCCGCCCGGACGACGCCCTCAGTCCGACCGGATCGCCGATGCCGTGTCCTTGTTTCTCTCCATGAGGAAATACGAGTGACCCTGTAACAATCGTGAAGTAGGTTAAGTGTGACTCCCTGTATCTTAGAATAAGTATTGTGCAGTGACTTTATGTAATCTCCATTGGGGTAAATCAGAACACAATATCCAGTTGAAGGACGAGAATGTGGGTTGAGACCTAAAGTGAAAATACGTGCGAGTGCCACCCCGAATCTTTCTAAAGACATATCTCTAGAACCCGGAGAAAGACTAAAATATTACTGGAGTTCTATTGGCTAGTCTCTAAGTAATATGGAGAAATAGTATTTACGAGTATTCCGACTTTGTTACGCATTGTGAAGCGAGAGTCTACATATCATACCGAGGAGATGTGTAACGAATAAGTGGTGCCTACAGAAACCATATTTCCACCAAAATATCAAGGAAGGCGAGTATTAACGATATTCCCCTCCTCCGCACGCTATTCCTAAAAACTTTCTCCATTCCTCGCTCCCGCTCTTAAAGCCAAAGTAAGAATCAGAGTTATTTGTCAAAGAATCTTCGCCAACAGAAAACACCTAAACTCCCTTGCTAACATCGGGCATCCTTCAATATTACCATAACTACCTCCTCGCCATTTTAAGTCACTCTCCGTGTCTCCCCTACCTCCTCCTGGTGGATCACAAACCTCCCCCCTCACGCGTTCCGCGCGCACCTGTATTTACTGCACTCCTAGTACTAATATTTGTTGTATTGTCATTAGTATCTAGAAAGCTAGTATCCTGCGAGATACACAATATTTTAGATAAGGTTTTTGTATTGCTCTATATTGTGTTGTAATATCTGCTGAAGTGTCCTGTGTCTGACTGTGGTAATATACGTGTATGGTGTTGCCGAAGGTTTTTATGTCCTACCTCTCTTTATTGCACTAGCTCCGGTCTCGAAAGAGGACCCCGCTCCACGTTGGGTGAAATAGGTACGAGAAGTCGAGCCTAATTCAACCCAGCATTACACAGGGTGTAAACAAAGAAGCACAGTTCTTGAGAACAACAGGAGGGACTCCATCAGGCCCATATGCCTTATTAGTACTGAGGCCAGCAATGGCAGAAAATACATCAGCTGAAGAAATTTTAATGTTAGCCATGAGGAAGTCAGAGGGGGGAAGTGATGGAGGAACAGCACCGGAATCGTCTAAGGTGGAATTGGAGGAGAAAGTCTGAGTGAAGAGATCTGCTTTATCAATAGAATAAATAGGTACAGAGCCATCAGAGTAGAAAAGAAGAGGGAAGGATGATGAGATAAAGTTGTTAGAAAGGTTTTTGGCAAGGTGCCTGAAGCAGCGGGAAGAGTTCGAGTTGGAGAGTTGAGAGCATTTTGTACGGATGAAATTATTTTTTAGCAGAGCGAAGAACAGACTTAGCACGATTCCGGGCAGAAATGTATAAAAGATGTGATTCAGAGGTGGGTTGGCTCCGGTACCTTTTATAGGCCCTCTCCTTGTTGCGGACAGCATTAGAACAAGCGTGATTAAACCAAGGCTTTCTTGCGTTAGTCAAAGGATATGAGAAAGGAATATATGCTTCCATGCCCGAGAGAATAACCTCCGTAATGCGCAAGGCACACCCAGATGGCTCCCGGCCATGAAAGCAATAATCATTCCAGAGAAAATCAAAGAAGTACTGCCTAAGGGCCTCCCAATCCGCAGCTCCAAAGTGCCAGAGACAATGTTTTTTTGGATGGTCCGCAGGCCATACCGGAGCGATAGGACAGGTTAAGGTGATAAGGTTATGATCGGAGGAGCCCAAAGGAGAGAAAAGATTAACAGTGTAAGCAGAAGGATTAGTTGTAAGGAAGAGATCAAGTATGTTGGAGCTCTCTCCAATGCGGTCAGGGATACGGGTAGGGTGTTGTACAAGCTGCTCTAGGTCATTAAGGATAGAAAAGGTGTAGGCTTGTTCACCAGGTGGATCAGTGAAAGGAGAGGAGAGGCAAAGGTGGTGGCGAACATTGAAATCTCCAAGAATGGAGATTTCAGAGAAAGGAGAAATGGATAGAATGTGTTCCATCGTAAAAGTAAGATAGTCAAAGAATTTTTGATAGTCAGTAGAATTAGGAGATAAGTATTATTTAGTCAGAGAATGACAGGAAAGCCAAAGCCAGAGTGTAGAGAATTCAGAAGAATAGAGTTCAGGAATACGAGAGCAAGATAAGTTGTTGCGTATATATGCACAACAGCCACCTTTGGCTTTGAAATGAGTATAGAGAAAGTAGGAGGATACAGAAAAGGGTTTGCTGTCAGGTGCCTCAGA
The DNA here is from genome assembly GCF_032717465.1 of Coenobita brevimanus. Classification (NCBI taxonomy): domain Eukaryota; kingdom Metazoa; phylum Arthropoda; class Malacostraca; order Decapoda; family Coenobitidae; genus Coenobita; species Coenobita brevimanus. The sequence goes on along the minus strand of NC_137063.1, from coordinate 29,471,011 downwards.
CAGCTGAGTCTCAGGCCTTCAATCGTCATCTCTGGTACCTCTCAGAGGAGCTGGTTGGCCTGGAATTCTTCAACAAGTCCCTAGACTTGGAAATAAAAGAGGACCAAGGTCTTAACAGTGGAGAATAAGGGGGATGATGAGCCTGAGAAGAGGACTCTGGAGCTGGGTGTGGCTGTCATTTGAATGAAGACCCTCCCCAGTTTTGTCACGAGCACCACTCACCGCCTTCTGTCCTTCCTTAGCTCCTCTGATGGGTTCCTGGATGTTGACCCATCCATGTGGGTGAACGAGATGACCACAAGAAAGCCAAGCAATGTGTCCAGTCACCGAGTCATGAGCGGCTTCGCTGAGTGAGGAACATGAATTTGTCCCTGTCATCACCAAAGACAAGGAGCAGAAGCAATTCCTGTTCCAGGTCGTAGAGGCTCATCATCAACGATTCCCAGACACTTGAAAGGCTACTATGACCTCCCAAACTAGGTGACAGTGAATGGGGGATCAGCTCCCATTACATGCCCCTCCCCAGCAAGGGGCTAATACTTAAACTGAAAGGAGAATATACAATAGGTGCGACGGCAGTGTTTTCAACCCAGACGGCACCAGAGACACCAGCAAATACTAAAGTTCATTCATTCATTCATTGCCAGTCGCCATGTATCCCACACGGGGTGGCCAAGGGCTTAGAGTTAATCGTTTTACAGGGAGGGGCACTAATCCTCCACCATCCCCACTTGACACGTAGGGATGCCAACAGCATCTGGGTGTTCCCAGGCGGTCACCCATCCAAGTACTAACCAGATTAAAGACTGAAATTTAGCATATAGGTTTTTTTTGTACAAAAGTGCAGGGTGGCCCATTAAAAAATCTACAACTTCAAAAATATGGGGCACCCTAATTTTAATCAATGGATACCTGTACGTCCTATACTGAATATTATAGGGATCGGATAAGAAAAGGCACAGAGAAAAAATTAAAATGGTAAATTTATTGAGAAAAACAGTAATATAATGCATATATATGTCATAAACAATTACATATACAGTAAACAGTGATTTGACAAACTTCTTGTAGTGTACCCTATATTTTACATCAAATTTCAGTATTTAATATTTAGCTTCCTAATCATACACCAAATTCAAACGCTTATAAAAGGCATAGTAGGAAAAAAAAAAAAAAAAAAAATCTCCAGTCAGAAAAATTAGGACACAAAGGACAGCAGTGTCATTAACCTGTAATAGAGGACTGTACTGTTGATGTCAGGAGGCACTGTAGTACCTCTTCCTTAGTGATTAATGCTGCATATTACCCATTAACACTCTTTCCTGTGCTAGCTGTATATAATTTTATATCAACAAAGTTTGCATCAATAACCTACAAGAGGATACAGAAATGCATTATACATACCAAAACACCAGAGGAGATGCTTTTATAAACTTCCAAAGCAACTTAGAATATGGCCCAAAGAATGAGTGTCGAGTGAGGTGATGAGTGATGTGTGACCTCATGGACTGGCAACCACAACTGATGATGTCTGTGTCTAATTCCCTCACTCTCATAATGTACAGTAGTTCTCATTATACTCTTGCAACTGCCACATGATTTAATTCAGTTCAAAGATAATCTTTTCAAATGATGGGGTTAGATACAGTATAACCTTTATTTATTCTTTCTGTACAAGAAATCTTTCCTAAGATGAATTAACTTAAATGGAAGCAGCAAGAATAAATCATGACCTTTCTCACTTACCCAGTCTCCTACAAGACTTATTCAACAATGAAGACCCTCTCTCACTCAGAAATAAAAAGTGAGCTTCCCTGACTTCACAATCAATGGTTTCTATTATGATGAATAAAGTGCAGTTGTCTGATGGTAAGGGGGGGCAAGGGAATCAATAAACTGAAGGCGTTAAGGACGTAATTAAGACCTCATAGGTTGATGGTCACAAATTGTAAATGCCTTTTACGAAAATCTGTAATATATTAAACGAACAATTTAAAAATTACTTCAGTAGTAGCTTAGACTGATTTGGGCATATTACGTATTTTCAGATTTTGCATTTATAGTATTAAAAACTTTTTAAAGCCCAATTACAGTACCTTGATGGCATTCATAGGATATTGTTCATACTTATATGTCTAAACTTAGATAGTTGGATAAATAAATAGTGAATAACAATAATTGTCAAGGTAAAAAGTACATATAATACGCTGAACATTCATGGGCAACTTCTTGTGTCAAAGGGACAATTTTAGAGATAATTAAGAACACAAAAATATGAAAATAAATAAATACAGTAATGCATATTTGCTATTCACTTTTGTGAACAATTTCAAGAGCTTCAAAACTGCATTAACAGAATTTAAATTTATCTAAAAATGGTGACAATGAAGTACAATACTGTATAAAAAAAATCTGTTTTGAGAACACAAGTGTATAATTTGTTCATTTTTTCTCAAGTACTATTTCCTTGTACTAACACTTACTGCACTGCAAATGACATAAGAATCAGTAAGGAATCTAGGAGGATCTGTGGTCTTTATTGGTAACAAAACCTCACCACTGCAGCATTATTTAAATGACTAGGTTTTAATTTTACCAGCAATGACTCACTTCCACAGTCTGCACATATACAGTACTTTCAACCAAGTTACCATTCTGTGTGCTACCAGTGCATACCATGGATCTGAAAATTTCCTTCTCTTCTTTCCTGGCTTTGAGATGATTGCTGCCTCACTGGCCTTGTCCCACTGCCTTAGGGTCGTGATGGTATCTCTAGAATTCTTTGGGTCAAGGACAATTAACAAATGTTCCACCTCATATCCAATTTTGTTGATAATGATTTCCTGTGCCACACACTGCTGAGAAAATAATTTCATAAAAACTCTTAAAACCAGATACGATAATTGTTTACTTAAGTTGGTGATGGTTAGATATCTGAGTGTCCTGAATAAATAAATAAATATACTGTATATATATATATATATATATATATAACCAGACAGTTCTCAAATTTCTACAGATTGTTGCTAAACATGGAACTTTTACCCCATACTCATAGTTTGGAAAAGAAAAGTGTGTGTGGGGGGGGGGGAGGTAATTTCTGTATTTAAGTAGGCATAAAGTAGTAGCCCAGGGGGTAGTGAGATGAATTCTGGTTTGCAAGCATGTATTCTCAATCCCAGTGTTGCAAGAAACAATGGTTAGCCACAGAAAGTTAACCCAATTCAATCGTCGTATCGGATCGTTTACAAAGGCTCCAACATGGATTGCCTGCATTGGCCTTGGTCACCTAATGGCAGCACTCCACACTGTTTTCCTCTATGTGGTGTGTCAGGGAGAACATGTGCAGAGTGTCAGGTGTGAAAGGATTGATCTTGTTGACAAGTCTGTCAAGTGTGTAGAGGATGATATATTTTACATTTAATTCTTGCTATCTTCAGACAATTTGCCTAAGCTTCAGAAAGGCTTTAGGAACTGGTGGGGTTATTATACAGCCCCCATTAACTTCTTCAAAACAAAATGTCTCTCCTAGCACTAATTAAAACTGGCTGGTGTTAGCAAGAATAAACTAAAAATTACATCATCAAATTCAAGCACTTAAACCTATTTTTAATGTTTTTTGTATGACCACTCCTCTCACTTAATGTAGTGCTGCCTACTTCATTCACCTTTATCATTCTTTTCCTGTGTCTGCTCTCCTCTTCCTATTTCCCTAATCTTTCCTGTCAGTTTTCATTATTCAGCTTTCCTTTTCTGGCGACTTTACACTAAGTGACGAGCCTAATGGTTTCCTGGTTTACAGGAAACCATTTACAAAGGCTGGGTGGTAACCATATAACCAACCCACAAGTGTTCCTTACATGTCAGCAAGTAGGTTGGCAGAGGGTTAGTGTCCCTCCCTGTAAAGCAACTAACTCCAAAACAATTAACCACCTCTTATGGGATTATGCCATCTAGCTATAGATAGACAGATAGATAGACAGATGACCACTGACATGTTAAAACACTGTACACACCTGTGAAAACATCACATTAGTTCTAAGTAAGATAACCCTGGCTAACTTCAGTCTAGACACTCCATCATAAGTGTCTAAACGGTGACTGGCAAGGGTTAGGAGTTAACATCTGCTGGGATAAGGGAGGACTGCTGGGCCCCAGGGAATTAACTCTTTTTAGGTTATGCCCTGAGAGGTCAAACAATAATTCAACTGCTCTACTTGATCTTGTGTGTAACTTCTCCAATAAAAGAGCCATGTCTCAAATGAAGGACACCACTCACCCTATGAAGATAGGTAATACTGTATTATTCTGGTTACCACAAGGCTATTTTATTCAGCTGAGGGAGGCAGTGACCCCAGAAGGTTCAAACCTACCTCATTTAACTCCTTGAGAATTCCAAGACATTTAAGATTTTATGCTTTATTCTGGATACTACAGAATTATTTTATTCAAAAGAAGGAAGTACCACTGCCTCAAAGGCTTAACAGGTGGTGGATATAAACACCTCTCTAAACCCTAACAAACTAAGTGGTGGACTAAAACTTTATCTTCTGACTGTTTTATACAACATTTTTCAGGTGAACTACATTCTCATAAAATGGCTACATCCTGAATGAAAATATCTGAGTGAATCTAACAAAGTGAATGAACTGAAGTACTTTTCAACCTTTGAATACTAGCATTACTTTCTGAAAAAACTGCTGAGTGTTTACCTGAATAAAATGGATGATGTCTACGGATACAAAAAGGTGAACAACAAATTTGGTCCCATACAGGGATAAAAATGTTGAGGATGCCAGTCCTTGATATCACTTTGTGTCATACTCTCATCGGCTTAGGAGGCTTTCTATTGCATCTTTCATACCAGTTTATTTTTGCACATGGTACATTGATATTCTCTTCTATGTTATTCATGCAATCTACTTCTGTATTAAAATGATATGAATAACATAAAACAGAGTACTTAGGCATCATATAGATATTCAAGATAATTAGCTAAGAAAGAGGTGCTTCTGAAGAAAGCCTCCTATGCTCACAAGAATGCTATCTTTTACACTGTCCTGCTTGACAAAGCGAGAAGGCATGCGATGAAGGAAGGGAATATCTGCTCAGGCCTCCTACTGTGCTGCCACAGCTACCGGTATGTCTGGACATTTAACTTCAGTTAGATATTCCAAAGTTGTTGATGGAGTGTAATCTTTTCCAGCTGTTAGTCCTCTGTATTTTTCTGAAAGTTGAGACAAAAAAAATAAGGAAGAGATAATTTTATTCCTATTTAAAAAAAAAAAAAAAAAAAAAAAAAAAAAAAAAAATCATGCCATGCTATTTACCCTATCTACCTACTTTCACATGTCTAATTATGAGGTGCTGTACCATTCTACATACTAAATTGCTCTACCTTATCTTAATAAGGCAGAGGCAGGGACAAAATTCTACCATTCCACTAAGTCTGTGTCATAGTTTGGGCATGTTGTCACTTTCCTCCCTGAAGCAGTACATCAAAATCATCTATGGACACAGAAACATAACAAGTCATTCTCAATTTAGGAAAGCAGTCAACAGAGGGAAATGTAAATTATAAATGGTAAACTATTAGGCAAACTTTTGAGTCTGCCGTACATCAATATCAATCAGGCTTATCCATCTCAATAAACAGTTTGATATACCCTTTGAGGATGCAACAAATGTTGCTGAAAAAAAAAAAAAAAAAAAAAAAAAATCTAATCCCACTCTGAACAATTCTGGAGCAGTTCCTTGTCCTCTCTCCTCTAAATTTTCATGTTTGACATTAAAAATTTTAAAAGACAAACAATCTCTCTCTCTCTCAGCAGGATGATGAGGGGTGGATTAAATCTGCTGTTCCCACCAATTTTTGCCTGGTTACAATTTTGACAGTCTTTATGATGCATCCTCACTGCCTATCACTGTTATATTCAGGACAATGAAATTCACTTTATCAACTGACCTTACTGAAGAGTATTTACATTTGCCATTTTGGTAATGATATATCGTAAAACTTATATTTTATGGGTTTGCATAAGTAGCAGATATATTGAAGGTATTCATCCTTCCCTCTCCTGCTGACAGTCATACAATCCCGCTTCATTATCTTGGTTTTTCTATTATCAACTAAATACTGTATATTTGTAAAATTTGTAAATGCTATTTAACAAAGGTAAATGACATTCCGCTGTTCATATTATTACTTCCAGCTTAAATTTAGATAAGTATGACAGTCATCCATATTCCCAGTCATTTGAACAAAATGAGGATTTCTATTCGGCAATTATGAATGTTACACAAAAATAAACTGAGCTTTTTGGGCTTAAATGACGATATTACTACTTTGCTTTGCATTAACAACACTGAATTATGCATTAAATCACCATAGAAATACCATGGTTGATACTGTAAACTGGCATCTATATTCAGCATGATGATGTCATAAATGCAGGAACCTGGGTCTGAGCGGGCTTGTCATGAGGGAATTTTAATTTGTTAGAGTATGTCTTGGATGTACATTACACTACTATTTTTTTTTTTTTTTTTTTTTTTTTTTTTTTTTTTTTTAATAAATCTGTACTACCCATCAATTTCCCTGGTTGGGTCAACATGTGAGATTACCACTCAGCTGTTAACGATACTTGTAGCTACACCATATAAGGTTGGAAATGTGAACATGACAAGCTCTATATCACCGAAATTCTCTTCAAACAAACAGCCAGTAAGCTGTGAGGATTGAGACTCAGGTAAGCTTTAATTCCATGGTTCAGATAAATGGAGTATAGAACACCTTTTTCACCATCCAAGTTGTATTCATTCTCTGAACTGGACTACAGTCTCAACACACACAAACCTATACTTTATCAACAAATCTTTCACGTGTCTTGAAATATTTCTTATCCTATGCAATAAAAACCATATATCTATTCATCAACCAATCCCTTGTTAACCCATTAAGGCTGGGCTCAGGCCCTGCCTACTCAGTCTATACAGTTCAGGCAAGAGTTGCCTGTCAATTTCCCCTTAGCAGCATTATGTGAGCAATACTCGACAACCATCCTTGGATTTAAACTTATATGGGCAACATTTGGCTCAAACTCCATAATGCTAAATCACCAGACATTCACTCCCCCCCCCCCAAACAACAGACGGAGGAAGGAAAAACAAATGAGTAAAAAAAAATAATCCATATACCAGATTACTGGTGTCCTCTGTTCATAAAATATCTGTAACAGACTTGAACAGTTGTGGGTTGAAATTTGGAGGAAAACAACTCTGGGGAAGCGAGTTCCAGAGAGATGCAGTTCGGGGAATGAGAGAATTCTGACAGGCAGAAGTTCTGCAATATGGCTGAGTTACATTCCAGTCATGAGCACTACCAGATGCCCGTGTACCACGAGGGAAGGCATGGAGAGGTGGCACCATGGACACAACTTCGTCTGAGCATTTGCCAAAAAAATATCTGTAAAATAATGCAAGGGAGGCAACATTCCTTCTTACTTGAAGGGGAGGTAGTTTATATGTAATGGCAGGGTTGTTAATGATTCTAACAGCTTTGTTCTGAATTTTGTCTAGTTGTCTTAATGCAACCTCTCCACAACCATTCCACATGGGTGAGCAATATTCAAGCTGAGAGCACACATGACTCTTATAAATTATAGCTAACTGCTCATCGGCGAAGAAGTTACGGACTCTGTACAATAATCCAAGTTTCTTTGAGGCGGTTTTAGCAAGTGATCTGACATGAGAGGTCCAGCTGAGGGCACTGTTAAGTGAGACGCCAAGAATTTCAATACTTTTGGTGATGGGAATATTAGTAGCACTGAAGGTAATGTACGAATCTGGCAATATCTGTCTATTAGTAAACTGTATATATTTAGTTTTACTAGCATTAAAAGAGACAAGGTTGTTTTATCCCCATTCACTGATTGTAGATAGATCTTGATTTATGGAGATGGCTGTACTGAGTTGAGATGTAAAGATATTAGACTTTGTAAATGGATGTCTGAGTGTGAATGAACTATGTGGTGTTGAGTCATCTGCATATGAGTGAAAGGGATTGTGGGTGACAGATACGAGATAATTAATATGAACCAGAAATAGGGTTGGCGCCAGAACTGATCCCTGTGGCATGCCGGCGTTAATTGAGTGGAAACTGGAATATACATCATCTACTTTTACTCTTATTTTCCTGTCACTAAAATATGAAGAAATCAAAGGAACAAAAGACGTTAGTCCATAGCAAGGGAGTTTGGACAGCAGGGAACGGTGCCATACTCTGTCGAAAGCTTTAGAGACATCAAAAGCTACTGCATGAGTTTCTCCAAAAAGATCAATTGATTGATGGATGATATGAGTTAAGAGATTGAGTATGTCAATGGTGGATCTTTCGTGGTGAAATCCATATTGTCTATCACTAATTAAGTTGTTGGATTCAATATGTTTAACAATGTGCTTATTAATTAAAGTTTCAAATACCTTACCAAGAGAAGATGTGACAGCTATTGGTCTGTAATTGGAGGGGTCAGACGAACTTCCTTTCTTCAGAACTGGATGGATATTGGCTTCTTTCCATGAATTTGGGAATAAAGAAGTAGGTATGCATAGTCTGAATAATTTAGCTAGGACAGAGGCACGTTCAGGGGAACATTTTTTCAAAACAATTGGCGGAATTCCATCTGGGCCTGGAGCTTTCTTGGTAGGTAAATTGTCTAGGATGGATTTTACGTATTTTGTCTGTATTTTAAGTGGGTTAATTTCGGGAAAATCAAGTTCCAGTACTGGGACATTCTAGCTGGTATTGTCTATGGTAGAGTTTCTGGCAAAGGTACTGGCAAAGATATCTGCTTTCCCATGTGGGTCATTTGTAATGTTGCCATCTGAAGATTTTAGTGGGGGAATGGAAGATGACTTGTTAAAGTTATTATTGAAAGAATTAAGAGTTGACCAGAATATTCTATTGTCGTTAGGGTTGTTAAGTAGTTTTGATGCTTGCTTTTGAAGAAAGTTTGATTTCGCTAGATTTAATACAGCTTTTGCATGATTTCTAGCAATTTTAAATTGGGAGAGTGATTCAGATGTTTTTGATTTTAAGTAAGAGTTATATGCTAATGACTTTTGGGCTGTTGCTCTGGCACAGTTGCCATCAAACCATTTTGGAGAGTTCAATCTTTTAGTGAACAATAAATCCATACCAGCTAGTATTAAGTCGCAAATGTGGGACTGGGTAGAACTGGGATCACTAGAGAAGAAAGACTGCTATGGAACATTAGCAAGATAATTTCTAAATCCATCCCAGTCTGCCCTATCAAACTGCCATCAGGTCATCCTGACAGGTTCAGAACGGGGAGGTGTAGGAGGGTTAACTAATGAAGCTTTGATGAGATTGTGGTCAGAGGATCCAAGTGGTGACAGTACCTCTATCCTATATTGATCTGGATTATTTGTCAAGAATAAATCCAAGAGATGGGCATTATGGTCAGGATTATCAGGTATTCTGGTTGGTTGCTTTACCAACTGGGTGAGATTAAACAATTCCGCAAACAGCTCGCACTCTAGACCAGCGTCGTCAGTCCGGGCGGAATGCAATAACCATTCAACATTCTGTATGTTAAAATCACCCAAAATGGTTATTTCGGTGCCAAGGGCAAGATCAAGGTTACTCAACTGAGTGGATATGGAATCAATACACTGGGTTCCGAAGAAGCATTGGGGGAACGATAAACTACACAAATATATTTGGTAATGTTTTGACAATTTAATTTATATAATGAGTAATCAAAACTGGATGAAGTGAAGTTTAAAATAGTGTCAACTGCATATTGGGATTTGATATAACAACAGGTGCCGCCCTTGTTACGGAAGTTTGTAAGGAGATGGTAACCGGGAAAACAAAATGGAGATATATCGGTAGAGGGTGAGATTTGTGGTTCTGTGAGGAAAAGGGCCAAAGTGGATAAGGACTGAAGGAAGAAATTAACTGAGTTTAAATTTGTGGTAAGGGCACAGATGTTGGTAAAGAATAAGGCCGCACTGTCACCCCCTCTCTGACGAGCATTCCCAGAAATAGCAACATTCGCTGCCGGCACAGTCACTTGATGGTGACCGGGAGGACCCTGTGCCACCAGCCCTACCCTGCCCGTGGTGGCAATCCGAGGTACCTCCTCATTTGATAGTAAGATTGCAACAGCCATTACTAAAGACGTGAATCAAAGGTGTGATATGTTATGTGCATGTACAGTAGTGTGGTGTAGACAGCTGAAAGTAGAGGTAATATGAGAGCATGCTGGCCTACTCTCTGTGTAAATGAATGCACTGAAAATGTTCAGCAAAGGGAGATGGTCAGGATCAAGTCCTGAGGGCTGGTGAAACGGGAGCTCCAGCTCTCGCTATCACCAGCTTGCCATCAACCTCGGGAGTACTGCCCTGTACGACTGGTGCTACAGTCTACTCCACTTATTTGTTATGCTGATACTGCCCAGTAAAGTAAATGGTTCCTGGGGTTACAAGAAACTATTTAATTTGTCATTCAGTTCTAAGTCACCTGATGGTAGTGTGTGCACTGATGCCAGGCACCCCAACTTAATACATGTACTGTATATCTAAAGAATCACAAAATATTCTAAATGAGGAAATGCTTTTGCTCCTAAAAAGGAGTGCAAAACATAACTGCATCAGGATGATTAGTCCAATGCCATACTACTGCCTCACACTCACATGATAATACGAATACAAGCACCCCTTCATGATGCTATGGTCCTCTTTCAGCCTCTGAACTGACTTTTCTTTTCCAGATTACATTAGAGTCATGAAGAGATCAGCCTGTTAAATACACCAGGGATGGTGTATGGTAAGGTATGGTATTTGTAGAAAGGGTGTAAAACTAAAGAAAATTCAGTGAGAAACAAGGCAGATTTAGAAAAAGTAGGGGTGTATAGATCAGATAATTACAGTAAAAAGGGCAACCGAGAAATGTAATGCAAAGATCACAAAACTGTATGTTCCATTATGGACTTCAATGATAATAACATGGACTGGGAGAGTTTATGGAGTGTGTTTATATGGACTGAGGGTTAATGACAACATGGAGAAGCTGAGAAAAGCAATGGCTTGTAAATATGAACAAAAGGTAGGAGGAGAAGTTAGGGTCAGTGAACTGGGAGCAAATGCATATTGATTTTTTTTTTTTTTTTTTTTTTTTTTTTTAAATGCAAGAAAGAAAGAACCAAAAGCCCAGAAGCCTGCAAAATTGTTCCCTCCAAGAAAAAACAAAAACATGATAACACAGAGCCACAATCAAGATCCATTCATTTTGAGATGCCAGAACACAATGTGCTTGAAAGACTGGAGTTCATAAGCAGTAGGAAATACAATCAGAGGGAGACAGTTCCAGAATTGACCTGTTGCATACATGAAGGGCCGGGAGTAACGGTTAACTACTGCTTTAGAGAGTTCGATAGAAAAGGGATGAGAGTTTGTAGACAGACAGGTGCTACATGCCCGCTGTAGTGGTGGAGGGATGCAAATAGACAGTTCAGAGAAGCAGTGACCACTGAAGTTGCAACAGAAAAGAAATCTAAGATGCAACAGTGCAGTGAAGAAACAGAGGTTGAAGGGAGCCAGTAAGAGAAGGAGAGTTAATAAGATGAAAGGTCTTTGATTCCAACTTCCTGAGAAGAGCTGTATGTGGAAGTCTCCTCAAACGAGAGTTGTACTCTACACAAAGCCGAATAAAACCCATGTATAAAATCAACAACTATGCAGGGGTAAAAAAGCACAGAATGCATAAAAAGGGTGCTTGGTTGGAAATGCCAAAGTAAAATGTGCTATTACTGTAAAGGGTTGTGATTAGTTGGGGGAGGAAAAAGAAAAGGTAGGGGGGAGGGGGGGGAACAGCTTTGTAGGATTTGGAGACTGAAAGAGCAGTAGAAAAATTAATGACAAGACTGGTGTGTGTGTGTGTGTTCTTACCTAATTGTTCTTACCTAACTGTATCTTTACAGGAATGAGTCAAGCTCGTACTGTCCCGTGTCTTAAACCATATTTATCGTACATATCCTTAAATTTGTGAATTGTTTTGGCACACACTATTTCATTCGGTAGTGCATTCCATTGATCAATTGCTCTGTTTGGGAAACAATTTCCTTACGTCTTTATCACCTCTCTTCTTATGCAGTTTTTTGCAGTGTCCTCTTCCTGATGCTTCTCCATATGTTAAGTAATCATTTATGTCTATTTTCTCCTTCCCTGATATGCACTTATATAGCATTATCATGTCACCTCTTTTCCTTCTCTCCTGTAGTGTTGGTAGATTCAGTTTATTTAGTCTTTCTTCGTAGCTTAGGTCCCTTAAGCTTGGTATCCATCTTGTAGCGGCCCTTTGAACTTTTTCAATCTTGTCTATGTGTTTTTTGAGATGAGGACTCCAGACTAATGATGCATATTCCAGGGTTGGTCTAATGAATGATGTTATTATCCTTCTTAGCATGTCTTCATTTATGTATGGGAATGCTGTTCCCATATTTCCAAGAAGTGTATACATGTTCCATACCTTCTCGCTGATGTGGTCAGCTGGAGATAGTCTGTTATTGATAATCACACCTAGGTTCTTCTCTCTTTCTGATGTGTATAGGGTTTTATTTCCTAACTTATAATCCCAATCAGGTCTTTTTCCACTTTTACCAAAATTGATTACATGACACTTGTCCACATTGAATTCCATTTACCATGTATTACTCCATTCATGAAGTTTATTTAATTCTTCTTGTAGCTCTTTACAAGAGTCTGTGTTAGTAATTCTCCTTTGAATTTTTGCATCATCTGCAAACATATTCAGATAGCTCTCATTTCCAGTGTTACTGTTTATATCATTTACATGCACTAAAAACATGATTGGTGCCAGCACTGAACCCTGTGGTACTCAACTAGTCACTTCTTTCCATGATGAGTAGTTTCCTTTTAGTACTGTTCTCATTTCTCTTTTTATGAGAAAATCTTGCATCCAACAAAACAGTTTGCCTCGAATTCCTCCTTGATGGTACAGTTTCCATAAAAGTCTTTAGTGTGGTACTGTGTCAAAAGCTTTCTTGAAATCTAAATAGATACTGTCCACCCATCCTTCTCTTTCCTGTATTGTGTTTGTTACTCTGTCACAGTAGCTCAACAGATTAGTAACACATGATTTTCCTTTTCTGAAACCAAACTGTCTTTCTGTTATCATACTGTGTTCTTTTAGATGATTTACCCAAGCTTTTCTTATAAGCTTTTCTAATATACCGCTTCCCGTCCGATCAGCGAAGTTAAGCAACGTTGGGTCTGGTTAGTACTTGGATGGGTGACCGCCTGGGAACACCAGATGCTGTTGGCATCCCTACGTGTCAAGTGGGGTTGGTGGAGGATTAGTGCCCCTCCCTGTAAAACAATTAACTCTAAGCCCTTGGCCACCCCGTCTGGGATACATGGCGTCTGGCAATGAATGAATGAATGAATTTTCTAATATCTTGCTTACAACACTGGTCAGTGATACTGGTCGGTAGTTGAGTGGATTTTGTCTATTTCCTTTCTTGAATAAGGGGACAATATTTGCTTTCTTCCAAATATCAGGTAGTTTACCTTGACTCAAAGATTTCTAGAAAATTAAAAATAATGGTTTACTTAACTCCTTTGCACATTCTCGTAGTACCCAACATGAAATTTCATCAGGACCACTTGCTTTTCCTCTGTCTAATTTACTTAACTCCTCCTGTATTACTTTTTCTGCTATTTGTATATCTGGTAGTATGTGTGGACATGCATGTTCCACATAGTCCCTCTCAAAATTTTTTTCTTCTGTAAAAACTAATTGGAATTCTTATTTAGTGCTTCACAAATATCTTTCTCTTGCGTATAAGTGATTCCCTCGTCCGTAATGGATTGTATTATATCTTTTACTTTGGTTTTGCTTCTGATCTAGCTGTAAAACAGTTTTGTTTGATCACTACTTTTATTTATTATATCCTCCTCAAACTGTTTTTGGGCTTCCCTCCTTATTCTTGTATAATCGTTTCTTGCCTGTTTGTAATTATTATACGTCCTTTCACTATTGTGTCTTCTGTATCTATTCCACAACAAATCTCTTCTTTCTTTTGATTTTTTACATTCTGTATTGAACCATTTATGTATTTTCTTATCTGCTTCTTTGTGCTGTGGGATGTATTTCTGGACTCCTATTTCATAAAATTCACAGAATATTTTATATACAGCATTTAAATCTTGTCCTTTAAGCTTATTTTCCCAATCAACTTCTAAGAAATACTTCTTTAGGTCTTGATAATTTCACTTTTTATAGTTTAGGCTCTTTTTGTAAATTTCATTGCTGTTAACTATGTCATATGCAATCCTGAAGTTGTAATTTAGTACTGCATGATCGCTTTTGCCGAGCGGAGGGTGATATATTAAACTGTCAATATCATTTTCTTGCCTAGTAAATATTTGATCTAGCACTGAAAGTACATCGGGTCCTCTTTTTCTGGTGGTTTCCCTCACACTGTGTGTGTGTGTGTGTGTGTGTGTGTGTGTGTGTGTGTGTGTTTACCTAGTTGTATTTACCTACTTGTGATATACAGGAAATGAGCTGTGCTCATGGGGTTCCATCTCTTTTTCTCAATAAGTCAAATTTTGCTTTGAACTCCATTAAGTTTTTAGACTGGACAATCTCTTTGTCCAGGCTATTCCACATGTCTATGCATCTATATGGAAAACTATACTTCTTGGTATCCTTCAAGCAACTTGGCATTTTCAGTTTCATTCCGTGTCCTCTTGTTACTCTCCCATCCTATACAAACAGGTCTTTTCTATTAATTTTATCTACTCCCATCATGGCCCTGAGCACTGCAATCATGTCACCCCTCTCTCTCCTTTCTTCTAGGGAAGGCAGATCCAGCTTTTCTGGCCTCTCCCTGTACGACAGATATGCCAGGCTAGGGACCATTTTGGCTGCGATTCTTTGTATTCTCTCGAACTTGTTTATATCTTTCTTTTTGTGAGGTGACCACACTACTGCTGCATATTCCAACCTGGGGTGGATCATGGCCGCTATCAATTTTTTCATCATGTCCTCATCCATGTTATGAAATGCCACTCTCATGTGTGTCAAGGGTTTGTACATCTCTATCTTGTTTATGTGTTTTTCCGGTGACAAACTATCCTGGACCAGCACTCCCAAATCTTTCTCTTCTCTCGCATTTGTGATTGGTTCATTACCCATCATATAATTCAGCGATGGCCTCTTGGTACTTTTACCCATCTCCAATATTTTACGTTTTTTTGCATTGAATTTCATTTCCCACAACTGGTTCCAATCATGAAGCCTATCCAGGTCTTCCTGCAGCATTTTACAGTCTTCCTCGACTTCTACTCTCCTCAAGATCTTTGCATCATCAGCAAACTGACTTGCATGACTGTTCATTCCATCTACCATATCGTTTTCGTAAATCAGGAACATTACTGGCGCTAACACCGAGCCCTGTGGGACTCCACTTGTTACTTCTCTCCATCCAGACATCTTGTCCTTTATTACTGTCCTCATTTGTCTGTCTCTCAAGAAGTCTCTCATCCATTCCAGGAGGTTTCCCTACAGTCCTCCCATGTGCTCCAATTTCCACATTAGGTGCTTGTGGGGTACCTTGTCAAAGGCTTTTTCCAAATCTAAATACATACAATCCACCCAGCTGTCTCTCTCCTGTAGCATGTCAATCGCTCTTCAGTAAAAGCTCAACAAGTTGGAAACACACGACCTTCCACTTCTGAATCCAAACTGACTTTCAGCCAAAATGTTCATCTCCTCCAGATACTTTATCCATGTGTCTTTTCAGGATTATCTCGCACAATTTTGCGACTATGCTGGTCAGGGACATTGGTCTATAATTCAGGAGTTCTTCCTTGTTTCCTCCCTTATAAACTGGTACCACATTGGCCCTCTTCCATTCCCAAGGCACTTTCCCTTCTTCCAGAGAACACACACTTAAACCGTGAATCTTATCCGCCAGTTGGTCTCTGCATTCTTTCAGTACCCAAGTAAAGATTCCATCCAGTCCTGGAGCTTTCTTTACATCCTGAGTTTCCAGTAAGTTATACACTTCCTGCACTTCCACTTTTATATCTTTTATCACTACATTTCTAATCACTCCCTCCCCCTCCACAAAATCCTTTTCTTTGGTGAAAACCAATTGAAAACATTTAATCATTATTTCAGCTTGCACTGCCACATCTTCATAGACCTCTCCTTCTACTTTCAGTCTGGTGATTCCTTCCTTTTGTTTCAATATGCCATTAACAAATCTATAAAACAATTTGGGTTTTTCCTTACATTTGTCAATTATACCTTTTTCAAAGTTCCTTTCTTCCTCTCTACGTATTCTTGTATATTCATTTCTAGTTTTTCTATATTCTTCCTCTATTATTAGCTACCTCTCTTTCTCCAGTTGTTCCATGTCATGTCCCTCTCTTTTTTTGCTGTTATACACATTCTGTTAAACAAATCCTTCTTTCTTGTTTTCTTTCCCACACATTTTTCCATTCCTGAATTACAGAGGTCTAGAAAGATATCTCACTTCCTCTGTACCTCTCGTTTCCCTGAATTTTCTCCAATCCGCATTTTCAAAAAATTTCCTCAATCCAGTTAAGTTTGCTTTCTCAAAGTTATATCTTCCCTGCCTATAAAGCTCATCTCTAGGCACCACGTTCCTTTTTATCATCTGGAACTCAATGACCACATGATCACTTTTTCCTACAGGACACAGATATTTCAAAGATTCAATTGCCAGGTTCTTTGGTCAGCAGTAAATGTAGTCTTGCTGGTGTGTCATCACCTCTAAATCTTGTCTCTTCTTTGACCCATTGGGTTATTACATTATTCATTGCTATATGTAACAATATAATGCCCCAGGAATCTTCACTGTCTCCTGACTCCCATTCCTCCCAGTTCACCTCTTTACAATTAAAATCACCCATCAGAATTATGTTGTTGCTTTTCTCAATCACTTTCTGCAGATAAATAACCATGTCTGACAACATCTCCTGGTATTCATCATTCCATGCCCTTGTGTTAGGGGGAACATATACCACTGTGATGTCTCTCTTGCCATTCTCTCCAGTTTCTAGTTTCATATTTATCACTTCACCCTTACCCTCTCCCAGTTCCACATTTTCCACACTGATGATGTTCTTCACTGCTATCATCACTCCTCCTCCTGTTCTTTCTTTTCTGTCTCTTCTTTGCAGTTTGTATGTACCATCTCCCATATGGATATCAATATCCTCTCTTAACTTGGTCTCTACAAAGCACATAATCTCTGGTTCATGTACCCTCAAGTAATCATTTATTTCTAACCTTGCTGATATTAAACCATCAACATTAGCATATGCCACTTTTCAACTTTTTTCGTTGTTCTTTATTCCCTCTTCTCTCCCTCTCTCCATCGGTACCACTTCCTTAATTTCTGATCCATAACTCGCCAACAGAACACTGTCTTCTCTTCCTACATTCTCTGTTCGTTTTTTGCCTTTCCTTCCTTTATTAGCTCCTTTATCTTAGCTCTTTCTTCCTCATTTGCATCTCTTCTTATCCAAACATTCTTGAACTCCTCTTTTTCTGATAATTTCCATGTTCTGTTGATTACTTCATTTACCATTACCTGCGAAATAACTTTAAAGTGCCCTCACCCCTCCTTCCTCGTACTTTCCTTACCCAAACACTTCTTCAGTCTCTCCTTGAGCTTCGTTGTTACCCTCCATAACTACTGATATCATCTCTTTAGCCTTACTCAGTTCTTCTTTTTCTCTTTCTAACCTTACTGTCATACATTTTTCTTTTACTCCTGAAATTATCACATTTGTTCTTGTCTCCTACATCTCTAAAGATTCTCTACTTCTTAGTACCCTAACCACTTCCTTTTCCTTGCTTTGTTCTATAATCTCTTTTAAATGTATATTTCCTTCCTCTTGAATTTTCCTCCATCCCTTGTGTTGCTCCTTGATTTCCTTAACCCTTACACCGTGGGCATGTTTCCCAATGTTTTGCGTCTCCAGCGGGGTTATTCGGGCTCCGACAGACTCTCAAAAAATATTTGCCAAAAATCAGTTATTAGTCCTAGAAAATTAAAATTACATATGCATATGGCACATACCTTCAGCTTTCTCCTGGGATGTTTGTTGAGCCTTCGTCGATTACCGTAGGACTTGTGGAGACCTCTGAAGTTGGGTAATGAAGTCTCCACTTTACACTTCCCGACAACCCGTAATATGATTACCACAGCCAGATATTAACACTATAAACACTACTCTATGATTATCAAGTAGTTTGGGATCCATACTCCAAATAAAAACCACTCTGAAAGCAATGAAAATTATGAGCGCGTATGACCTTCCCACTTACGCTAGTTCGCTGTTGGTATTCTGTCATTTATTATTCATAAAACCCCTCACACTTTATATTTCTATTACTATATAACACTTATATATATCTACAGTCTTTATCCATAAGTTTCCTTCAGTAGTATTAGTTTATTGTCACTGTAGGGATTCAATTTCTATCAGTAAAATACGTAGCATTCACTTTCTCGTCCTGTATACTAGCATTGAGAGTGAATGTCACTTTCACCTTCACTCTCATAACTCATAGTATTCAGACATGCTAGAGTGAAACTTTCACTTTCATTACTCCTAGGGTATATACTCGTATTCTTATATTACTACTCATTTACATTTCTATTTACGTTCTCTATTTTATTTACGTTATTTACATTTCTATTTTATTTACATTGTGTTATGCACTGTCACTTGAAGTAACTTATAAAACTATTTTCCACTGTTCACGTATATTTACATTAATTACTTTCACTTGCTGTTTACACATTATTTACACATTATTTACAATTCCACTTGCACTGTTTTACTCAATAGAAAGGTCGTAGTCACTCTTTTATCAATTGTCAGCCCTTTACCTCTTTCCACACGAGGTTTAGTAGGGGGTAAAGGTCACAGGGCCCTTTGCATGGGGGTGAAAAGTCCCTGAAGTTAGCAAGAGCAAACAGACGTACCTCCACATTGGAAGATTAGAGTGAACTGATAAGGGTGGGCCGGGGTGGTGGCCTACCTAGGGAAATGCATGACTGCCAACGTTAGCCTCTTGACAGCGGCTAATATATAGCAGTGAAATGATTGGCAGGAAATCTAGACAATACATTATAAATTAGGTAGTTCCAGGTGAATGTAAATATCACTTAGGCTTCTCCCTTCCCTCCTCATATGTATATTTATTACGAAAATAGATTATACAGCATATTTCAAGGGGAAATAAAGAGCGAAAATTAGCGAACGAGTGCACGTGAGGTGTTGTCAGGTGATAATTAGCCAATTCCAGGTGTATGGCACTCCCACTTACCTTATTTCTTTCTTGTATATATTATTTGGTATAAGAATAGGGCATAGGGCTTATTTCAATGGATGAAATCAGTGAAAAATTCCAGGGAAGATTTACTTGGCATAGCACGGCCGGGCAGGTGAGAGGATAGGGTAATGGAGAGGGGGTAGGGAGGGGAGTCAAGAACGGGGAGAAATGGCTAAATTGTCAACAATGGATGGGAGTACAGATGAGATTAGGAATGCTGACTAATGTTGGACATTGGCAGTACTGATAGATGATACAAGCCACCACTTGGAAGCCCAGGTGAATTCAAAATAACACAGAATCACAAAAGCGACGCCCCGTGGTATGATCACTTCCTCCCAAGCGTCACGAAAGTGACACCCCGCGGTTAAGGGGTTAATATGCTCATCTTGCATCCTTAATTTTGATTCTTGCTCATCTAGTTTACTTTTCATCCTGTCCCTTTCTTCTTCCAACCTCTTATTTTCCCTTGAGCTGTTTTATTTCATTTGAGGCAGATTCATTACTCAATTTTAATTCTGTAACTTGCCCATCTCTTCAGCACTGAGTGTGCAGACGCTTCCCAACTTGGTCTGATGTATCTTAATCTCTTTCTCCTGTTCTAAGGTCCATTCCTCCAACTCTCTAATTATTGTCCATACCTTTTTTAAGTCCTGGATATTCCTCTCTGCCATTTTCTCCACTCCTGCTACTCTTGTTTGGTTCAGTTTAGTACTTCCTTTACTCTTGTCCTCATAGGAGAAGCCCGCCAATTCACCGCCATCAGATGTAAACAATGAACCACCTCCTTCCGCCATGATGCAACCTACAAAATCTTTCTACTTCCACAGTATTTTGTACTCTTGTTTGACTGAAATCCTCGTTTTTTTTCACTAATATCAGACGGGACCACCACTGATGTATTCATTCACATAATCACAATAGGCTGGTCTCCTTTTCGCCACTGATTCGGTGATTATTTCCCCACGATCCACAAAAAGCTCCGTCTGTGTGTGTGTGTGTGTGTGTGTGTGTGTGTATTTACCTATTTGTATTTACCTACTTGTAGTATACAGGAATTGAGCAATGCTCGTGTTGTCCTGTCTCCATATCCACATTTATCAAGTCTACCTTTACACACATGAATGTTTTTCTCATGCACCACCTCTTTGTCTAAGTCGTTCCAAATATTTAAGTATTTACCTAATATACCTAATTGTGATGACTGTACACGGAATGTACTACGCTCGTGGGTTTCCGTCGCTGTTTCTCAATAAGTCAAATTTAGCTTTAAACTCGTTTAAGTTTTTAGACTGGACGATCTCTTTGTCCAGGCTATTCCATAAGTCTATACTTCTGTAAGGAAAGCTATATTTCTTGATATCCTCCAAGCAGCTTGACTTTTTCAATTTCATTCCGTGTCCTCTTATCCCATACAAACAGATCTTCTCGGTCAATTTTATTTACTCCCACCATGGTCCTGAACACTGCAATCATGTCTCCCCTCTTTCTCCTTTCCTCTAAGGAAGGCAAATCCAGTTTTTCCAGCCTCTCTCTGTATGACAGGTCTGTCAGACTGGGGACCATCTTGGTTGCTGTTCTTTGTATTCTCTCAACCTTGTTTATATCTTTCTTTTTGTGTGGGGACCATACTACCGCTGCATATTCTAACCTGGGGCGGATCATGGCCAATATCAATTTTTTCATCATCTCCTCATCCATATAATGAAATGCTACTCTTATGTTAGTCAAGAGTTTATAAGTCTCTCCAACTATCTTGTTAATGTGCTTTTCTGGTGAGAAACTATCTTGGACCAGCACTCCCAAATCTTTCTCTTCTTTCCTTTTTGTGATTAATTCATTACCCAACAAATAATTCAGTGATGGCCTCCTGGTACTTTAATCCATTTCCAATATTTTACATTTCTTTGCATTAAATATCATTTCCCAGGTCCGGCTCCAATCATGTATCCTATCCAAATCCTCCTGCAGTATTTTACAATCCTCTTCAACCTCTACCTTCCTCAAGATCTTTACATCATCAGCAAACAGACTTGCATAACTGTTCACTCCATCTACCATATCATTTACGTAAATCAGGAGCATTACATGATTGCAGTGTTCACCGAGCCTTGAGGGACTCCACTTGTTACTTCCCTCCATCCAGACATCCTATCCTTTATTACTGTCCTCATTTGTCTGCCTCTCAAAAAGTCTTTCATCCATTCCAGAAGTTTCCCCTTCAGTCCTCCTATATATTCTAGTTTCCACATTAGTCTCTTATGAGGTACTTTGTCAAAGGCCTTCTCTAAGTCTAAGTACACACAATCCACCCAACCATCTCTCTCCTGTACCACGTCAATCACTCTTCAGTAAAAGCTCAACAAGTTAGAAACACATGACCTTCCACTTCTGAATCCAAACTGACATTCAGCCAAAATATTCATCTCTTCCAGATATTTTATCCATCTGTCTTTCAGGATTCTCTCACACAATTTTGCGACCATGCTGGTTAGAGACACTGGTCTATAATTCAGGGGTTCTTCCCTGTTTCCTCCCTTGTAAATTGGTACCACATTTGCCCTCTTCCATTCTTGTGGCACTTTTCCCTCTTCCAGTGAGCATACGATTAAACTGTGAATTTTATCCGCCAGTTGTTCTCTGCATTCCTTCAGTACCCAATTAGAAACTCCATCAGGTCCTGGGGCTTTCCTTACATCTTGAGTTTCCAGTAATTTATACACTTCCTGTACCTCCACTTTTATATCTCTTATCACCGGAACATTTCTAATCACTCCCTCCCCTTCCACAAGCTCCTTTTCTTTAGTGAAAACTGACTGGAAACGTTTGTTCATTATTTCTGCTTGCATTGCCGCATCCTTAAAGATCTCTCCTTCTACTTTCAGTTTGGTGATTCCTTCCTTTTGTTTCAGTTTGCCATTAACAAATCTATAAAACAGTTTGGGTTCATCCTTGCATTTGTCTATTATACCTTTTTCAAAATTCCTTTCTTCTTCTCTACGTATTCTTGTGTATTCATTTCTTGTTCTTTTATATTCTTCCTTTGTTCTCTTGTTACCTCTCTTTCTCCAATTGTTCCACGCCTTATCTCTCTCTTTTTTTGCTATCATACACCTTCTATTAACCCCTTAACCGCGGGTATTGTTTTGGTCTGACTGTCCTCTCCCACGGGGGTTTCAGCCAAATGTAAACAAACCTTTAAACCTTAATAACTCTGCACAGAATAAAGCTAGAGAAAAAAATGGTACCATTAGAAAGTACAAACCTTCAGCTTTCCATTGATGTAGGTTTCATGACTTCGTTGACTTTCACAGGACGGGGAGAGCCGTTAGAAGTGAGGGGTGTGAAATAACTATTTTACGCCCCACACACCAGTACCAAATGCCAACCACTCTCTCATAATAGTAATATAAACATATATGAACACTGTACATACGATAAACACCCACTCTGTGTTCACTGAGGTAGGTAAAAGGCACTTCCCTGCGGCTGCACCCGCTCTTCACTGCGGCTGCGCCTCACTTCACTGCGGCGGCACCCGCTCACTGACGTTTCCTGCGATCTTTTCACTCTTTCTAACTTCTAATATTATTTTACATATAATATGGGCAATGTACATTATATTTACAATGCACTTATTACTATATTGCGTCACTGGCGCATCACAGAATTACATAAGTGCCGCAGAATTCCACAAGTGCCGCAGATTCTCTTATTACAATATCACTTATTATACTGGCCAATATTTCCTTTATTTTCTAGGCAAAATATCCCTTATTACTACATTATCCATTATACAATTATTGGCAAAGCACGTCACTGTCGCATCACTATATATCACTGTCACTTTCAGTATTTACTCAGAGAGTGGTACTCAGCAAAGCACGGGGTTACACATAGAGCGACTTGGCATTCAAGGCACTGGTGTGTGCTCATTTTTCTCGTCGTAGGCCTTCGTGTGGTGGTTGAACATACTCTGCAGCGGCCCTGTGACAACCTGCCGCCTGCTTTAGGAGGCAATTTCACAAGCTGGTGCCGGCTCATGTAATTGCGGCACTCAAGACGGTCAGGTTGTGTGTCAGAGTGTCGCCTCGGGATCAATGCCGTCACCTGACCAAATCGTTCAAGTAGCTGCTGCACGACAGTCTTGGAAAACTGTCTCAGTGATGGTTGCCTTATGCCCCCGACTTGTGTCTTGTAAAGAATGAAGGCATTGAGCATGCACATATCGAGCATGTGCAGGCAAGCCTTCCTGTACCATCGGGTGTTTCTCCTGAGACAGTCTATTTCGCCAATCATCATATCAGACTTATCAACGAGTCTCATATTTACATTATAATCAATGACGGCATCAGGCTTCATGATTGGCTCTCCCGTCCTGTAGCTGACCTTCCCAGTTCTCTTCATTTCCCCCTTGTGGATGGTGCTGATCATATTGACGACCTTCTTGTCATGCCACCTGATCGCAAGAAGCTTGTCTGACTTCTTCAGGTGAACATCTCCCCTGGATGATGATGATGCTTCGGGAAACTAGGCCACTCTTTCCTATAGCTCCGTACAGTGCCAACAGTGCCAATGCCGTGTTCAGCAAGGTATTTGGAGAGTTTCGGTGCTGTGTAATAATTGTCTGTGTACAGCACATGATTACCACCAAAATACCTCTCCATCAGCACTTTTACAACGGAGCCAGAGAAGCCAAGGGGGTCTTTCCTGTTCACATCCATTGTGCTAGCCGAGTAAATGACAAAATCCATTATATACCCCGTCTCACAGTCACACAGCACAAAGAACTTTATCCCAAAGCGGTGGCGTTTGCTGGGGATGTACTGCCTGAATTTGAGACGTCCTCTGAACAATACCAGGGACTCGTCTATGACGACTTTCTGCATAGGCCTGAAAAATCGCATAAATCGATCCCTAATCTTGTTGAGGAAATCCCTCACTTTCCACAAAGGGTCAGTTTGGGACGGGTTGTCATTGTCAGCGAAGTGCAGGTATCCAAGCAGCTGTCGGAACCGATCCCGTGACATATACTTCCCGAATATGGGGATAGTAGTTATGTCATCCACGAGCCAGTACTCCTCCAACTCATGTCTCTTTATATGGGCCATCAAAAACATGAGTGCAAAAAAAAACATACAGCTCTCTGATCCCGACAGGCAACCACGACACTTGCTTTGGTGAGCCAATAGGTCCCCGCCCTTCTGCTGCACACTGAGTTGCATACCTATTGGTCTCATCGCTGACATGCTGCACAATTTCATCATCAAGGAAGGCCAGGAAGTAATCAACAAACTCATCACCTGCGTTGCATGGGAAGGCAGGCTGTATTCCAGCATTTGTCATATCAAACGGTGGATTGTGTGGCTGGAAATCTCCACCGTCAGTCCAAACAAATGCATCAACTTGCCCTGTGCGTGGTTCAGTGGCAGGGGCAGGTTGCATTCCACTCGTTTCCCCGTGAGAAGGAGCTGATGTAGAGGCAATGGGTGAGGCAGGAGGTGAGGCAGGAGGCAAGCGGGAGGTGGGTGAGGCAGGAGGCAACGGGGAGGGGGGTGAGTGCGGGGGCGGTGAGTGGGGGGGTGGCGCGGGTGAGGGAACTGAGCGGGGGGCAGGCGGGGGGGTTTCTGACCTGGTGCGTGGTGAAACTTGACCCTTTCTACCCCGCTTATCGCCTCGCTTATCGCCCAGCTTTGCCCTCCAACTGCCACGCATCCCCTTTGTTCTAGGCCTGCCTGCACGGCCTGCACGGCCTGCCTTCCCTCGCTTTGCAGGCTTTGGTAATTCGTACTCCTCAGATGATGTAGACTGAGGAGAGGGCACGACAGATGATGATGATGATGATGTGAGGGCAATTGGGCTAGGGGAACGGGAAATTGATGGGAAATGCGTACTAGGGCCTGGTGTGGGAGACGTGAGCCTGCGCTTCACTCCCTTCCCACGTGCAATACCAGATTTGCCCATAGGAGCCTTTCCTTTCCCAGAGTAAGTTGGGGGTGGTGGGGGGAATCAACACGATCACTTTCATCACTGTCACTATCAATGGAAAATGGTTCACCACCAATCACTGCCAAATCATCACTGCTTGCTGTGAGTGTGTCACTTTCACTGCCACAATCAAGAGTAGTACTTACAGTTTTGTCCAGCTCAGTTCTAATTTCAGGAGTGCTCAACCCCTTCTGCCTCGCCGTCGGCAGTTCCTTTACCGGTGTAGAGGTAGAGGGAACACTAGCACTAAACATTGTAGAGGAGGAAGCGAGCGACGATGAGTCGGGACGGAGCGCCATTATCACACACAGAGCTGGACAGATACTGACTGACGCGGGTCAGGGCAGGGGTGGGGGGGGGCCCCTCGGGGTTGGAGGAGGGAGGTGTGGGATGGCTGGTGTGAAAGAACTCGACAGCTACTCTTGCGTGAGAATATTTGCGCGCCGGGAAAACGTGCGGTGTTCAAAATATTCACGATCATTCCAGAATGCCACCCGCGGTTTGGTCCAGTTTTGTCGCCGTCATTCTGGAATGACACCCGCGGTTAAGGGGTTAAACCACTCCTTTTTCCTGTTTTCTTTCCCTCTTACTCTTGGTACAAATTTTTCCACTCCCAAATTATAGAGGTCTAGAAAGATATCCCACTTCCTCTGTATCTCTCTTGTTTCTCTGAATTTTCTCCAATCCGCATTTTCAAAAAAAGTTTCTCAATCCTGTAAAATTTGGTTTCCCAAAGTTGTATCTTCCCTGTCTATGAAGCTCGTCTCTTGGCTCGACGTTCCCTATTAACATCTGGAACTCAATGACCACATGATCACTTTTTCCTAAAGGACAGAGATATTTCAATGATTCTATTACATCGGGTTCTTTGGTGAACAGTAAATCTAACCTTGCTGGTGTGTCCTCACCTCGAAACCGTGTCTCTTCTTTGACCCATTGCATCATCACATTATTCATTATTATATTTAATAACATAGTGCCCCATGAATCCTCGCCGCCTCCCGAGTACCATTCCTCCCAGTTCACCTCTTTACAGTTAAAGTCACCCACTAAAATTATATTATTGCTTTTCTCAATTATTTTTTTGCAAATAGCTAGCCATATCTGACAACATCTCATGGTATTCGTCATCCTTCCATGCTCTCGTCTTTGGGGGAACATACACTACCGCCATATCTCTCTTAACATTCTCTCCAGTTTCTAATTTCATATATATCACTTCAGCCCTGCCTTCTCCCATTTCCACAGTATCTACATTTATGTTGTTCTTCACTGCTATCATCACTCCTCCTCCCTTTTTTTCTTTCCTGTCTTTTCTCCACAGTTTGTATTTACCATCTCCCAAATGAACATCAATATCTTCTCTTAATTTGGTCTCTACAAAGCACATGACATCAGGTTCATGTTCTCTCAGGAAATCGTTAATTTCGATCCTTGTCGATATGAAACCATCAACATTAGTATATATCACCTTCAAATTATTTTTGACGTTTTTAATACCCTCTTCCCTCCTACTCTCTATCCGTACCACTTCCTCAACTTCTGATCTTTCACAGCCATCCCCCTTAGTTACCTTCACTTCTATTTCCTTAAATACCACTTCCTTACTTTCATATCCAATACTCTCCAAAAAAAAGTATTACATTCTTCCTCTGTCCTCTTATCATTTTTTCCCTTTACTTCTTCCTTTAATGATTTTAAAACTTCTCTTTCTTCTTCATTCAGATCTTTTCTTATTATAATATTTTCCATCCCCGCCTCTTTGCTTAACCCCTTGACCGCGGGGCGTCACTTTCGTGACGCTTGGGAGCAAGGGATCATACCGCGGGGCGTCGCTTTTGTGATTCTGTGTTATTTTGAATTCACCCGGGCTTCCAAGTGGGGGCTTGTATCATCTATCAGTACTGACAATGTCCAACACTAGTCAGCACTCCTAATCTCATCTGTACTCCCATCCATTGTTGACAATTTAGCCATTTCTCCCCGTTCTTGACTCCCCTCCCTACCCCCCCTCCATTACCCTATCCTCTCGCCTGCCCGGCCATGCTACGCTAAGTAAATCTTCCCTGGAATTTTTCACTGATTTCATCCATTGAAATAAGCCCTATGTCGTATTCTTATACCAAATAATATATACAAGAAAGAAATAAGGTAAGTGAGAGTGCCATACACCTGGAATTGGCTAATTATCACCTGACAACACCTCACGTGCACTCGTTCGCTAATTTTCGCTGTTTTTTTCCCCTTGAAATATGCCGTATAATCTATTTTCGTAATAAATATACATGTAAGGAGGGAAGGGAGAAGCCTAAGTGATATTTACATTCACCTGGAACTACCTAATTTATAATGTATTGTCTAGATTTCCTGCCAATCATATCAGTGCTACACAAAGCTGTTTCAAGATTTAACATTGGTAGCTCTGATTATATATCTCCTAAGTAGGCCTCTAATCTATTTTCATAATAAATATACATGTAAGGAGGGAAGGGAGAAGCCTAAGTGATATTTACATTCACCTGGAACTACCAAATTTATAATGTATTGTCTAGATTTCCTGCAAATCATATCAGTGCTAGACTTAGCTGTTTCAAGAAGTAATATTGGTAACTCTGAATAACCCCTAAAAAGGCCTCCAGGGCAGCTGGCTGGCCCTGCGTTATCAGTGTACTCTCATCTTCCGAAGTGAGAGGACGTATGTTTCATCTTGCTGACTTCAAGGCCTTTTTTCACCCCCATGCAAATGGCTCTGTGACCTTTACCCCCTACTAAACCTCGTGTGGAAAGAGGTAAAGGGCTGACAATTGATAAAAGAGTGACTACGATCTTTCTATTGAGTAAAACGGTGCAAGTGGAATTGTAAATAATGTGTAAATAATGTGTAAACAGCAAGTGAAAGTAATGAATGTAAATATACGTGAACAATGGAAAATAGTTTTATAAGTTATTTCAAGTGACAGTGCACAACACAGTGTAAATAAAATAGAAATGTAAATAACGTAAATAAAATAGAGAACATAAATAGAAATGTAAATGAGTAGTATTATAAGAATACGAGTATATACCCTAGGAGTAATGAAAGTGAAAGTTTCACTCTAGCATGTCTGAATGCTATGAGTTATGAGAGTGAAGATGAAAGTGACATTCACTCTCAATGCCAGTATACAGGACGAGAAAGTGAATGCTACGTATTTTACTGAAAGAAATTGAATCCCTACAGTGACAATAAACTAATACTACTGAAGGAAACTTATGGATAAAGACTGTAGATATATATAAGTGTTATATAGTAATAGAAATATAAAGTGTGAGGGGTTTTATGAATAATAAATGACAGACTACCAAGAGCGAACTAGTGCCAGTGCGACGATCAGACGCGCTCGTAATTTCCATTGCTTTCACAGTGTTTTTTTTTTTGAGTATGGATCCCAAACTACTTGAAAATTGTTGAATAGTGTTTATAGTGTTTGTATCTGGCTGTGGTAATCATATTACGGGTTGTCGGGAAGTGTAAAGTGGAGACTTCGTTACCCTACTTCAGAGGTCTCCACGAGTCCTACGGTAACCGACGAAGGCTCAACAATCATTCCACGAGAAAGCTGAAGGTATGTGCCATAAGCATATGTAATTTTATTATTCTAGGACTAATAACTGATTTTTGGCAAATATTTTTTGAGAGTCTGTCGGAGCCCAAATAACCCCGCGGCACACGCAAGTCATTGGTAAACAAGCCCGCGGTGTAGGGGTTAATTTCCAGGTCACTTTAAGTATCTCATTTATTACACTTTCTGATGTAAACTTGACTCTCATTGGTCTTGTTTCCCCTTTCTTAAAAGGCCCTATCCTCCTTACTTCCTCAATTAATTTTACCCACTTGTCTCCTTCGGGGTCAATCTTGCCTAATATTCCTCTCACCAGGTTCATGTCTCTCTCGAGTCTTACGAACCTAACCTTTTCTTCCTCTTCCCTGTTTCCAAATATTACTATACATCTGTTCCTTTCTACAGTTTCTCTCACTATTTTCTCTTTTTTCTTCAGTATTTTCACTACATTTTCTTCCATTTTTTTCTTGTTCATTTCCCTTTCTTCCTGGATGATCTCTCTTAAGCTGACCACTTCTTTCTGTTCTTCTTCTACGTGTGCCCACTTTGCCTTATGCTCTTCTAATACATTACTCACCTTCTTCATTTTATTAGTACTCTCTTCTAGTTTCCTCCTAAATTCAACATTTTCCCGCTTCAAATTTCTAATCTCTTCATTCGCTGTTTCATTGGATTGGATCAGACTCTGTATGGTAGTATCCGTATTTTCAGACACATCCTTTATCACTAGATTCTCTACTTTCTTTTCAAGTTCACTAATCTTCATAATTAATGTTTTAACCAGGTCCATGACATTGGTATTTGTATCAAATCCTTGAAATTCGAGTCCCTCACTGTTTACATTTTCGGCCATGTTTGATGTTAAGTACCAAAACAGCTGTTACCGCAAAAAACTACAAACATTCATGTATACTCTAGCCAATAAATCTTTACATTTTTGGTAGTCTATTAACTTTCATTATTTGAAATTTAAGACAAGACCTTAGGAGACAGGACAGACAAAATTCCTGAAACTACTTAAGGTTAGCAGCGATGGCTGGGACGTTTGATCTCTCCGGCTGTTCATTCGTGTGTGTGAACTCGGTACACCTGTTACAGAGTCTCAGGCCCCCTCCCCTGTGTGTGTGTGTGTGTGTGTGTGTGTGTGTGTGTGTGTGTGTGTGTTCTATTTGTAGTATACAGGAATTGAGCGATGCTCGTGCTGTCCTATCTCCATATCCACATTTATCTAGTTTACTTTTACACACATGAATGTTTTTCTCCTGTACCACCTTTTCGTCTAATTCGTTCCAAATACTTATGTATTTACCCAATATACCTAATTGAGATACACACGAAATATGCTATGCTCGTGGGTTCCCATCGCTGTTTTTCAGTAAGTCAGATTTAGCTTTAAGCTTATTTAAATTTTTTGATTGGACGATCTCTTTGTCAAGGCTATTCCATAAATCTATACTTCTGTAAGGAAAGCTATGTTTCTTGATATCCTTCAAGCAGCTTGACTTTTTCAATTTCATTCCGTGTCCTCTTGTTACTCTCTTATCCCATAAAAACAGATCTTCTCGGTCAATTTTATCTACTCCCACCATGGTCCTGAACACTGCAATCATGTCTCCCCTCTTTCTCCTTTCCTCTAAGGAAGGCAAATCCAGCTTTTCCAGCCTCTCTCTGTATGACAGATCTGCCAGACTGAGAACCATCTTGGTTGCTGTTCTTTGTATTCTCTCAATCTTGTTTATATCTTTCTTTTTGTGTGGGGACCACACTACTGCTGCATATTCTAACCTGGGGCGGATCATGGCCACTATCAATTTTTTCATCATCTCCTCATCCATATAATGAAATGCTACTCTTATGTTAGTCAAGAGTTTATAAGTCTCTCTACCTATCTTATTAATGTGCTTTTCAGGTGACAAACTATCTTGGACCAGCACTCCTAAGTCTTTCTCTTCTCTCATTTTTGTGATTAATTCATTACCCAACAAATAATTCAGTGATGGCCTCCTGGTACTTTTACCCATTTCCAATATTTTACATTTCTTTACATTAAATTTCATTTCCCACATCCGGCTCCAATCATGTATCCTATCCAGATCCTCCTGCAGCATTTTACAATCCTCCTCAACCTCTACCTTCCTCAAGATCTTTACATCATCAGCAAACAGACTTGCATAACTGTTCACTCCATCTACCATATTTACATAAATCAGAAACATTACTGGCGCCAACACCGAGCCTTGGGGGACTCCACTTGTTACTTCCCTCCATCCAGATATCCTATCCTTTATTACTGTCCTCATTTGTCTGTCTCTCAAAAAGTCTCTCATCCATTCCAGGAGTTTCCCCTTCAGTCCTCCTATATATTCTAGTTTCCACATTAGTCTCTTATGAGGTACCTTGTCAAAGGCCTTCTCTAAGTCTAAGTACACACAATCCACCCAATCATCTCTCCCCTGTACCAAGTCAATCGCTCTTGAGTAAAAGCTCAACAAGTTAGAAACACATGACCTTCCACTTCTGAATCCAAACTGACATTCGGCCAAAATATTCATCTCTTCTAGATATTTTATCCATCTGTCTTTCAGGATTCTCTCGCATAATTTTGCGACCATGCTGGTTAGAGACACTGGTCTATAATTCAGGGGTTCTTCCCTGTTTCCTCCCTTATAAATTGGTACCACATTTGCCCTCTTCCATTCTTTTGGCACTTTCCCCTCTTCCAGAGAACACATGATTAAACTGTGAATTTTATCTGCCAGTTGTTCTCTGCATTCCTTCAGTACCCAATTAGAAATTCCATCAGGTCCTGGGGCTTTCCTTACATCTTGGGTTTTCAATAATTTGTACACTTCCTCCTACCTCCACTTTTATATCTTTTATCACTGGTACATTTCTAATCACTCCCTCCCTTTCCACGAACTCTTTTTCATTAATGAAAACTGATTGGAAACATTTGTTCATTATTTCAGCTTGCATTGCTGCATCTTTATAGACCTCTCCTTTTACTTTCAATTTGGTGATTTCTTCCTTTTGTTCCAGTTTGCCATTAACAAATCTATAAAACAGTTTGGGTTCATCCTTGCATTTGTCTATTATACCTTTTTCAAAATTCCTTTCTTCTTCTCTACGTATTCTTGTGTATTCATTTCTAGTTCTTTTATATTCTTCCTTTGTTTTGTTGTTACCTCTCTTTCTGCAGATGTTCCACGCCTTATCTCTCTCTCTTTTTTTGCTATCATACACCTTCTATTAAACCACTCCTTTTTCCTGTTTTCTTTCCCTCTTGCTCTTGGCACAAATTTTTCCACTTCCAAATTATAGAGGTCTAGAAAGATATCCCACTTCCTTTGTATCTCTCGTTTCTCTGAATTTTCCCCAATCCGCACTTTCAAAAAATTTTCTCAGTCCTGTGAAATTAGCTTTCCCAAAGTTGTATCTTCACTGTCTATGAAGCTCGTCTCTTGGCTCGACGTTCCCTATTATCATCTGGAATATAATGACAACATGATCACTTTTTCCAATAGGACAGAAATATTTCAATGATTCTATTACATCGGGTTCTTTGGTAAACAGTAAATCTGACCTTGATGGTGTGTCCTCACCTCGGAACCGTGTCTCTTCTTTGACCCATTGCGTCATCACATTATTCATTATTATATTTAATAATACTGTATAGTGCCCCACGAGTCCTCGCTGCCTCCTGAGCCCCATTCTTCCCAGTTCACCTCTTTACAGTTAAAGTCACCCACCAAAATTATATTGTTGCTTTTCTCAATTGTTATTTGTAAATAACTAGCCATATCTGACAACATCTCCTGGTATTCGTAAGCATTCCATGCTCTCGTCTTAGGGGGAACATACCCTACCGCCATGTCTCTCTTGACTTTCTCTCCAGTTTCTAATTACATATATATCATAACTTCATATATATGTGCGTGTGTGTGAGAGAGAGAGGGGGGGGGGAGGGAATATTGAATGTAAAGAAGTCTGAAACTATAGGACTACTTTCGGAAGGTGACAAAATATACGACTGAGGGTGGAAAATTAATGTAAAGTCATCCGATGAATAATAAAATGGAAGCAAAATAGGGAGCAAATGATGAGAGATCACTTAAGGGAAGATGAATGGTTGGAGAACTTTTTAGTATTCTGAAGGGTGGGATGATTAGGACAGAGATGATGAGGACAAGTATGGAAGCTTACTACTTCCAAAACTCTCATAAGGGAATGCAACTTGGACAGTGTGTGTAATGGATCTTTCTAGGTTACAGGCTGTAGAAATGATGTTTTTCAGAACAGCTGCAGATAAAAGCAGGATGGAAGGTGTAAGTAACAGAAAATATTATGAGCATTTGAAATGGAAGAAATGGGGCAATAGGACAAAATGTGAAATTTTAGAAATAAACAACACAGCACAATATAATACCTGTAAACATTAAATTTACATACACCTATGCAATACTCACCAATAAAGCTGGTGATGAGATTGTTGTATTTGTGATCGCCGAGGTACTTCATTATTGTGACATGGGGAACCTGCTGCTGCTCTGGTATAAGGTACATCAATACAGGTGCTACCTTCTGCTGTGCATTGATAATGCACTCAATGTCTGTTAATGATGATACTTTGTCTGCCAGGCTGGAAAAACAGAGCAGGGTGGAAAAACATTAGTAAGATACAGTTTACAGGTCACCTTTCTCATTTAACATTCTTATTTGCAATGAACCATACAGAAATTACATAAGAATTATTGCCGATGAAAGTTCCACTGTTAATCATAAAAATGATCTGCCAGTTTCCCCCAATTTAAAGTAGCTACCAGCTGTAAGAAATAAAAGCTGTAATTGTCTGGAACATATCATCGATCTATTACAATGATCTGATAAACTGCACTGAAATTAATGCACTCAGACAGTGCCTCTGTGGGTCTCTGAATGGAAAAGAGAGGATAGCCCTAGACAATAACAACTGTACAGTTTGTCCACATTTAAAGTGGATTCACTTAAAGCTGTTCATTAGTAATGTTTCTGATTAATTAACAGCTGTTATTCATTTACAGCTGCTTGTGATCTGATGGCCATTCATTATCAAGTTGCTCTGAAATCAGAATTATGTATTTGTTGTGCTTATAACTTCTCAATCATTAACCAACATGTCTCACTTAACCCTTTAACCGCAGGCATTGTTTGGCCCCGACTGGCCTCTCCCGCGGGGGTTTCAGCCAAAATGTAATCAAACTTTAAACCTTTATAACTCTGCACAGAATAAATCTAGAGCAAAAAATATGGTACCATTAGAAAGTACTAACCTTCGGCTTTGCAATGATGTAGGTTTCATGATTTCGTTGACTATCACTGGATGGGCAGTGCCGTTAGAAGTGAGCGATCTAAAATCACTATTTTTCGCTCACACACCATTACCTTCGCTCACACACCATCACCAAATGCCAACCTCATTCTGATAATAATACTATAAACATATATGAACACTGCACATACGATAAACACCCACTCTGTGTTCACTGAGGCAGGTAAAAGGCACTGTAATTGCCCGCACTTCACTGCCACATCAGCGGTGTTGTAATCACTATTTTTCGTTCACACACCATTACCAAATGCCAACCTCACTCTGATAATAATACTATAAACATATATGAACACTGCACATACGATAAACACCCACCCTGTGTTCACTGAGGCAGGTAAAAGGCACTGTAATTGCCCGCACTTCACTGCCACATCAGCGGTGTTGTAATCACTATTTTTCGCTCACACACCATTACCAAATGCCAACCTCATTCTGATAATAATACTACAGTATAAACATATATGAACACTGCACATACGATAAACACCCACTCTGTGTTCACTGAGGCAGGTAAAAGGCACTGTAATTGCCTGCACTTCACTGCCACATCAGCGGTGTTGTCACTCACACAGCTGGACAGATACTGATGCGTGTTGGTCAGGGGTGGGGTGGGGGGCCCGGGGGGTGGGAGGTGGAGGCCCGAGGGGTGGGAGGAGGGAGGTGGGGGTCGGCTGGAGTGAAAGAACTTAATAGCTACTCTCCCTTGAAACAATTGGCGCACGGAAAAAACGCGGGGTATTCAAAATACTCACAAACATTCGAGAATGACACCCGCGGTTTGGTCCAGTTTTTGCAATGACATTCTGAGATGACACCCGCGGTTAAAGGGTTAAAGCTGTGTTACTTTAAACAGCATTTTATTTGTACACATCCTGGGTTTCAAGTGAGGACTGACTATACTTATGTGGTGTGGAAGAATGCAGTAAATCAGACAGTTAAAAATAGTCTGTCTGTCTATTGCCAGCTGCATAAATCCCAGAGGAGATGAACACACACAAATCACCATGTTGGCCTGTCTTTCATCATCAGGCTGCCTTCTCCCAATCTCACACCACCCAATAAATAAAGATCTCCACCTTATTCTTACCCCAACCCCTCCACCTTACTCACACACACACTCCTATCCAATCTCTCATTCTTCATGCACTTTGCATAGCTAAACCATCTTAGGGTACTTCTAACACTTTCCAGTGCATTTACATCAACACCACAATGCTCCTTAACTTTCTTGTTTGTCTGTCTGTCTCCACAAAACTCCATTTTTATCTCCATTCCCCTTGCACCTGATTAGTATTCTTCCAGCAAATTCCAAATTTCACTTCCTTTAATTACTTTGGATGCACCTGCAAATTTCATTAACTATTATTTATTCCAACTAACAAGAATCTTACCAATAAAACCATTCACAATTGAAACTAATGGGAATTAACAATCTTCAGTTAAAGAGTAGACTCACCTATAAAATCAACAAGTAATTCCTAAGATGGGTATGGCTTCACAAACATACAGTATATGGCCAATTTCCTTCATCCCTTGAATCCAGGTGATGTCTTTTTTAGACTATTCTTGCTGCTATCAGACAAATTTATTCCATCCATCCATCCACCATCCAATCCTACGTTGCCCCATGAGGAGCACAGGAGCCCGGGGCTAGGCAAGTTGGTCCTGACATTTAAGATGAGAGTGACCAGCCTCACTCATCCCTGAGTGGCATTACGTGAGCAATAAACCCCAACCACCCCTTGGATATAACCTTCACCAGCTCAATCCAATTAGAGTGCCATAATTACTATCAGGCACCAAAATTTAGTTATATGGTTACCACCCAGCATAGTAAATGGTTTCCTGGTGTACAGGAAACCATTTGGCTTGTCACTCAGTGCAGAGTCACCCACAGGCGGAAAGAAGAGGAATAAATGAAGGAAAGAAAGACAGAAGTGGGAGTGTAAAGTCAACCGTATGCAGAAGGATGAGGAAAGAATGAAGGAAAGACAAACAGAAGAGGATGGAAGGAAAGAAGGATGGAAGAGAGGAAAGGGCAGACACCCAAGAGCAGCACTACATCAAGTGAGTGGATGGCCAGTGCCCCCACCTACCTCTCAAACTGATAGGGTTTATTAAGGGTTTATCTAATCCCTCTAGTTCAAAATGTCTACCCTTAACATATCTATCTATCTATATACCTGGGCTGCTTCCCCCAGAAAGGGAGGTAACCGAGACAGGACGACACACTCCCCATTTATTCATCCATTCAAACACATTCATTCGCATCTTAGCCCCCAGGGGAGAACGGACAGATCCTCACCACACCACACCGCACAAGGGTCAACTGCGCAATGGAATCAGTGACATCCGCAGCAGGGCCCGACAGCAGAGCTGGTTTACCCCTGCCACATCATAACAGACCCATCCCCTTACCCACACCTGACCTGACTAGCTGATCAGACCAAATGCGGGAGAATATCCCCTCAGGGCTGCGTCATCACTTATTCATTCACAATTTCTCTCCATTTATTTCTGTCACGCACAACCACTCTTCCTTCCTCAACAGACATCCCTCTCGCATCCAGTGCTCTCTTCACACTGTCCATCCATCCTATTCGTGGTCTTCCTCTCAGCCTTACACCTCTCACATCAGATCTAGTTATCTTTTTCACCAATCGCCATTAACATATACTATCTGGAAAATGAATAAAATTAATAAGACATCCTTCGGCTCAATGGGATTTGTTTTTATATGCTGGGAAAGGAAAAAAGTGTACAAAATCATCCAGGTTCTTGTTCTCTCTGCAGAAACAAATCTTACTTACAACTGCGAAATGACTGCATTTGTACTTATGATTCTCAATAGTGAAATAAAGCATTTAGGAGTTAGACAAAGTAAGACATCGTAGTGACGGAGCCAATACTATGCAATGGCAGCCAAACAGAATAAAGTGGAAGTGCTTGGAACTGAAATGATCTACAGTGCATAATTATACTTCAGACCCTCCATTTGTGTAGCTAATGTATCCTGGAATATTACCAGGCAAATTGAAACATGTCATGAAACCTGTGTTATATGGATAACTGGTTTGGTGAAATCCCAAAATTCTCCCAAATCCCTCCTTTGGCCCTCCTGATAATTTTTTACCTCCTCCTGATCATACCTAGTACAGCATTCATTACAGACCACATAAAACCTGTAGGAACTCCACTGGGCACAGAAAATGGTTAATTAGATTGTGCAAAGTGATAAATCAGCGATCACTTACAATGACAGGGGACGGAGTGATGTCTGGGTGTCAGGGAAGAGGGTAACAGCTTATCTAACATTGAGGTAAGTGAAAAAACTGTTTTGAAAGCATTAAGTAACAAGAAAATAGCTGAAAGAACAAAAAGTATGGTGCACAGTGAGAGGTGGCAATGTGGTGAGATACACAGTGACAAGTAGCAATACAGTGAGAAACAAGAGGCAGGGTGTGAGCAATGTGTGTGCGTGGCCTGCTGATCGAGCGTAAACACACCATTTCACATCCAATAATTTTAGCAGTGTTGAATTACGACACTCTTTCCTCTTTTGTCCTTCCTTTTTTCTTTTTTTCCTCTTCTTTCTATCTACAGGTGACACTCTACACTGCATGACAACCCAAATGGTTTCCTGTTCACCAGGAAACCATTTACTATGCCGGGTGCTAACCCAGCCATATTGCAGAACTTTTGCCTATCAGAATTCTTTCATTCCCCGAACTGCATCTCTCTGGAACTCGCTTCCCCAGAGTTGTTTCCCTTCAAATTTCAACCTACAGCAGTTCAGCAGTTCGAGTCTAACTGTTACAGATATCTTATGAACAGAGGACACCAGTAATCTAGTGTATGGATTTTTTTTTTTTTTTATTCATTTGTTTTTCCTTCCTCTGTTCTGGGGGAAAAAAAAAAAAAAAAAAAAAAAAAAAAATGTGGGAAATATTTTCCCTCAGAGCAGTTGCGCTCTCTACTTTTATTATAGTTGCCCTTGGTTAAAAGCAGAGGAAATCTAGAGACCGTTGTTAACAGTTCAAGCAGTTTTTATAACCCTGAAAGTACGTTCTCTTTAATCTATCTATCTATCTATTGCCAGACGCCTCAATCCTATTTGGGGTGGCCACAAACAAATTGCCTCCAAGTCGCCCTGTCCCCCGCCATTTCACTGCCCTGCTCCCAACTCACCCCCCTCTCTCTCATATACCTCTCCACCCCATCCCTCCATCTCATCCTCGACCTCCCCCTCCCTCTTCCCCCCTCCACCTCACTCACATACACTCTCTTCGTCAGTCTTTCACCCTCCATCCTCTCCACATGGCCAAACCACCTCAGTGTGTTCCTCATAACGCTTCCTATCACATCCACATCCACACCACAACGCTCCTTTATATCCTCATTCGTCAGCCTGTCTCTCCATGTGACTCCACAGGCTCCTCTTAAATAACTCATTTCCAATGCTCTCACTCTTGACTTGTGTTCTTCCAACAACGTCCAAGCTTCACTTCCGTACGTTAGAGTTGGTATCACAATACCGTCATGTAGTAACTTTTTCACTTCCATGCTCACTTCCCTGTTTCTTATCACTGCTTTCAAAGAACCAGCAACTTTTCTTCCCTGCTGTACCCTTTCAAGCACTTCACCCTCCAAACCTCCATCCTTACTCATCACACTACCCAAGTACTTAAACGTACTCACATTTCCCAATTCCTCACCATCCAACCTCGCTGTACATTCACTGACTTCACCTCTCTCAAAGACCATCACTTTACTCTTCCCTACATTCACCTTTAGATTCCGTTTCTTACACACTCTCCCAAACTCATCCACCAAGCCTTGCAGCTCCCCTTCGTCTTCACTCAACAACACAGTATCATCTGCAAACAACAGTACAGGGAGTTTCCAAACACTATCCTCTCTCACCAGGGCCACTCCAATATCCACTACCCTACCTTGTACCTCTTTTATTACCCCATTCATGTACAGATTGAACCACCATGGAGACATGACACATCCCTGTTTCAACTCAACTTTCAAACAGAAAAATTCACTTAGTTCACCATCCACACGCACTGCAGCCTTAGCACCATCGTACATACTCTTCACAGCATTCAACAACTTCCCATCTACTCCAAATATTCTTAACACTTTCCACAATCCTTGTCTATCCACCCTGTCATATGCTTTCTCCAAATCCATGAAAGCCGCATACAACTTCTTTCCCTTCTCTAGAAATTTTTCCACTAAAGATCTAAGAATGAATATCTGATCTACACAACCTCTTCCCTTCCTAAAGCCTCCCTATTCTTCTCCAACTAATTTCTCTGTTCTTTCTCTAACTCTGTCAATAAGTATCCTACCATACACTTTTCCTGTTACACTAAGAAGACAAATGCCCCTATGATTACCACACACTTCTTTTTCCCCTTTTCCTTTGTACAAGGGAATAATTATACCTGACTTCCAATCCTCCGGGACTCTACCTTCCTCCCAGGCCAATCTGCACATCTTCCACATCCATTCTACTACTATCTCTCCCCATGCTTCAGCATTTCACCACACACTCCATCAATTCCTGGGACTTTCCCCGATTTAACTTTCTTCATTGCTTCCACAATTCTATCCTACTGATTTCTTCCTGTCTTCTCACCTCCCTCCTCCTCCCAGCCATTCCCCAGCCACTTACACTCGCATTACTTCCATCCTCTATGTTCAACAATTCCTTAAAGTGTTCTCTCCATCTGCTCACTTTTTCTCCCTTCTCCACTAGTAATCTACCATTTTTATCTTTCACTCCCCTGCTAACTTCACTTCCACCCTGTCTTACTCTTTTCACCTCTTTCCAGAACATTTTCTTACAGTCCCTCCACTTTACACTGAAATTCCTTCCAAATTCCTCATCCACTCTGTTTTTACTCTCTCTTACTAATATTTTCACCTCTCTCTTTCTTTCTACATATAACTCTCTCTTCCACCTCTCCACTTCTACGCCCCTATTTCTCATCCATTCATTGTATGCTTTCTTCTTTTGTGCCACAGCCTCACCTCTTCAGTCCACCACGCTGTTCCTTGCACCCCCCTCCGTCTTCTCTTCCTTCCACACACCACATCACATGCTGCACATATTTCTTCTGTAAATATCCTACACACACCTTCCACGTCTCCCATCTGCTCCAATTCATATTTGCCCAATCGTTCCTCCACTTCTCTCTTATACTCTGCCTTTTTCTCATCCTCTTGTAACCTTTCCACTCTCCTTGCAACTACTCCTTCCTCTCGTCTTTCCCTTCTTCTATTCCTCCATCTTACTTGAATTCTAATTCTGGCCACCACCAAGCAGTGGTCAGAAAGTCCACTCCCCCAGCCTCTATAAACTCTTGCATCCATTACACATCTTCGCATCCTTTCATCCACACACACATAGTCAATCCCTGCCTTCCTTTCATTCAGTTCACCACCCACCCTTCTCATCACTCGCCATGTATACCTGTGGATCATTTTATGCCTGAAGAGGGTATTGGCTATCACCAACCCCCTCCCACCACAAATGTCCACTAATGCACTCCCATTCTCATCTATCTCAGCAGGCACACCCCACTCACCAACTATTCCATCCACCTTCACATTCCCAACTTTACCATTCATATCACCAATCAAAAACACTCTCTCATTCCTTCCAAACTTTTCCATGCACACTTCTCTTTAATAATTCTTGTTATTGATAAATTAAATGCTACTGCGTTTAATCCTCGTGGACAACTATATATTGTAAATACATGTAATTATATGGAATTTTCCACTGACCTAAACTGCGTCTGCACGTTAGATGACGTGGCGAGGATGGAAAGATCTTTGTGTAAAAGCAGATGTGGAATTAAGATATTTACACAGTTAAAGGGAATATTTGGTTTAACTTTAATTTAATTAAAACTAAGATTAATTTGTTAGATTTGCCCTGTACATATCAAGATGTAATCTAACTGTATTTAGTACTGTAATTAATTAATAGTTGGCAAACTACCATTCTATGAGGGAGGTAGAGCTTGCCACACACCGCACTCTGTTCCTAGTCATAGTCAAGCTAGCACGTTGTACATAAGCACCTAAAGGACGCTTGATTGCTCAAGCAACTTCAGTTAAACAGCCCCATCGTCATCGGTTGTCGAGCACTCCCTCTTCACTAGCTAAGTAACCTTTACAAATTGGCCAATTCAAGGAGGGATCAGCTAAGAGATACAAGAGAAATAATTGATGTTGGTGAGTTAAGGTTAAGTTACGGTTCACCTAACCCTATGAGATGTGTTTTGAATTACTTAAGGACAACTTTATGGACAAGTAACAACCTACGAGTTGTTTATTAGGAAATACCAGAATTATTTCACATTTTGGTGCCCAGAGATAGGGCCCCGATTTGTTTACCAGAACCAATAAGTATTTTTCACATTTTTGGTGCCCCGAGTGGGCGAGTGAGGAGAGCCGATGTGTGCCAGAGCGCTTAATGTGTTTAAGACCCAAATCACACCAATAAGGGACATAAAAGACTGAAATAAATGAAAAAGAAGCATAAAATGAGGTTTCTGAGGTAGGTTCATACAATATTCAACATTCTGGGTACTTACAAGTCCCTGGCTCCTGGACTGGTACTTATGGACCCTAACCTAGCCTAACTCAGAAAAACACCTTCCTACTGCACATGCATAGCACCTAAGACACAGCATATTCACACCAATAAGGGACATAAAAGAGTGAAATGAGGTGTTTGAGGTAGGTATAGTATGGAAAATACAGTAAAGTACATTATGAAACATTCTGCGTACTTACAGCAAGTCCATGGCCATCTCGATGAATAACCGCCTCCTCTCAGACTCTGACGGTAAGAAGGATTTCCTGAAGCACTTGCAGTACACTGTTCATGAAGTCTTGCACTGAACTTAGTCATTCGCACTCAGAAGTCCATTCTCTTCACAGTGCACACTCTTGTCTAACTTATGCTCCATTGTAACTTAATAAGTGTTGCACTCTGCACTTTAACTCTTTCCACTCTTATAACCATTTTCTAAAGCAAAAACACACAAGTCTATTTACGTTAAATTTAGTTCAAAAATTGTTTGTCTTTTCACTCACAACTGTAAATCCTTAACACAATGCACTGTTTTTTTCACTGCACAACACTGTAAATTCCCGTGTGGTCTAGTGGAGAAGTTCTTAGCGTCTATTCACTGTCAGAGTCCAAGAGTATCACTGGCAGGTGACCTAGGGGTGTGTCGCTGGGTCGTGGTGATGGCGTACCCACTGCAAACAACTCGGAAGATAGACGCGAACTCACATTGAGCGGTGACTCCACCGTGGCTGATGTGCTGGGCTGTGGCTCGGAGCATGAGGGCCTGTCTTGGGGAGGCAACGGAGTGGAGCCAGGGATGGGCACAGCGGGGGTCACAGGCCTGAAAAAGCTGTCAATCGTTGATTGACACAAAGAACGACGATTCTGACGATTTATGATGCGCTATCTGAAAGCACGCACTTCCTCCACAAGTCCCAAGGGCCCCATCTCCCTGTCGCAGTCCGGGTGTTCCAGGTAGTCCAGAATGAACTCTAGGTGTTCCCAGAGTGCGCTCAGCTTGGGGATGGCTGGAGCTGTGTCATGCTGAGAGGAGTCCGCATCATCTTCACCGTCCTCGTCGGATTCTTCAAGCTGGGTACTGACACCTGCAACTGAAGATGTGATCTCGATATCAGACAGGGTCTGATACCCAGGATCGCCCTCGTCATCATCCAACCACTCACGCACTTCGTCCACATCAACATCGTCGCCAATTTAGAGGCGAGTATGGAAAATATTTAGCAGTATCCAGGGTACTTACAACATGTCCGTGCTTTCGCAATGAATAACCCGCCTCCTCTCAGACTCTGACAGTAAGAAGGTGCACCTGAAGTACCTACAGTAATCCAGTGTTGCACTGTACTTACTCCATTGCACCCTGAATTCTAATTTCTTAACACCGCACATTCTTTTCTTAGTTGCGATACTCTTGAAACTCACCAGTGTTACACTCTGAATTTAAGTCTTTGTACTCTGAATTCTAATTTCTTAACACTGTGCATTCTTTTCTTAGTAGTGCTGCACTTGAAACTCACCAGTGTTGCACTCCGCACTTAAGCATTTGCACTCTGAATTCTAATTTCTTACAACTGCACATTCTTTTCTTACTTGCTCTTGCACTTGAAACTCTCCACTGCACAGTAGAACTCTACACTTAATCCTTTGCACTCTAAATTCTAATTTCTTAACACTGTACATCATGTTCTTTACACTGTACAACACTGTAAATTCCCGTGCGGTCTAGTAACAAGTTTTTGCTGTTTATTCACTGTCAGAGTCCGAGAGTAAGTGCTGCAGGTTCGCTGGGACGTGGTGATGGACTACCCACTGCAGACAACTCTGAAGATAGCCGCAAACTCACGTCTAGTAGCAACTCCACCGTGGTCAATATGCTGGGCTGTGGCTCGGAGGTGGAAACCCTGTCTTGGGGAGGCAGTGGTGTGAAGCCAGGGCCTGAAGGAACTGTCAATGGTTGATTGACGTAAGGAATGGCGATTCTGGCAACTGATGATGCACTGCCTAAAAGTGTGCACTTACTCCACAAATCACCAGGACCCCATCTCCCTGTCACAGTCCGGGTGTTCTAGGTAGTCAAGAACGAACTCAATGTGCTCCCGGAGTGCGCTTAGCTTGGGGATGGCTGAGTAGTGGCGAGCTGAAAGAAGTCCTCATCGTCCTCGTCGGAATCATCAAGCTGGGTACCTGTACCGGCAACTGAAGATGCGATCTCGATATCAGACATGATCTGATACCCAGGATCGCCCTCGTCGTCATCCAACCACTCAAGCACTTCGTCCACATCAACGTCGTTGCCAGCCACATGAAGACATGCATGGAAGTAATCCACATCAAAACCTAGAATGTTGTGCACCACATCAGCTCCAAGAAGCAGACAAGACCAACCACTTTCCAGAGTCTTGACAGAGACTTCCCCCCATGCATTGGCCTAATTATAGATGGCTGACTTGATGTTGTAGCGGCGAAGGTTTTCCACAGTCCACTGGCCTTGAGTGTTCCATTCCTCCCTGCGCTTGTCCTCATCCTCGAGAACAACCATCACCTCATCCAAAAACTTCCAATGGTACAGCCTCATCGTTGGATGAGAGCAGTCGTATTATGTGGCAAAAACATTACCAAATATATCTGTGTCATTTATCGTTCCCCCAATGCTTCTTCGGAACCCAGTGTATTTGATTCCATATCCAC
The DNA here is from genome assembly GCF_032717465.1 of Coenobita brevimanus. Taxonomy (NCBI): domain Eukaryota; kingdom Metazoa; phylum Arthropoda; class Malacostraca; order Decapoda; family Coenobitidae; genus Coenobita; species Coenobita brevimanus. Next base: position 29,426,318 of record NC_137063.1, on the reverse strand, counting down.
TCAGTTGAGTAACCTTGACCTTGCCCTTGGCAATGAAATTACCATTTTGGGTGATTTTAACATACACAATGTTGAATGGTTATTGCATTCTGCCCGGACTGACGACGCTGGTCTAGAATGCGAGCTGTTTGCGGAATCGTTTAATCTCACCCAGTTGGTAGAGCAACCAACCAGAATACCTGATAATCCTGACCATAATGCCCATCTCTTGGATTTATTCTTGACAAATAATCCAGATCAATACAGGATAGAGGTACTGTCACCACTTGGATCCTCTGACCACAATCTCATCAAAGCCTCATTAGTTAACCCTCCTACACCTCCCCATTCTGAACCTGTCAGGGTGACCTGATGGCACTTTGACAGGGCAGACTGGGATGGATTTAGAAATTATCTTGCTGATGTTCCATGGCAGTCTTTCTTCTCTAGTGATCCCAAATCTACCCAGTCCCACATTTGCGACTTAATACTAGCTGGTATGGATTTATTCATACCAAGTCAACAATTCACTAAAAGATCAAACTCTCCAAAATGGTTTGATGGCAATTGTGCCAGAGCAACAGCCCAAAAGTCATTAGCATATAACTCTTACTTAAAATCAAAAACATCTGAATCACTCTCCCACTTTAAAATTGCTAGAAATCATGCAAAAGCAGTATTAAATCTATCTAAATCAAACTTTCTTCAAAAGCAAGCATCAAAACTACTTAACAACCCTAATGACAATAGAATATTCTGGTCAACTCTTAATTCTTTCAATAATAACTTTAACAAGTCATCTTCCATTCCCCCACTAAAATCTTCAGATGGCAATATTACAAATAACCCACATGGGAAAGCAGATATCTTTGCTAGTACCTTTGCCAGATACTCTACCATAGATGATATCAGCCAGAATGTCTCAGCACTGGAACTTGATTCTCCCGAAATTGCCCCACTTAAAATACAGACAAGATACATAAAATCCATCCTAGACAATCTGCCTACCAACAAAGCTCCAGGCCCAGATGGAATTCCACCAATTGTTTTGAAAAAGTGTTCCCCTGAACTTGCCTCTGTCCTAGCTAAATTATTCAGACTATGCATACGTACTTCTTTATTCCCAAATTCATGGAAAGAAGCCAATATCCACCCAGTTCCGAAGAAAGGAAGTTCGTCTGACCCCTCCAATTACGGACCAATAGCTGTCACATCTTCTCTTGGTAAGGTATTTGAAACTTTAATTAATAAGCATATTCTTAAACATCTTGAATCCAACAACTTAATTAGTGATAGACAATACGGTTTTTGCCACGAAAGATCCACCATTGACATACTCAATCTCTTAACTCATACCATCCATCAATCAATTGATCTTTTTGGAAAAACTCATGCAGTAGCTCTTGGTATCTCTAAAGCTTTCGACAGAGTATGGCACCGTTCCCTGCTGTCCAAACTCCCTTGCTATGGACTAACGTCTTTTGTTCCTTTGATTTCTTCTTATCTTAGTGACAGGAAAATAAGAGTAAAAGTAGATGATGTATATTCGAATTTCCACTCAATTAATGCCGGCGTGCCGCAGGGATCAGTTCTGGCGCCAACCCTATTTCTGGTTCATATTAATGATCTCTTATCTGTCACTCACAATCCCATTCACTCATATGCAGATGACTCAACACTACATAGTTCATTCACACTCAGACATCCATTTACAAAGTCTAATATTTCTACCTCTCAACTCAGTACAGCCATCTCCATAAATCAAGATCTATCTACAATCAGTGAATGGGGACAAAACAACCTTGTCTCTTTTAATGCTAGTAAAACTAAATATATACAGTTTACTAATAGACAGATATTGCCAGATTCGTACATTACCTTCAGTGCTACTAATATTCCCATCTCCAAAAGTATTAAAATTCTTGGCGTCTCACTTAACAGTGCCCTCAGCTGGACCTCTCATGTCAGATCACTTGCTAAAACCGCCTCAAGGAAACTTGGATTATTGTACAGAGTCCGTAACTTCTTCGCCGATGAGCAGTTAGCTATAATTTATAAGTCATGTGCGCTCTCAGCTTGAATATTGCTCACCCTTGTGGAATGGTTGTGGAGAGGTTGCATTAAGACAACTAGACAAAATTCAGAATAAAGCTGTTAGAATCATTAACAACCCTGCCATTACATATAAACTACCTCCCCTACAAGTAAGAAGGAATGTTGCCTCTCTTGCATTATTTTACAGATATTTTTTTAGCAAATGCTCTGACGAAGTTGCGTCCATGGTGCCACCTCTCCATGCCTTCCCTCGTGCTACACGGGCATCTGGTAGCGCTCATGACTGGAATGTCACTCAACCATATTGCAGAACTTCTACCTATCAGAATTCTTTCATTCCCCGAACTGCATCTCTCTGGAACTCGCTTCCCCAGAGTTGTTTTCCTCCAAATTTCAACCCATAACTGTTCAAGTCTAACTGTTACAGATATTTTATGAACAGAGGACACCAATAATCTGGTGTATGGATTTTTTTTTTTTTACCTATTTGTTTTTCCTTCCTCCGTTCTGTAAAAAAAAAAAAAAAAAAACTAATGCGGTAATTCTTAGCCACCAACTCCTTGTCAGACAGATGCGCAGGTGCATTGTCCAAGAGGAGGGCCTTTACCTGGTCGCGCGGGATTCCTAGTGTGTTCGTCAGGTAATGGATGACCTCCTTGACGAAGTGCTGGTGAAACCAGTCTCTGAAGATCTGGGCTGTGAACCAAGCCTTCACAGAATGGTACCACACAACAGGAAGGACATCCATCACCCCACGAGGACACCGAGGCTGCTTTGCACGGCTAACAATAACGGGCTTGAGCCGGTGCATGCCATTAGCACTGGCGCAACACAAAGCAGATATCCGTTGCTTTGAGAGCTAGAAGCAGGCACACGCTTCTCCATCTCCTCTGCTACAGTTTTCACTGACAGCGAGCGATAGAATAGACCAGTTTCATCAGCACTGTAGACTTGACCGAAAGTGAGGCCCTCCCTGTCGATCAAGCCCTTCACCTTCTGCCGAAACTCCTCTACTCCCTCCTTGTTGGCATCCAGAGCTTCCCCATGGGCCATACGGTTGGTAAGTCCATGGCATAACTTGAAAACGAAGATTCAACCCTCGGATGCCTTGAAGTCTGAGGTGTCGTGTAGCCTGGCAAACTTCTCGGCGGCAGCCTTCAACTCCGTACCACGCACCAGCACATCAGCAGCACGTTGTTGTCGATACCAAATCAGCGTGAAGCAGTCGATTTCTGCACACCTGGAGAGTAAATAACCTTCCTCTCCACGTTGCGTTTGGTCTTCAGTGCAAAGTCAGCTGTGTACTGGGTGAGTTTGTCCCGGGATTTCTTGATATCAAACAAGGTAGAGCGGGCCAGGATGAATTCTCGGAGGATGACAGACGTCGACCATCCTGCGTACAACTTCTCCAATATCTCCCTCCTCTTCTCCACAACCAGAACCACTCGTTTCCTCTGCTCGGGCAGCAGGGCCATCATCACACACGAGTAAGAGGCAGCAGAGGAAAAACAGGGCCTGAACGAGGTTGGGCACCACCACAAAAGTGAGCACGTGGGTGGCCATGGTGATGAGCATGCACTCACGATGATGGGTAAGCAGGAAATGGGGAGGAGGCAGCGTTGCGCTGGAGGACATCAGCGGAAGTATGCGGCAAAACACAGTCGGTCGGTGCCACGTGCCAAATTCAAATTACATGTGAAAAAACATCTTTTTTTTTTTTTTTTTTTTTTTTTTTTTTTTTTTTAAGGTTCCGAAGATCCAGGTCTAAAATGTCAGGATATTGGGGTGTCTGGTTACTGGACATCTGGATATTACAGGGATTACTATATACAGTAAACTCTCAATCATCCTTTGTAATTCAGCCAAGCCCTACGCCGAATAACATAAAACTGCAGATATTGCATATCCAGCTTAACATTCAGCTTTGAGCCAGATACTGTGATTCTATCTGTCTCGACCCTCCATCCTAAAAACTTTACCAGAGTAAGAGATGAAAACTAAGCATATAAAAACAATACAGTAATGATACGGTACACTAATACAGTACTGTACATACAGTAGAGCACCAGGGTTTCATGACATCCAGACTGCCAAAACAAACTTTAGCAGCAGCCATGAAACATTCCAGTGATTGAATATTCACGAAAAAAAAAAAAAAAAAAAAAAAAAAAAAAAAAACGCATTTCAGCCCCCTCCGGCACCACAAGTTTTGGATTCTCACCACAGCGATGTGAGTGCCAACACTCAGTTTCAGCCTTTTTCCCACAAGTGTTCAGTGTGTCCACAAGCTGACTGTTACACTCTCGCCTCCTTGATTAGCAGTTCATGGAAATAAGTCATCTTGTGCTTAAAGTGGAGCTGGAGGTTGACAGGGTGGTAGTGGAAACGGTGTAAGACACCGTGAACCTGGAACAACAGGTGGTAAAGGGAAGGCCAAGCAAGACTATGGCAAGGGGGTGAAAAAACACAAGTATGATTATCAGTTAAGAAATAAAATCGTGGTAGAAATTGAGAAAGGTGCTTGAAACTCTGAAATATGCAAATGTAAAATGTGCCAGAGTCAATTGTGCATTGTATGAGAAAGTAGGTGAGTGAACCTGAAGCAAAACTCATAAATCCTCGCACAGCATTGTGTGGAATAACCCGGTAGCTCCCTGACTGTTGACTGTAGTACTGCAGCTGGTGAAGCTGTTGCACTGCACAGTACAAAATTCCCTTTTGATCTAGTGGCGTACCCTGATAAGCTTAGTTGGAAGAGGCATGTGATGAATAGCACATGAGTGTTTTGAAAAAGTGTTCCCCTGAACTTGCCTCTGTCCTAGCTAAATTATTCAGACTATGCATACGTACTTCTTTATTCCCAAATTCATGGAAAGAAGCCAATATCCACCCAGTTCCGAAGAAAGGAAGTTCGTCTGACCCCTCCAATTACAGACCAATAGCTGTCACATCTTCTCTTGGTAAGGTATTTGAAACTTTAATTAATAAGCATATTGTTAAACATCTTGAATCCAACAACTTAATTAGTGATAGACAATACGGTTTTTGCCACGAAAGATCCACGATTGATATACTCAATCTCTTAACTCATACCATCCATCAATCAATTGATCTTTTTGGAGAAACTCATGCAGTAGCTCTTGATATCTCTAAAGCTTTCGACAGAGTATGGCACCGTTCCCTGCTGTCCAAACTCCCTTGCTATGGACTAACATCTTTTGTTCCTTTGATTTCTTCTTATCTTAATGACAGGAAAATAACAGTAAAAGTAGATGATGTATATTCCAGTTTCCACTCAATTAACGCCGGCGTGCCGCAGGGATCAGTTCTGGCACCAACCCTATTTCTGGTTCATATTAATGATCTCTTATGTCACTCACAATCCCATTCACTCATATGCAGATGACTCAACACTACATAGTTCATTCACACTCAGACATCCATTTACAAAGTCTAATATCTCAACCTCTCAACTCAGTACAGCCATCTCCATAAATCAAGATCTATCTACAATCAGTGAATGGGGACAAAACAACTTTGTCTCTTTTAATGCTAGTAAAACTAAATATATACAGTTTACTAATAGACAGATATTGCCAGATTCGTACATTACCTTCAGTGCTACTAATATTCCCATCTCCAAAAGTATTGAAATTCTTGGTGTCTCACTTAACAGTGCCCTCAGCTGGACCTCTCATGTCAGAACACTTTTTTTTTTTTTTTTTTTTTTTTTATGCGAGGAAGAAGGAACCAAAGGCCATGAGCCCGCAGTAACAGTTCCCTCCAAGAGAAGAACAAAATACAGTACAATAGAGAGCCAAATTCAAGATCCGATCATTTTGAGATGCCTGGACACACTACATTTGAAAGACTGGAGATCATAGGCAGCAGGAAAAACAGACAGAGGGAGACAGTTCCAGAGCTGACCTGTTGCATAAATGAAAGACTGGGAGTAACGGTTAACTCTTGCATTAGAGAGTTGGACAGAAAAGGGATGAGAGTTTGCTGCCAGACGGGTGCTACGCGCCCGTCGTAGAGGTGGAGGAATGCAAGCAGACAGTTCAGAGGAGCAGTGACCATTAAAGTCGCGATAGAAAAGAGATAAAGATGCAACAGTGCGGCGAAGAGACAGAGGTTGAAGGGAGTCAGTAAGAGGAGGAGAGTTAATGAGACGAAAAGCCTTTGACTCCACCCTATTGAGAAGAGCTGTATGTGGGGAGCCTCCCCACACATGAGAGTTGTACTCCACACAGGGGCGGGGGCATTTATGGTCTCCCCCCCCCCTGGGGACTCCGAGGCTGGGTGAATTGACACCATTTTTGGTGAATTTTGAATAGGAAGTGTAGTGTGTACTGTGCATGTAGTTTGGTGAAGATAGTTAGAGAAATTTGTACTGGAGAGCATGCTGGCCTACTCTCTGTGTAACTGAGACACTGAAAAAGTTCAGCAAAGGGGGATGGTCAGGAACTAGTTCTGAGGGCTGATGAAACGGGAGCTCCAGCACTCCCTGTCATCAGCTTTCCATCCGCCTCAGAGAAACTTGGATTATTGTACAGAGTCCATAACTTCTTCGCCGATGAGCAGTTAACTATTATTTATAAGAGTCATGTGTGCTCTCAGCTTGAATATTACTCACCCTTGTGGAATGGTTGTGGAGAGGTTGCATTAAGACAACTAGACAAAATTCAGAATAAAGCTGTTAGAATCATTAACAACCCTGCCATTACATATTAACTACCTCCTCTAGAAGTAAGCAGGAATGTTGCCTCTCTTGCATTATTTTACAGATATTTTTTTGGCAAATGCTCTGACGAAGTTGCATCCATGGTGCCACCTCTCCATGCCTTCCCTCGTGCTAAACGGGCATCTGGTAGCGCTCATGACTGGAATGTCACTCAACCATATTGCAGAACTTCTGCCTATCAGAATTCTTTCATTCCCCGAACTGCATCTCTCTGGAACTCGCTTCCCCAGAGTTGTTTTCCTCCAAATTTCAACCCATAACTGTTCAAGTCTAACTGTTACAGATATTTTATGAACAGAGGACACCAGGAATCTGGTGTATGGATTATTTTTTTTTTTTACCGATTTGTTTTTCCTTCCTCCGTTCTGTAAAAAAGAAAAAAAGAAAAAAAAAAAAAACCTAATGCGGTAATTCTTAGCCACCAACTCCTTGTCAGACAGATGCGCAGGTGCACTGTCCAAGAGGAGGGCCTTTACCTGGTCGCGCGGGATTCCTAGTGTGTTCGTCAGGTAATGGATGACCTCCTTGACGAAGTGCTGGTGAAACCAGTCTTTGAAGATCTGGGCTGTGAACCAAGCCTTCACAGAATGGTACCACACAACAGGAAGGACATCCATCACCCCACGAGGACACCGAGGCTGCTTTGCACGGCTAACAATAACGGGCTTGAGCCGGTGCATGCCATTAGCACTGGCGCAACACAAAGCAGATATCCGTTGCTTTGAGAGCTAGAAGCAGGCACACGCTTCTCCATCTCCTCTGCTAGAGTGTTCACTGACAGCAAGCGATAGAATAGACCAGTTTCATCAGCAATGTAGACTTGACCGAAAGTGAGGCCCTCCCTGTCGATCAAGCCCTTCACCTTTTGCCGAAACTCCTCTACTCCCTCCTTGTTGGCATCCAGAGCTTCCCCATGGGCCATACAGTTGGTAAGTCCATGGCATAACTTGGAAACGAAGATTCAACCCTCGGATGCCTTGAAGTCTGAGGTGTCGTGTAGCCTGGCAAACTTCTCGGCGGCAGCCTTCAACTCCGTACCACGCACCAGCACATCAGCAGCACGTTGTTGTCGATACCAAATCAGCGTGAAGCAGTCGATTTCTGCACACCTGGAGAGTAAATAACCTTCCTCTCCACGTTGCGTTAGGTCTTCAGTGCAAAGTCAGCCGTGTACTGGGTGAGTTTGTCCCGGGATTTCTTGATATCAAACAAGGTAGAGCGGGCCAGGATGAATTCTCGGAGGATGACAGATGTCGACCATCCTGCATACACCTTCTCCAATATCTCCCTCTTCTTCTCCACAACCAGAACCACTCGTTTCCTCTTCTTGGGCAGCGGGGCCATCATCACACACGAGTAAGAGGCAGCAGAGGAAAAACAGGGCCTGAACGAGGTTGGGCACCACCACAAAAGTGAGCACGTGGGTGGCCATGGTGATGAGCGTGCACTCACGATGATGGGTAGGCAGGAAATGGGGAGGAGGCAGCGTTGCGCTGGAGGACATCAGCAGAAGTATGCGGCAAAACACAGTCAGTCGGTGCCACGCGCCAAATTCAAATTACAGGTGAAAAAAATGTCGGATTTTTTTTTTTTTTTTTTTTTTTTTTTTTTTTTTTTTTTTAAAGGTTCCGAAGATCCAGGTCCAAAATGTCAGGATATTAGGGTGTCTGGTTACTGGACATCTGGATATTACAGGGATTACTGTATACAGTAAACTCTCAATCATCCTTTGTAATTCAGCCAAGCCCTACGCCGAATAACATAAAACTGCAGATATTGCATATCCAGCTTAACATTCAGCTTTGAGCAAGATACTGTGATTCTATCTGTCTCGACCCTCCATCCTAAAAACTTTACCAGAGTAAGAGATGAAAACTAAGCATATAAAAACAATACAGTAATGATACGGTACACTAATACAGTACTGTACATACAGTACTCGTCAGAGGTATTCAGCGTTGTCCGCCGGGCACGCAATACTTATAGCCCAAAAAGAATCACCCATTTTTGGGGGTAAGAATTGAGCCACAAGTTTGAGCTCCGAGCATGACGCCACGGTAGCCTGAGGCCTTCCAACACGCTGGTAGGTTCCCGCCTTAGTCGCCCACGGGCTGCCTGAGAGAGAGGAACTCCGCCGAGTGTCCCTCTCAAATTGCGCCATTTTTTACCGAGTGTCACGCAGTGTTTTGGCCTTTAAAACTTTGTTATGGCACCTACCCGTGAACTATCGAGTGAAATCATATCCCAGATCATTGCTCTAAAGGAGGCAGGCCACCAGACAAAGGAAATTAGTGAATTGGTTGGTGTGGCACGATCGACAGTGCGTCGTTGGTGTGCGTGGTTTCGGGAGGAAAACAGTGGTAAAGTTCCCACAAAGAAACCGAGGTCTGGTAGGCCTAGGAAAACTTCCTCAAGGTCTGTTAATGTTTTAAAACGTGCAGTGGAGTTTAATGCTCGTGTGAGTGCAAGGAAAATTAAGGAGAGCAACCCAGAAGTGTTTGGTGAGGTGTCAGTGAGAACAGTGTCTCGTAGGGTGCATAAGCTTGGTTACACAAGTCACAGGCCTGTGAAAAAGCCTCTTCTCTCTAGCAGCCAGAGAATTCGTAGGCTTGCCTTTGTTAATAAATATCTAAACTGGGGTGAGGAGCAATGGTTGTCAGTGTTGTGGTCTGATGAGGCAACGTTTAGTGTTACCTGTAACAGAGGAGCACGCAAAGGTGTGACCCACTTGACCCACGGTATATAGAAAGCACAGTTAAACATCCTGATTCACTCATGGTATGGGGTTGTTTCTCAGGGAAGGGTTTGGGGAAGCTTGTTGTACTTCCCAAGAACCTCAGAGTGAATCAGGATGTTTACCTGGAGCTTCTGTGTGATCATTTACCAGACTCCTTCGAGCTAACAGGTGCACGAGTGTTTCAGCAGGACGGTGCACCTGCTCACAAGGCCAAATCGGTCACCAATTGGCTTCGTGACTGTGAGGTATCATTCATGACAGACTGGCCAGGAAATAGCCCAGACCTCAACCCGATTGAAAACCTCTGGTACCTCGTAAAGAAGAGTCTCCAAGGGAAGGACGTGAGCTCTCTGCCTAAGCTGGAAGCCGCCATTCGTGACTCCTGGGACAAAATACCGCTCCAGCACCTCAGGAGCCTCGCCCTTTCACTTCCAAGACATCTCAGGTCCGTGAAGAAACGTAAAGGCTACCCTACGAAGCACTAAAGGTAAATAAAATGCATTATTTATATGTTTTTTCAATGTTGAAAGGTTTGTTTCTCAGGAGGGACGCAGGGCGCTCCATACTTCTAACGAGCACTGTACAGTAGAGCACCAGGGTTTCATGACATCCAGACTGCCAAAACAAACTTTAGCAGCAGCCATCAAACATTCCAGTGATTGAATATTCATGGGAAAAAAAAAAAAAAAAAAAAACGCATTTCAGCCCCCTCCGGCACCACAAGTTTTGGATTCTCACCACAGCGATGTGAGTGCCAACCCTCAGTTTCAGCCTTTTTCCCACAGGTGTTCAGTGTGTCCACAAGCTGACTGTTACACTCTCGCCTCCTTGATTAGCAGTTCATGGAAATAAGTCATCTTTTGCTTAAAGTGGAGCTGGAGGTTGACAGGGTGGTAGTGGAAACGGTGTAAGACACCGTGAACCTGGAACAACAGGTGGTAAAGGGAAGGCCAAGCAAGACTATGGCAAGGGGGTGAAAAAACACAAGTATGATTATCAGTTAAGAAATAAAATTGTGGTAGAAATTGAGAAAGGCGCTTGAAACTCTGAAATATGCAAATGAAAAATGTGCCAGAGTCAACTGTGCATTGTATGAGAAAGTAGGTGAGTGAACCTGAAGCAACACTCATAAATCCTCGCACAGCATTGTGTGGAACAACCCGGTAGCTCCCTGACTGTTGACTGTAGTACTGCAGCTGGTGAAGCTGTTGCACTGCACAGTACAAAATTCCCTTTTGATCTAGTGGCGTACCCTGATAAGTTTAGTTGGAAGAGGCATGTGATGAATAGCACATGAGTGTTTTGAAAAAGTGTTCCCCTGAACTTGCCTCTGTCCTAGCTAAATTATTCAGACTATGCATACGTACTTCTTTATTCCCAAATTCATGGAAAGAAGCCAATATCCACCCAGTTCCGAAGAAAGGAAGTTCGTCTGACCCCTCCAATTACAGACCAATAGCTGTCACATCTTCTCTTGGTAAGGTATTTGAAACTTTAATTAATAAGCATATTGTTAAACATCTTGAATCCAACAACTTAATTAGTGATAGACAATACGGTTTTCGCCACGAAAGATCCACCATTGACATACTCAATCTCTTAACTCATACCATCCATCAATCAATTGATCTTTTTGGAAAAACTCATGCAGTAGCTCTTGATATCTCTAAAGCTTTCGACAGAGTATGGCACCGTTCCCTGCTGTCCAAACTCCCTTGCTATGGACTAACGTCTTTTGTTCCTTTGATTTCTTCTTATCTTAATGACAGGAAAATAAGAGTAAAAGTAGATGATGTATATTCCAGTTTCCACTCAATTAACGCCAGCGTGCCGCAGAGATCAGTTCTGGCACCAACCCTATTTCTGGTTCATATTAATGATCTCTTATGTCACTCACAATCCCATTCACTCATATGCAGATGACTCAACACTACATAGTTCATTCACACTCAGACATCCATTTACAAAGTCTAATATCTCTACCTCTCAACTCAGTACAGCCATCTCCATAAATCAAGATCTATCTACAATCAGTGAATGGGGACAAAACAACTTTGTCTCTTTTAATGCTAGTAAAACTAAATATATACAGTTTACTAATAGACAGATATTGCCAGATTCGTACATTACCTTCAGTGCTACTAATATTCCCATCTCCAAAAGTATTGAAATTCTTGGTGTCTCACTTAACAGTGCCCTCAGCTGGACCTCTCATGTCAGATCACTTGCTAAAACTGCCTCAGAGAGACTTGGATTATTGTACAGAGTCCGTAACTTCTTCGCCGATGAGCAGTTAGCTACAATTCATAAGAGTCATGTGCGCTCTCAGCTTGAATATTGCTCACCCTTGTGGAATGGTTGTGGAGAGGTTGCATTAAGACAACTAGACAAAATTCAGAATAAAGCTGTTAGAATCATTAACAACCCTGCCATTACATATAAACTACCTCCCCTGCAAGTAAGAAGGAATGTTGCCTCCCTTGCATTATTTTACAGATATTTTTTTGGTAAATGCTCAGACGAAGTTGCATCCATGGTGCCACCTCTCCATGCCTTCCCTCGTGCTACACGGGCATCTGGTAGCGCTCATGACTGGAATGTCACTCAACCATATTGCAGAACTTCTGCCTATCAGAATTCTTTCATTCCCCGAACTGCATCTCTCTGGAACTCGCTTCCCCAGAGTTGTTTTCCTCCAAATTTCAACCCACAACTGTTCAAGTCTAACTGTTACAGATATTTTATGAACAGAGGACACCAGTAATCTGGTGTATGGATTTTTTTTTTTCCCCATTTGTTTTTCCTTCCTCCGTTCTGTAAAAAAAAAAAAAAAAAAAAAAAAAAAAAAAAAAAAACTGAAGCAGGTAGGGGATCACCACAAAAGCAACCACATGTGCCACCATGACAACTTTCACGAGGGACAAGTTTACTCAGTGGCTGTCACGCGGGAAATAGAGCAACTAAAGGGACATCTAGTGGACAGTGGGTGAACTACTGAGCCAGGCGGCAAGCCACCACTGGGCTATTCTCGCCTGCCTGGGCAAGAAATGTTCGCCACCAAAATTTCATCCTGGAGGTGAGAATTTAGCACGGATATTTTGAAAAAATATAAGATTAATGGTTTAATACAGCCACATCACAGCGCATGGATAGTGGATTGTCCAGGTAGTGGCCTTCCGGATAATATGGTGATTACTGCAATTTATTATTATTTTCCCTTCACAGCTAATATCAGGAGAACAGGAGACTCTCCTCGTCCTTCCTACAAAATCATATCACAGTTATTAGAAGAAACTAATGCAGTTTTTCTCCAAATCTGGTCTCTGTTCATTACCTGTGATAGTACATGGTGGGGGCTTCAAGGGGTGTGCTTGTAGCGTAGTCTAAGGCTTCGTATATACTTGACAGATCAGCATATTTTACATACACTCTGAAAAGAAAGAAAAGATATAAAGTACTGTACTCTCAAAAAAAAAACAATCGACTGAAAAATAATAATGCAGGTAAGTCCTTCTTAGGTCTCTTCTGTTCTTTCTGGTTGGTATTCCAAAGTAAATTACAGAAAAATTGCTTATTAATACTTCATCGCAACCAACAGTGCAGATTTTCGAGTTTTTCTAGAATTACAGTGAGGCATCAATTGGATTAAAAAGGAAAGCTAAATAAACTAATTGGGGGGGAAGAGTGTGTTGTAAATCAGAAGTTCAATGTTTTGTTTTTCATTTAAATTTTAAAGGCTCCAACATGCTTGTGTGCATCAGTCTTGGTCACCTAATGGTGGCATTCCATGCTGCTCCATCTCTGGCAGCCTCCCTATTCAGTCCCTTATCCCTGAGGCCACATTCAATGACCTCGTCCCACGTCTTTTTCGGTCTACCTCTTGAAACCGAACCCTTAACATTAACGCTTCTCACTTTCTGCACCCAATTTTTTTTTTTTTATGCTAGGAAGAAGGAACCAAAGGCTAGCAGCCTGCAATAACTGTTCCTTCCAGGAGAAAAACAAAATACAAGAGATAGCCATATTCAAGATCTGATAATTTTAAGATGCCTGGACACACTGCGTTTGAAAGACTGGAGATCATAGCTAGCAGGATATACAGACGGGGAGACAGTTCCAGAGCTGACCTGTTGCATAAATGAAGGAATAGGAGTAATGGTTAACTCTTGCATTAGAGAGTTGGACAGAAAAGGGTTGAGAGTTAGCTGCAAGACAGGTGCTACGCGCCCGTCGTAGAGGTGGAGGGATGCAAGCAGACAGTTCAGAGGAGCAGTGACCATTGGAGTAGCAACAGAAAAGAAATAAAGATACAACAATGCAGCAATGGGACAGAGGTTGAAGGAAGCCAATAAGAGGAGAAGAGTTAATGAGACAAAAAGCCTTCGACTCCACCCTATTGAGAAGAACTGTATGTGGGGAGCCTCCCCACACATGAGAGTTGCTCTTAACACGAGGGCGGATAAAACCCGTGTATAGAGTCAACAATTGTGCAGGGGTAAAGAAGGAATGGATTCAGCTCAGCACACCCAATTTCTTGGATGCACATTTTGCAAGAAGGAACCAAAGGCCAGGAGCCTGCAATAACTGTTCCTTCCAAAAGCAAACAAAATACAAGAGAGACAGCCAAATTTAAATCCAATCCACATGCCCAATCCATCTCAATCTCCCTCTCCTCATCACAAAACCAACACACTCCAGTCCCACCCTATCTCTTAACTCTTCCATCGTAAACCTAGCTCCCCTAGGCCTTGCACTCAAGGACCCACTGCACATCCACCTAATCAATGTCATTTCTGTATGTCTGACCCTGCAAATATCCTCTTCCTTTACTGCCCAGGTCTCACTACCATACAGCATTACACTCCTAACACATACGGCATACAAAGATTCCTTAGCACGGAGGATGAACCCTCAATGTCAGGAGAGGCAACATCTCCCTGAACTTCCTCCAACCACTCCTCACTCTAGCCACAGAACTAGCTCTAGCTGCACCTCCAGCACATAACGTGTCTCCTCAATAACAAAACTTTTCCACACACTTGAGAGACTCACCACCAAGATTAATTCTTTTGCACCTGACAATCTCCACATGCTCTTCTTGAAGCACAGCACACATGAAATCAGCATTATCTCACAGCCTACCTCTAATACCACTACACCTCTCATGCAACCACTTACCACAAACACTGCACAAGATTGAATTACATCCCATATCCTTTCATGGATTTGGAGAAAGCATATGACAGGGTGGATAGACAGGGATTGTGGAAAGTGTTAAGAATATATGGAGTAGATGGGAAGTTGTTGAATGCTGTGAAGAGTATGTATGATGGTGCTAAGGCTGCAGTGCGTGTGGATGCTGAACTAAGTGAATTTTTCTCTTTGAAAGCTGAGTTGAAACAGGGATGTGTCATGTCTCCACGGTTGTTCAATCTGTACATGAATGGGGTAATAAAAGAGGTACAAGGTAGGGTAGTGGATGTTGGAGTGGCCCTGGTGAGAGAGGATAGTGTTTGGAAACTCCCTGTACTGTTGTTTGCAGATGATAACTGTGTCGTTGAGTGAAGACGAAGGGGAGCTGCAAGGCTTGGTGGATGAGTTTGGGAGAGTGTGTAAGAAACGGAACCTAAAGGTGAATGTAGGGAAGAGTAAAGTGATGGTCTTTGAGAGAGGTGAAGTCAGTGAATGTGCAGCGAGGTTGGATGGTGAGGAATTGGAAAATGTGAGTACGTTTAAGTACTTGGGTAGTGTGATGAGTAAGGATGGAGGTTTGCAGGGTGAAGTGCTTGAAAGGGTACAGCAGGGAAGAAAGGTTGCTGGTTCTTTGAAAGCAGTGATAAGAAACAGGGAAGTGAGCATGGAAGTGAAAAAGTTACTACATGACAGTACTGTGATACCAACTCTAACGTACGGAAGTGAAGCTTGGACGTTGTTGGAAAGACACAAGTCAAGAGTGAGAGCAGTGGAAATGAGTTATTTAAGAGGAGCCTGTGGAGTCACATGGAGAGACAGGCTGATGAATGAGGATATAAAGGAGCATTGTGGTGTTGATGTGGATGTGATAGGAAGCGTTATGAGGAACACACTGAGGTGGTTTGGCCATGTGGAGAGGATGGAGGGTGAAAGACTGACGAAGAGAGTGTATGTGAGTGAGGTGGAGGGGGGAAGAGGGAGGGGGAGGCCGAGGATGAGATGGAGGGATGGGGTGAAGATGTATATGAGAGAGGGGGTGTGTGAGGTGGGAGCAGGGCAGTGAAATGGCGGGGGACAGGGCGACTTGGAGGCGATTTGTTTGTGGCCACCCCAAACGGGATTGAGGCGTCTGGCAATAGATAGACAGATAGATCCTTGTGGGTGGCAGGTGGTGGCGACCATCATCCACTCACTTGATGTAGTGCTGCCTACTTCTTCCTTGCCTCTATCATTCTTTTTCTGTGCCTGTCCTCCTCTCTTCCTAGTTTTCTCATGTTTCCTGTCACTTTTGCTTTTCTTTCCTGTACGGGTGGTTTTACATTGAGTGACAAGCCAAATAGTTTCCTGTAAGCCAAGAAACCATTTACAACGCTGGGTGGTAACCATATAACCAAACCATACGTGCTCCCTACATGTCAGCAAGTGGGTTGGTGGAGGGTTAGTGCCCCTCCCCATAAAACAAATAACTCAAAGTCAAATAGCCACCCCTTACGGGATTATGGCGTCTGGCAATAGACAGATAGATAGATAGATAGACAGACCCTTGTGGGAAACCGCACATGGCCACTCTCGCTCTTTTTTTTTGACAGTACCACCACCAGCCCTAGTTACCATCACCTTTGTTTTATCTTCATTTACTCTCAAGTCCTTGTGCCCCATACCATCTCTTCATCTCCTAAATCTTTCCTCCACCTCCCTTTCATTTTCTGCAATCAACACCAAATCATCAGCAAACAACATCTACCATGTGAGTCCATTTCTCATGTCATGTGAGAGGGCTTCAAGTATCATGACAAACAACACGGGGCTCAAGACTGACTCCTGATGCACATCAACATTCACAGAAAACTCATCACTCAAATCTTCATTCACTCTTACCTGGATGTGAGCACACACATTCACAGTCGTAACCACCCTAATCAGCCACTCCTCAATTCCAAGATTTCTTGTTGTCCATTTTATCACCACCCTAGGGACTCTGTCAAAGGCCTTCTCCAAATCAACAAAATCTAGATCCCTTTTCTTTCCTATATATTTTTCCTGAAGCTGTTGAACATTAAATATGGCATCAGTAGTCCCTTTGCCTGGCATAAACTCAAAGTGCATCTCATCAGTTTTCACCCTTTCTCTAATCATACCTTCTAGAATTCTCTCCATTATTTTCATCATCTGGTGCAGAAGCTTTATGTCTCAACATTTTCCTCTTTCCAGGGCACCACCCTTTCACTTGTACACATTTACAATCACATTCTCCAGCCAATCAACTGGGACAACACACTCATATATAATCATATTTATCAAGTCAGTAACTAACCCCACTCCTTTAACTCCTGAGGCCTTTAGCATTTCAGCACTCAGCCCAAATACACCTATGGTCTTCCACACCTGCATCCTGCCTATTATCCTGCTCACAATAGCAACGTCAATCAATGGCCAAGGGCCAAACACTATATCTGCTAGCCCCAAACCTTCCCTGTTTCAGTCAAACTCCTCATTCAACAACTGGTTATAATGCTCTCTCCATGCATCTTTAATATCCCCACTGTTCACCACTACCTTTCTTTCATCATTCTTCACACACTGCTCACCTGTGATATCCCCGTTTTCCCTCTTCATCCGATTTGCCACCTTAAACATCATATGCTTCTTTTCCACACTATTTAGCTTATCCAGCAAAAATCTCCGACTCAGATTTTGCCCTGTAAACCTCTTTTCTAGCCCTATGCTTGGAAGTCAAGCATTCCTCTTTGTTACCACTACTTTTCCATTACTGGAGAAGCCTTCTCTTCTCTTCTCTTGAACTGCAGCTTCTATACTGTCATCCCACCACCAAACTACTTCAGGTCTAGACGGGGGGCGCCCCTTGTCCATCCACACACTGAATCAATAACTCTGCGGAGATTTTCTTGAGAACTCTGCACAGTTCACTAACACTTCTGTCAACTGCTCCCTGTTCAGCCACCACTCTATTCACCTCGCTATAAGAAGGCATCTTATACAGCTTGGTTTTCAACTTCTATATTTTCCTGCTAGGTGCACAGGTCCTCTTTTTAAGCACGATATAGCATAACAATAACTTGTGTTGTTGTGCACACTCCTCGCTCCCTATAACTTTAACATCCCTCATCAACCTCGTATCAGCCCTCCTGACCAGGAAATAGTCTATCTAGTTGCTACTTCCTCTAGACTCCTATGTAATCAACCTACCCTTTCTTTTCCAAAAATGTGTATTACACACTATCATGTTCATTGCCTCGCGAAACACTGGTAACCTCTCCCTTTCCTCAATTCTTGTACCACATGTACACTTCCCCTGTACCCCTTCATATCACTGAGCTGCTTCATCTACATGACCATCTAAGTCCCCTCCCAAAACTACAATCTTATCATCCCCAATATCACACATATCAGGCCATCCCAGAATATAGTCTGCCCTCGTCTAATGCGAGCAGTTGCTTCCACACCGACCTCGCGTTGGGCAAATATCGTGTTACAGGGACTCTTGAAAACCTAAACTTCTTCTGAACCCCAGCCCAAAGCCCACTCCCCCCCCCCCTTGTGGTGCAAATTTTTTTTATACCCTCCAATTAAAACCTCCTAAAGGCATTAATATGGAGTGAAAGATAAAAATGGTAGATTACTAGTGAAGAAGGGAGAAAAGTGAGCAGATGGAGAGAACACTTTAAGGAATTGTTGAACATACAGGATGGAAGGAATGCGAGTATAAGTGGCTGGGGAATGGCTGGGAGAAGGAGGGAGGTGAGAAGACACGAAGAAATCAGTAGGATAGAAGTTGTGGAAGCAATGAAGAAAGTCAAATTGGGGAAAGCCCCAGGAATTGATGGCATGTGTGGTGAAATGCTGAAGCATGGGGGAGAGATAGTAGTAGAATGGATGTGGAAGATGTGCAGATTGGCCTGGGAGGAAGGCAAAGTCCCGGAGGATTGGAAGTCAGGTATAATTATTCCCTTGTACAAAGGAAAAGGGGAAAAAGAAGTGTGTGGTAATCATAGGGGCATTTGTCTTCCTAGTGTAATAGGAAAATTGTATGGTAGGATACTTATTGACAGAGTTAGGGAAAGAACAGATGAAATAGTTGGAGAAGAGGAGGGAGGCTTTAGGAAGGGGAGAGGTTGTGTAGATCAGATATTCATTCTTAGATCTTTAGTGGAAAAGTTTCTAGAGAAGGGAAAGAAGTTGTATGCGGCTTTCATGGATTTGGAGAAAGCATAAGACAGGGTGGACAGACAAGGATTGTGGAAAGTATTAAGAACATATGGAGTAGATGGGAAGTTGTTGAATGCTGTGAAGAGAATGTATGATGGTGCTAAGGCTGCAGTGTGTGTGAATGGTGAACAGAGTGAATTTTTCTCTTTGAAGGTTGGGTTGAAACAGAGATGTGTCATGTCTCCATGGTTGTTCAATCTGTACATGGATGGGGTAATAAAAGAGGTATGATGGTGCTACGGCTGCAGTGCGTGTGAATGGTGAACTGAGTGAATTTTTCTCTTTGAAGATTGGGTTGAAACAGGGATGTGTCATGTCTCCATGGTTGTTCAATCTGTACATGGATGGGGTAATAAAAGAGGTACAAGGTAGGGCAGTGGATGTTGGAGTGGCCCTGGTGAGAGAGAGTAGTGTTTGGAAACTCCCTGTACTGTTGTTTGCAGATGATACTGTGTTGTAGAGTGAAGACGAAGGGGAACTGCAAGGCTTGGTGGATGAGTTTGGGAGTGTGTGTAAGAAACGGAATCTAAAGGTGAATGCAGGGAAGAGCAAAGTGATGGTCATTGAGATAGGTGAAGTCAGTGAATGTACAGTGAGGATGGATGGTGAGGAAATGGAGAATGTGAGTACGTTTAAGTACTTGGGTAGTGTGATGAGTAAGGATGGAAGTCTGGAGGGTGAAGTGCTTGAAAGGGTACAACAAGGAAGAAAAGTTGCTGGTTCCTTGAAAGCAGTGATAAGAAACAGGGAAGTGAGCATGGAAGTGAAAAAGTTGCTACATGACAGTATTGTGATACCAACTCTAATGTATGGAAGTGAAGCTTGGACGTTGTTGGAAGGACACAAGTCAAGAGTGAAAGCAGTGGAAATGAGTGATGGTGGAGGGTGGCAGAGGGGAGAAAGTCATGTGTCACCACCATAATGACATGTATACACCCGCAAAACACCCACGATATTTTGTTATTATTCTATCTATCTATCTACAGCCCGACGCCCTAATCCCGCAAAGGGTGGCCGCAGACAAAATGCCTCCAAGTCGCTCTGTCACCCACCATTTGACTACCCTCCCCCCAACTCACCCCCCCCTCCCTCATATACTTCTCAACTCCATCCCTCCACCTCATCCTCGGTCTACCTCTCCCTCTCCCTCCCTCCATCTCACCTACATACACCCTCTTAGTCAGTCTTTCATTCTCCATTCTCTCCACATGTCCAAACCACCTCAGTGTATTTCTCCTAATCTTCTCAACCACATCCATATCCACCCCACATCGTTCCTTCACTTCTTCATTCGTCAACCTGTCCCTCCACGTCACTCCACATGCTCCTCTCAAGTAACTCATTTCCACTGCTCTCACTCTTGACTTGTTCCCCTCTTGCAAGGTCCATGCCTCGCTTCCATATGTCAGGGTAGGGATCACAATACTATCATGCAGTGACTTCTTAACTTCCATACACACCTCCCTATTTCTCATCACTGCTTTCAGTGTACCAACAACCTTCCTTCCCTGCTGTACCCTTTCACTTTATATATATATATATATATATATATATATAATTTCTAAGATATCTTACTAATTGCAACAGGCAGAGTGATGGTGGAGGGTGGCAGAGGGGAGAAAGTCATGTGTCACCTCCATACTGACTCGTATACACCTGCAAAACACCCATGATTTTTTATGTTATTATTACTTTATATATATATATATATATATATATATATATATATATAAATAGATAGATAGATAGATAGACAGATAATTTCGTTTCATTTTTAAAGGCTTCAACATGCTTGCATGCGTCGGCCTTGGTCACCTAATGGCGGCTTTCCACACTGCACGATCCATTGCAGCCTCCCTGTCCAGTCCTTTAACCATGAGGTCACACTTAATGACCTCGTCCCATGTCTTTCTCGGTCTACCCCTCATAACCCCACCCCCAATATTAACACTTCTCACCTTCCTTACCCAATTATCATCCCCCTTCCTCTCCACATGTTCAACCCATCTCAATCTACCTCTCCTCATCACAACACCAATACACTCCAGTCCCAGCCTACCTCTCAACTCTTCCATCGTAAACCCAGCCCCCCAGGACCTTGCACGCAGGGACGCACTACATATCCACCTAATCATTGTCATTTCTGTATGTCTGAGCCTGCGAATATCCTCCTCCTTTACTGCCCAGGTCTCACTACCATACAGCATTACACTCCTAACATATGCTGCATACAAAAACCCCTTAGCATGTAGGGAGAGCTCTCTCAATGTCAGAAGAGGCAAAAGCTCCCTGAACTTCTTCCAACCACTTCTCACCCTAGCCACAGAGCAAGCTCCAGCCCCACCTCCAGCACACAACATGTCTCCCAAATAACTAAACTCTTCCACACACTCAAGAGATTCACCAGCAAGTTCAATCCTTTCACACCTGACAATCTCCACCTGCTCTCCCCGACACGCCGTACACATAAAATCAGCATTATCTCGCAATCTACCTCTGATACCACTACATCTCTTGCGCACCCATTTATTACAAACACCGCACATATGTATATATATATATATATATATATATATATATATATATATATATAGGTAGATAAATAGATAGATAGACAGACAGATAGATAGAGATATCTATAGATTGATAGATAGATAGATAAATATATAGCAGATAGATAGATGTATATCTATAGATAGGCAGATAGATAGATAGATATATATGTAGATATATAGATAGATTAATATACAGTATATATATGTACACAGTGGGCTCACCTACTGCACGAGCTCAGAGTGCGCAAATTGCATTGTGCGTGTGACCAAAAATCATAATCAAAAACCTTGAATATGCGAGTTTATCTCACAAAATGCAAGGTAGAGGCAAGGAGTGGCTCAAAAATGCTATTTTCCATTAGTACGCAACCCCACCCCCTACATAACGCGCCAATAGTGACCTAAAGGCTTGTGGGGAAGGTGCTCAAGAGGAGTCTACAGTAAGATCTCTCCAAAAACAACTTCAACAATAACGTTTTCAGCAATAACTGTAAGTTAGAATAGATACCCAGTTTCTATAATAATGAAGGATATTTCCCGAATACCAAGTTGTTATACTGCCAATATGTACATAACACGAGGAGGAATGAAACAGACAAGCAAGAAGTGATGAAGGAAATTGCCGAAAATGTGAGCAGTAGCGAGGAGGAGAGGGTGGATCCTCCCCTCACCACCTCCCCTGACTCACCCGCTGCTGTCCCCTCCTCCTCCAATGCCCTACTTGACTCACCAGCTGCCTCCCCCTCCACCTCCACAGCCCCACCCGACTCATCTGCTTCACCTGGCATACCTGCAACCCCCACCATAATGACTGTTGCCGCATTCTGGAAGAAATGTAACACTCAACAGGCCATAAACTTCTTCATCAAAGCCTGGAATAATACAACATTGGCAACCGTTAAACAAGCGTGGTGCGGCCGGGGTGGCAGCGGGGGCACCCTAAGTGTGTTGTCATGTCTCAGAACTCCTGTTATTTAAGTCCATCAGGCCTATTGTCTACTGTTGTTAAGGTGATTGCCCATATTTTTTTTACCGTAGCTATATCTGTAGTACAATGTCTGAAAATCTGACCTTTTTTGTCTCTAAGGACCAAAAAATGTCCAGGTATGAGGGGGTACCACCCATATGTTATTTTTCCCATAAGATTATGTATTCTCAGTGCGTAATTTCACAGTGCACGAGGACAAGGACCGCCCAATCTCTGGCGCACCGTGCGAGCCCACTGTGTATACATATATACGGGGGGGTGTTTATATATATATATATATATATATATATATATATAGGTAGATAGATAGATAGATAGATAGATAGATAATATATATATACAGACACCATTTTCTAAGATATCTTATTGACTGTGAGGGTGGAGGGTGGCAAAGGAGAGGAAAACACCAGCGATTTTTCAAAATTTGCTAGATCGACTATGGTCGTCACCCGGGGTTAAGGGGTTAAGGTGGTAAAACAGATGAGAAGAGATAATAGGAATATCATACAAGAGCAGTGTTAGAAGAATGATGAAGGAAAGGTAGTGGTGGACAGTGAGGATATTAAAGATGCTTGCTGGAGTATTATACTGTAAATGCTTGCTGAATGAGTTTTACTGGAACAGGGAGGGTTTGGAGTCAGCAGATCCAGTGTTTGGCCCTTGGGCTTTGACTGATGCTGCTACTGTGAACAGGGCAATTGGTAGGATGCTGTTGAGGAAGGCAGCAGGTGTGTCTGGATTAACTACTGAGATGTTTAAGGCCTCAAGAGATATAAGAGTGGGTTTCACTACCGATTGGATAAATTCAATTTTATCTGAGTGTGCTGTTCCAGATGACTTGCTGAAGAGTGTGAATGTAAATATGTATAAGGGAAGGGGTTGATGCCCTGGAAAGGAGAAATTATTGATACATAAAACTACTGGATCACAATAATGAAGGTAATGGACAAAGTCCTGGGAGGTATGATAAGGAAGAGAGTGAATAATGATGAGATGCAGTTCAGGTTTATGCCAGGCAAAGAGACCACTGATGCAGTGTTCACTGTCAGACAGCTCCAGAAAATATACAAAGGAAAGAGAAGGGACTTGTACTTTGTTTTTGTTGATTTGGAGATGGCCTTTAACAGAATTCCTTGGCAGGTGGTGAAGTGGGCAGTGAGAATGCCTGAAATTGAGGAATACCTGGTTAGTGGCTACAGCAATGTACTAGGTGCTTCAGCCAAGGTGAGAATGAAGGGAGGTTTGAACAATGAATTCTCCATGAATGCTGGCATGCTTCAGGTGTCAATCTTAAGCCCGATATTGTTATAATTGTGCTTCAAGTTCTTTCATGTGACTTTAGAAATGGGACTCCCATGGGAGATGTATTCTGATGACACGGTGTTGATCATGGAGAATGAGAGGGAGGTGAAGGACAGATTTGGGAAGTGGAAGGATGAAATGGATGTACAAGGATTTGAGAGTAAATGTGAACATATAAAAGTGATAATATCTAGGGGTGGTGGTGGTACTATCAAAGCAGAGGGAGTGCGGCCATGTGTAGTTTGACACAACGGTGTTAGAAGTAATTCCATCTGCAGAAGTACTGGTGAGAACTGGATGTATAAGAGATGCAGTGGTGTTAGAGGCAGGCTGCAAAATATAGTAATGCTGGTTTTGTGTGTCTGGTGTGTACGGAAGAACATGCAAAGATTGTGAGGTGGGAAAGGACTGATCCTGTTGGAGAGTCTTGAGTGAGTGGGGGGAGTTTTGTGCTGGAGGTTTGATATGACAGGGTAAGAAGTAGTTCAAGAAATTCAGTGAGCTGTTGCTTCTCCTGATATTGAGAGGGCTCTCCCTCCATGCTAAGGAGTCACTGTATGCAGCATGCATTAGATAATGTAAAGTCATATGGTAGAGACACCTGGGAGGCGAAGGAATCAGATATTCATAGGCTCAAACATACAGAGATGATATTGATTAGATGAATGTGTAGTGTCCTTGAATCCTTGAATGAGATTTATTGGGGGAGGGGGTTAGGATTGCAAATGAAGAGTTATGTGGAAGGATGGGAACTGAATGCACTGTATTAACAGTGTGATGCGAAGGAGTAGACTGATGTGCTTTGATCATGCGAAGAGGATAGAAGATGAAAACTAGGAACGGAGGGTGCGAGGTGTGAATGGTGAAGGCAGTTACAAGTGGCAGACTAAAAAAAAGACCTAGGATGAGGCCATAGGGTGACCTCAGGGATAAGGGACTGAATAGGGAGGTTGCCAGAGACTGAGCAGCATGGAGAGTTGTCATATGGTTACCAAGGCTGGCACATGCAAGCACGTTGGAACCTTAATAAACAAAACAAAACAAAATGATAATGAGATCCCTCTGAATACCAAACCTTACTCAGAACTGAGAAGAGTGCTTGGATGATTAAATGAGTTTGCCAAAGCTTAAATTTGGATAACAAATGTGTGTAATATGAGAACTTACTGCCGTTTGGAACTCATCTCTAACCTATACTGAGGACTTTCTGTAAAAATAATAATAATGATAATGATAATAAATAATAATAATGACAACTGTAGTGCATTAATGTATACTTACTTGGCACCAGCACTAGCTATGTGGCGGTATCTAGGAGCAACTGCATTCTGTACACCTGCCACCATACCCACACAGTTGGCTGAAAACAGTACAATGATTTGTCAGTTTTAAAGGTTTCCAGGATCCTGTAACTCATTCTCACCTGAAAAGGATCATCTGGTGTTACATGGAATACAATTCTTGATTTATACTGACAATGATTAGGATAAAGTTGACAACACAGTATTAACACACCCTGACTCCTGTAACTTACTGTCAGCTAAATAATACTCTCTGGTATAAGCTAGAACTGAATTCTCTACTAGAACTGTCCCAACTATGAGTAGGTTAATGGTGACAATAATAACATTATCAGGCACCTATCATTTCCTTTAAGCAGAATAAAATCATAAAGCATTAACTAAACTAAAATATTAAGTTCAGCCCATGAAAAGGATAGAGACATCTAATTCTGGACCCATTTTTGTTGCAGCCACTACCATCACACATATATATTCAAACAAGAACCTTAAAGCAACTGTACTGATCAATCGTCTGTTCTCTTATTTGACAAATATATTTTCATCTACAGTATATCACAATAACATTAAACTTCCCTATGCACACATACAGTATATATATATATATATATATATATATATATATATATATATATAGTCTGCCCTTTCCTCTCCTCCATCCGTCTATCCTTCCATCCTCTTCTGTCTTACGTTCCTTCATTCTATTCTTGTCCTTCTCCCTACGGGTAACTTTACACTCCCTCTTCTGTCTTTCCTTCCTTCATTCTATCTCCTTCCTTTTGCCTGTGGGTGACTGCACTGAGTGACAAGCCAAATGGTTTCCTGTACACCAAGAAACCATTTACCACGCTGGGTGGTAACCATATAACCAAATTTTGGCGCCTGATGGTTTAGTGGGTAATTATTGCACTCCAATTGGATTGAGCCGGTGAAGGTTTATATCCAAGGGGTGGTTGGGGTTGATTTCTAATGTAATGCCACTCAGGGATGAGTGAGGCTGGTCACTCTCATCTTAAATGTCGGGACCAACTGCCTAGCCCCGGGCTCCTACACTCCTCATGGGGCAATGTAGGATTGGATAATAGATAGATAGATAGATTGATATACAGTAAAACCTCGATATAACAGACTTCAATAGACCAGAATTCGCTTTTATCAGACTCGAGGAGCTACTGGACTAAATTCCTATACAGTATATCGGAAAAAGTCCGATAAAGCCAGAAGCAGTCCGGACTGGCTGACCACTTCAGCTATGTTCATCAAATAAGGTAAAAAAAAAAAGGACATGCTTACCAGTGTACAGTACAGTATTATTATATATATTATACCATATGATTAATATAGTGAAGTTATAACACAGTACAGTACCACAATGGTAATCAAAACAGTTTAAAAACTGTTGATGCAATCCAGACTAATGTCTGATCCAGTATATTGGAAAAAGTCCGAATTAGCAGGGGGAATTCCAGATGTCGCTTTTATCGGAATTTTGCATTTTTCGGAATGGTTTGGGCCCCAATTAATCCGTTATAGTGAGGTCTTGTGTGTGTGTGTGTGTGTGTGTGTGTGTGTGTGTGTGTGTGTGTATACTGTATATATGAGTGGTAGGTGGGGGAGCTCGCCATCCACTCACTTAATGTAGTGCTGCTCTCAGGTGTCTGACCTTTCCTCTCCTCCATCCTTCTTCCTTCCTTCCTTCCTCTTCTGTCTTTCTTTCCCTCATTCTTTCCTCCTCCTTCTGCCTACGGGTGACTTTACACTCCCTCTTCTGTCTTTCTTTCCTTCATTCTTTCCTCTTCCTTCTGCCTGTGGGTGACTCTATCCTGAGTGACAAGCCAAATGGTATCCTGTACACCAGGAAACACCAGGAAACCATTTACTATGTTGGATGGTAACCATATAACCAAATTTTTGGTGCCTAGTGGTTTAGTGAGTAGTTAAGGCACTCCAATCGGATTGAAGCTGTGAAGGTTTATATCCTATGGGTGGTTGGGGTTCACTGCTCACGTAATGCCACTCAGGGATGAGTGAGGCTGGTCACTCTCATCTTAAATGTCAGGACCAACTTGCCTAGCCCTGGGCTCCTACGCTCCTCATGGGGCAAAGTAGGATTGGATGATGAATGAATGAATGATGTTAAATGTACAGGAGGAAAGGGAGGATGAGATTATGGCAGATGGAAGGGTGCAAGGAATAAATGTGTTGGGAGAGTTGAATGATTCTTTGATCACGATGGAGGAAGTGCAGGAGGCAGTAAAGGAGATGAAAACAGGGAAAGCTGCAGGTATGTATGGGTGTGCTGCAGAATGCCTGAAAGGTGGTGGAACGACTATTGTTGACTGGTTAGTAAGATTGTTGAATGTGTGCTTTGAGAAAGGTATGGTGCCAGTTGACTGGGCAAGTGCTTGTGTGGTCCTGTTGTATAGAGGAAAGGGTGATAAGTATGAATGTACTAGCTTTAGGGGTATAAGCCTGTTGAGTGTTATGTATGGTAGAGTGTTAATTAAGAGAGTTAGAAAGGGCACACAGGGAGCGATTGATGATGAGCGGTGTGGCTTTAGGAGAGGGAGGGGATGGGTGGATCAGGTGTTTGCCGTGAGACAGGTGTGTGAAAGGTATTTAGCAAATGGTAAGGATGTGTTTTGGGCGTTGATCGATTTAGTTAAAGCGTATGACTGAATTGATATGGAGGCTTTGTGGACTGTTCTCAGCTTGGTAGAGGAGTTTGGAAGGATGTGTGAAAGAGGAAACTGAAAGTAAATGAGAATATGAGTAAAGTGATGAAGTGTATGAGGTTGCTAGATGGTAGGGGGATGAATAGTTTGGAATGGCAAGATACCTGAGGAGGTAGAGTGTTTTAAGTATTTAGGGTCACATGTTGCTGTGGATGGTAGAATAGATGCAGAAGTGAAGTTCAGAATGAATGAAGTAGGAAAAGTGCTTGGAGGGATGAAAAAAGTGTCTAGATGTCGTTCACTTAGAAAGGATGTAAAGAGAAGGCTGTATGAGGGTGTTCTGATACCAACTGAATGATATGGGGCTGAAACATGGAATATGGGTGTAGCAGAGAGGAAAAGTTTGAATGTAATGGAGATGAGGTGTCTGAGGTGTATGTGTGGAGTGACGCGTATGGATCGAGTGAGAAATGACGAAGTGCGAAGGAGAACTGGAGTTGTGCAGGGGATGGCTGATTGAGTTGAGCAGAGGGTGTTGCGATGGTTTGGACACATGGAGAGAATGGATAATGAGCAATTAGTGAAAAAGATAACTAGATCTCATGTGAGAGGTGTAAGGCTGAGAGGAAGACCATGAATAGGATGGATGGACAGTGTGATGAGAGTCCTGGATCCGAGAGGGATGTCTGTTGAGCAAGGAAGAGTGGCTGTGTGTGACAGAAATGACTGGAGAGAAATTGTGAATGAATAAATGATGACACAGCCCTGAGGGGATATTCTCCTGCATTTGGTCTGATCAGCTGATCAGGTCAGGTACGGGTAAGAGGATGGGTCCATTATGATGTTGCAGGAGTAAACCAGCTCTGCTGTCGGGCCCTGCTGCAGATGTCACTGATTGCACTATGCAGTTGACCCTCGTGTGGTGTGGTGCGGTGAGGATCTGTCCCTTCCCCCTTTGGGGCTAAGATGCAAATGAATGTGTCTGAGTGGATGAGTAAATTGGAAGTGTGTCATCCTGCCTCGGCTATCTCCCTTTCCTTGGGGGAAGCAGCCTAGGTATATCAATCAATCAATCATTTCCTGTGGCACCCCACAGGATGCAAAGGGCCTCGATGAACTCTCTCCACCAATGTTTGTCTCTTGCCATCTCCTTCAGGTCCCACCAACACTCCTCTTCTACTTCTCTTTTCTTTGTCCTCAACCAGGTTTCCCTCGGCCTACCTCTGCCTCTTCTTCCTCTAGCAGTCCACTCTGGCACATCCTGTATTAAACTGTCTTCTTTTCTATATACGTACCCCAGCCATTTCCAGCGAGACAGTCTCACATATTCATCAACTGGTTCCTCTCTCAAAATATCTCTTACTCTTTCATTTGTAACTCTGTCTTGCCACTTTACTCCAAGACTCCTTCTCAGTATGTTATTCTCAAATCCTAATACTTTCTGATCTGTTGCAATTGTACTGTCCCATGATTCATGACCATAAATTAAAATTGGTCTAACCATGGACTTGTACATTTTAACTTTAGTATGTACCAAAAGCAGATTATTATTCCAAGCCGATTTCAACATTCCAACAGCTCACCAAGCCTGTCTAATCCTCTCCTCAATTTCACTGTTTAACGATCCATTAGATGATACAATTGTTCCCAGATATTTAAAATTATCTTCATTCTTCATCACATAATTGCCAATTACACAATCAATTTGGTTCTCCATGTTCATATTAATAATTTCAGTCTTTCCACAACTGATTACCAATCCCATTTTTTCTCCTTCCTCCACCAGACAATCAAGCACCCTCTGCATCTCTTAAATACTTCTGCAAATCAGTACAATATCATCAGCATAGTCCAAATCCATCAGCCTCTTATACTCTTTCCAGTTAATTCCTTCAACTGTTCTCCTTACAACCTTTCTCCTAACATAATCCATAGCCAAAACAAACAGCAAAGGCGAAAGAACTCCTCCTTGAATCACTCCTGACCTAACTTCAAATGGATCACTCAAAGAACCACTCACCATTACCTTACAAAAAGTACCTTCATGCAGGCTTCTAATAATATTTACAAACTTTTCTGGTATACCACAGAATCTCATAATTTTCAACATAGCTTCACGTGAAACAGTATAAAATGCCTTTTCAAAATCCACAAAACACATACTAAATGGCATTTTCATCTCATTAGCTTGTTGCATTAGATACCTTACAATAAAAATCTGATCATTACAACCTCGACCCTTTCTAAATCCTACTTGTTCTTCTCTTAAAATTTTATCAATTACTGGCTCTATTCTGTTCAACAAGATTTTGGAAAAGACTTTTGCAACTACAGGTGTCTAAGTTACCCCCCTCTAATTTCCATACACACTTAAATCTCCCTTTTTTGGTATTTCTATAATCACTCCATTTTTCCACTCTTCTGGAATTCCACCATTATCCCTAGCCACATTAAAACGTTTCAAAAGCGCATTCATCAACTCGTCAATTTCCACCTTAAGCATTTCAGAAAATATTCCATCCTCTCCTGAAGTCTTAAAATTTTTAAATTTCTTTATAGATTTTACTACATCTTCCAAGGTTATATCACCTGTTCCTATCTGCAAATCTCTGGCTGGCATAATGTCCTCTTCAGCTTGGATTGGTCTATTTAGAACAGATTCAAAATGCTCTTTCCACCTTCCTTTCATATTCAAATCTTTAGTCAACAAGTTACCACTTCTATCTTGTACAAGTACAGTAGGCTCGCACAATGCGCGAGAGATTGGGCGGTCCACGACCTCGTGCACTGGGAATTCGCGTACTGGGAATACATAATCTTATGGGAATAATTACATATGGGCGGTACCCCCTCATACCTGGACATTTTTTGGCACTAAAAGACATAATAAAGGTCATATTTTTCAGACATTGTACTAAAGCTATAGCTACAATAACAAAAATATGGGTAGTCACCTTAACAACAGTAGACAACAGGCCTAATGACCTTAAATAACAGGGGTTCCGAGGCGCGGCAACACTTACAGCGCCGCAGTCCCCACCGCACCAACACTTCCCTTCACTGACTCCTCTTGAGCACCTTCCCCAGGAACATCAAAGTCACTCAAATCGGCCATAAACCCTTCAAAGTCTAATGCCGACACTTCTGACATTGCATCCTCTTCATCCTCAACAGGAACAGGAGCAGACAATGTCGCTGGTTCAGCAATTTCACCAACTTGAGCCCGCTGTGTGTAGCTTGTTATGAGCGTCTGTCTTCTCCTGTTTATTTCTTCCCTGTGCCTGTCTGTGTAGAAACGGAAGAGTTTGTCGATACCAACCAGAAGTTCCTCCATTCTAAGGTTGCTCAATTCCTGTTCCTTCACCTCTTCCTTGAGCTTATCCATGGCAGCAAGGATTTTGCTAATGTTTGACTTACAAGGCTCAGTCCTGCCTTCCATCACGCATCAACATGACAACACGTGACGCGCTGTGTGAGGGGTGGTCGCACACTAATAGAAAATGGCATTTTTGAGCCACTCCTTGCCTCTCCCTCGCATTCTGTGCGGTAAACTCGCGCATTCAAGGGTTTTTGGTTATGATTTTTGTTCACTCGTGCACAATGCGAATTGCGCACTGTGATGACGCGCACTGTGCGAACCTACTGTATTCCTTCCTTTTCTTTTCAGTCCCAGTTAACTCCTTTATGGCCTGATACACAGCTCTTGTGCTCTGACCGTCATTTTTACTTAAATTCTGTCTCTGTTGCCTCTTCATCATATGGTCTCCTCTCATCACATCTAACAAGTCTTTTTACTTCAGAATGTAAACCCAGTACTTCGCTCTAAGTACATCAATTACCTGGTCATCAACATGTTGTTCTTCACTGCTTAACTTCGCCTCTTTCCTTTTCTGAATTGCATTCCATGTTTCATCTGACATCCACTTTTTCCTTCTCACTTTTCCCTTTTTCTTAATAGTAACCTTAGCACTCTCAAGCAAAACCTCTTTTAACTCTCTCCACATTTGATTAATATCATTGTCTTCAGATTCCATCAAAGTCTGCAGGACTAGAAACCTGTTCCTACATTCCCACCAAAACTTTTTCTTCGTGTTCTCATCATTTCTCAGCTCTTCAAACTCATACTTATTACCTCCTGTACAATTACCATTAATGTTTCTCTTAAGTTTTATTTTAATCTTTGACATAACAAGTTGATGATCACTACCTATATCTGCCTCCCTCCTTATGCAAACATCTTGCAAATAACTCCTATGCCTTCTGCTAATGGCAAGGTGGTCAATCGTTACAGTATTTACCACATGGTGAAATCCAAATACTTATGTATTTTTCTATGCTCAAAGATAGTTCCACCAATTGTAAGGTCATTTGCCAAACAAAAGCTTCCAAATCATACCCCATTCTTGTCTCTCATACCAACACCCTCCTTACCCATACAATCTTCAAACCCATCTCTACTACTACCAACAATCACATTAAAATCACCAATGCAAACTAACACGTCATGTTTTGCCACTCTGTTCACTATATCCTGCAGCTTCTCATAAAAGTCATCCTTCATTTCATCAGCAGCCTCATTTGTCGGAGCATACCCTACCACCATACTGTGAGAAGAGTGGAGAAATTGCAAGATAGTGAGAAAATGACAGAGTATAAGAGCATAGTGGAAGAATGACTGGGAAGGTATGAGCTAGAGCAGATGGAAGGGGTGGAAGACGTATGTAAGATATTCACGGAAGAGAGAGGCGCAGCGTGTGCGGCGGTTTGTGGAGTGAGGAGGAGATGCAAGGGTGTGCAAGGGACAGCATGGTGGAATGATGAGGTGAAACGAGTTGTGGAACAAAAGAAGAAGGCATATAGTGAATGGTTAGCGAGTAGAGGTAGGGGAGAAGATGAGAGAGAGAAGAGAGAGGTATATGTGAGCAGGAGAAGGGAGGTTAAGAGACTGGTGAAGGAGAGTAAAAAGAAAGTGGATGAAGATTTTGGGAGGAATCTGAGTGTGAAATGGAGGGAGAGTAAGAAATTGTTTTGGAAGGAGGTAAAGAAAGTAAGGCAGTGTGAAAGGGGAAATAGTAGGGGAGTGAAAGATAGGAATAATAGATTGTTGGTGGAGAAGAGAGAGAAGCTGAGGAGATGGAAGGAGCACTTTGAGGATTTGTTGAATGTGGAGAGTGAGAGCAGTGCGAGTATAAGTGGTTGGGGAATGGCTGGGGGAAGAAGAGATGAGAGGAGGGAGGGAGAGATCAGTAGGGCGGAAGTAGTGGAAGCGATGAAGAATATTAAGTTGGGAAAGGCCCCAGGAATTGATGGAGTGTGTGGTGAAATGCTTAGGTATGGGGGTGAGATTGTTGTGGAGTGGATATGGAAGTTGTGTAGATTGGCTTGGGAAGAGAGAAGGGTTCCAGAGGACTGGAAATCAGGTATAATTGTTCCTTTATACAAAGGAAAAAGAGAGAGAGAAGTATGTGGTAACCATAGGGGTATTTGCCTACTTAGTGTGACTGGTAAAATATATGGTAGAATACTCATTGACAGGGTTAGGCATATGACAGAGGAGCTAGTTGGAGAAGAACAAGGGGGATTTAGGATGGGAGAAGGGTGTGTAGATCAGATATTTGTTCTAAGATGTTTAGTGGAGAAGTATCTAGAGAAGGGAAGGAAAGTGTATGCTGCCTTCATGGCCTTGGAGAAAGCTTATGACAGAATAGATAGGCAAGGTATGTGGAAGGTATTAAGAATATATGGAGTGGAGGGGAAATTGTTGAGTGCTGTGAAGAGTATGTACGAGGGAGCTAGGGCTATGGTGCGAGTGGATGGTGAGCTGAGTGAGTTCTTTGATCTCAATGTGGGACTGAAAAAGGGTTGTGTGATGTCTCCATGGCTGTTTAATATATACATGGATGGGGTTGTAAAGGAGGTGCAGGGTAGGGCAGTGGATGTGGGGGTGGCTCTAATGAATAAGGGTGAGATTTGGAAGCTTCCGGTGTTGCTGTTTGCTGATGATACAGTACTGCTGACTGAAGATGAATGGGAGTTGCAAGGTTTGGTGAATGAATTTGGGACAGTGTGTAGGAGGAGGAATCTGAAAGTTAATGTAAACAAAAGTAAAGTTATGGTGTTTGAGAGGAATGAAGTCACAGAGTGTGCAGTGAGGTTGGATGGTGGGGATATGGAGAATGTGAGTGCATTCAAGTACTTGGGTA
Source organism: Coenobita brevimanus (assembly GCF_032717465.1). Lineage (NCBI taxonomy): Eukaryota > Metazoa > Arthropoda > Malacostraca > Decapoda > Coenobitidae > Coenobita > Coenobita brevimanus. The sequence continues at coordinate 29,392,359 of NC_137063.1, read as the reverse complement.
GTGTGATGAGTAAAGATGGAACTTTGGGGGATGAAGTGCGTGAAAGGGTACAGCAGGGAAGGAAGGTTGTTGGTACACTGAAAGCAGTGATGAGAAATAGGGAGGTAAGTATGGAAGTTAAGAAGTCACTGCATGATAGTATTGTGATCCCTACCCTGACATATGGAAGCGAGGCATGGACCTTGCAAGAGGGGAACAAGTCAAGAGTGAGGGCAGTGGAAATGAGTTACTTGAGAGGAGCATGTGGAGTGACGTGGAGGGACAGATTGACGAATGAAGAAGTGAAGGAACGATGTGGGGTGGATGTGGTTGAGAAGATTAGGAGAAATACACTGAGGTGGTTTGGACATGTGAAGAGAATGGAGAATGAAAGACTGACTAAGAGGGTGTATGTAAGTGAAGTGGAGGGAGGGAGAGGGAGAGGGAGAGGTAGACCGAGGATAAGGTGTAGGGATGGAGTTGAGAGGTATATGAGGGAGGGGGGGGTGAGTTGGGGGGAGGGTAGTCAAATGGTGGGTGACAGAGCGACTTGGAAGCGTTTTGTCTGAGGCCACCCTTTGCAGGATTAGGGCGTCGGGCTATAGACAGATAGATAGCTAGATAGATAAAGCAAGCGCTCATTAAGTGGCTCAAACTCACACGGTGCCTTGCAAGCATCTTTACTCATCAGTAAGCCTACTCCTTGGTAATGATTTCTATCACTTCTACCAGAAACCAACAAAGTAATACCATCTTCCAAATTCATGTTATCAACTCCAATCAACCACGTTTCTGTAAGAGCACAGATATCTATACTGTATTCCTTGAACATTGAAATAAGTTCTTCCATTTTACCAGCTTGATTGAGAGTTCGAACATTCCAATTTCCTATTCTTAAGGTTCTTTTTGGATGTATAAACTTATTCCTACATCATGAGATTCTTAGCACCCCCTGCCCACTTAAGGGCTGCATGAACTGAGGGCCATTGCTTCATAACCAGAGTTCATGAAGATTTCTTAGGCAGAAAAATATTTTACCCTGGAGCCAATACCAGTGGCTCGCAGGAACCAGACAGTGGAGAGAGGAAATTAACTAAAAGAAAATAAAATGCAGAGGGTTAGGGCAGACAAAGTGCAAGGAAAATAAAAACAACAAAAAGAATGTAGATAAAAGTGACCCTTTTAGTTGCCTCTTATGACAAACAGAGAATACTGGGGAAGTATTCTATCCCACCTTCCCCAGGGGGACTAGTATACAGACAGACAGAATATATATAGATATACTGTACATATATAATGTACACACAATCCACCCAACTATCTCTCTCTTGTAGCACGTCAATTGCCCTTGGGTAGAAGCTCAGCAAGCTGAAAACACATAACTTTCCACTTTTAAATTCAAACTGTGCCAAAATGTCCATCTCCCCCAGATATTTTATCCATCTGTCCTTCAGGATTGTCTTGCTCAAAATTCTGACCATGCTGGTCAGGGACACTGATTCAGGGGTTCTTCCTTGTTCCCTCCCTTATAAATTGGTACCAAATTGGCCCTCTTCCATTCCTGAGGCACTTTCCCTTCTTTCAGAGAACACACAATTAAACCATGAATCTTATCCACCAGTTGTTCTCTGCATTGCTTTAGTATCCAATTAGAGATCCCCTCTGGTCCTGGGGTCTTCCTGACACCTTAAGTTTCCAGCAATTTGTATACTTCATGCACTTCAATTTTTATAACTCTTAATACTACATTTCTAGTCACTCCCTCCTCCTCCACAAAATCACTTTCCCTAATAAGGACTGATTGGAAGCATTAGTTCATTATTTCAGCTTGCATAACTGCATCTTTATAGACATTTCCTTCTACTTTCAGCTTATTGATTCTTTCCTTTTGTTTCAATTTCTCATTAACAAACCTGTAGAACAATTAAGGTTTTTTCTTATATTCATCAACTATACCTTTTCGAAGTTTCTTTTTTCCTCCCTACATATTCTTGTATATTCATTTCTGGTTCTTTTATATTCTTCCTTTGTTCTATCATTACCTCTCTTTCCCCATTTGTTCCATGCCATATCCCTTTCTTTTTTGTTATCATACACATTTTGTTGAACCAGTCATTTCTCCAGTTCTCTTTCCCATTAACTTCTGGCACATACTTTTCCACACCTGTATTACAGAAGTCTAGAAAGATATCCCACTTCTGTATCTCTCTTGTTTCCCTGAACTCTAGCCAATCCCCTTCTTCAAAAAATTTTCTAACCTGAAAAGTTTGCTTTCCCAAAGTTGTATTTTCCATGCCTATATAGCTCATATCTTGTCTCCCCATTTCCTTCTATCAACTGGAACTCTATCACTACATGATCGTTTTCTCACTATATGACCACTTTTTCCTATAGGACACAGATATTTTAGAGATTCATTTGCATCAGGTTCTTTGGTTAGATTTAAATCTAGGCTTGCTGGTGTGTCATCACTTCCATATCTTGTCTCCTCTTTGACCCACTGAGTTGTTATATTGTCCATTACTTTATTTAATACTATACTGCCCCACGAATCTTCGCTACTTCATGTGTTGTATGCATGCATGTGTGTGAGTGAGAGAGAAAGAGAGAGAGAGAGAGAGAGAGAGAGAGAGTTAAACTGGGTGATAAAAAAGCAAGTCAAGGAGTGAAAGATAAAAATGGTATACTGCTTGTGGAGAACGGAGAAAAAGTGAGCAGATGGAGATAAAGGAACTGATGAACACAAAGAATGAATGTAATGCATGTATAAGTGACTGGGGAATGGCTGGGAGGAGGAGGGAAGTGAGAAGAGAGGAAGGAATCAGCAGGATGGCAGTAGTGGAAGCAATGAATAATCAAAATGAGGAATGCCCCAGGAGCTGATGGAATGCGAGATGAAATGCTGAAGCATGGGGGAGAGATAGTAGAATGGATATGGAAGATGTGCAGACTGGCCTGGGAGGAAAGTAGAATCCTGGAGGATTGGAAGTCAGGTATAATTATTCTCCTGTACAAAGAAAATGGGGAAATAGAAGTGTGTGGTAATCATAAGGGAATTTGTCTTCTTAGTGTAATAGGAAAAGTATATGGTAGGATACTTCTTGACCAAATTAGGGAAATAAAGGATTTAGTTGGAGGAGAACAGGGAGGTTTAGGAAGGGAAGAGGTTGTGTAAATCAGATATTCATTCTTACGTCTTTAGTGGAAAAGTTTCTAGAGAAGGGAAAGAAGTTGTATGTGACCTTCATGGATTTGGAGAAAACATATGACAGGGTGGACAGACAAGGATTGTGGAAAGTATGAAGAATATATGGAGTAAATGGGAAGTTGCTGAATGCCATGTAGTATGTATGGGGATGCTAAGGCTGCTGTGTGTGTATTTAGTAAATTGAGTGAATTTTTCTACTGGAAGGTTGGATTGAAACAGGGATGTGTCATGTCTCCATGATTGTTCAATCTGCACATGGCTGCGTTATAAAAGAGATACAGGTAGGGTAGTGAATGTCGGAACACTCCTACTAAGAGACGGCAGTGCTTGGAAACTCCCTATAATGTTGTCTGCAGATGATACTGTATTGTTAAGTGAAGACGAAGGGGAAATGCATGGCTTGGTGAATGAGTTTACCAGAGTGTGTAAGTAATGGAATCTAAAGGTGAATGTAGAGAAGAGTAAAGTTATGATCTTTGAGAAAAGTGAAGCCACTGAATGTACAGTGAGGATAGATGAGAAGGAAATGGAAAATATGAATGCATTTAAGTACGTGGGTAGTGTGATGAGTAAGGATGGAAGTTTAGAGGTTGAAGTGCCTGAAATGGTACAAAAGGGAAGAATGATTGCTGGTTCTTTAAAAACAGTGATAAGGAACAGGGAAGTGAGCATGGAAGTAAGAAAGTCACTGCATGACATTATTGTGATACCAACCCTAAAGTATGGACGTGAAGCTTGGACCTTGTTGGAGAGAATAAGTACACTGATAGGAACATGTGGAGTTACATGGGGAGACAGGCTGACAAATGAGGAAGTGAAGGAGCATTGTGGTGTGGATATGGATGTGATAGAAAGCGTTAGGAGAAATACACTCGCAGCCCATCTCTCGTCGCGCCAAGACCTCCCGGCGGGACCAGCTGTCCACAGCAGCCGTACCAGCCGAGGGACGGGCCTGCCGTTTCTATCTGAGGGAGTGCCCTGGTCTGCCCACCAGGAGGTCGAGACTTCTCCGCCCTAGACTACCAGGCTGACGACCCTCCCTCCGCCACGACCTGGACCGGGGCTGTGCCATCTGTGACGACCAGGATTGGGCCTCCCCTCCGTGCTTCCACCTGCTGCTGCTGGAGAGCTGGGCAAGTCTTTTTTGTCCTTTCCATCAGAGGCGTGGGGGTTGAGGGCAGAGTTGGGGCGGTTTCCACCTGAGCTCGTCGGCATCTCCTCCATCGGCGCCGCACTGTATACCCGGCTCTCGTCCCGCCCTGCCCTCATTTAGACCATCGTGCAGCCGGCCTCACCATCTACCGTCAAGCCCCGCCCTGACACGTTGATCATCGGGCAGTCGATCTCACCACCAACTATTGCACCTTCCCCTGCCTCTGCTGCCTTTCCCTCATTCGCCAGTTTGGCGTCCACACTATGCTCTCATTGGAGAGCTTGTTTCTGCTTCTTCCCTGACAGGCTCTTTGTTTGCCCGTGCCCCAACAAGTGCGGGGCGAATATTCCACAACACAACAACAGGAGAAATACACTGAGGTGGTTTGGCCGCGTGGAGAGGACTGGGAGTGAAAGACTAACAAGGAGAGTGTATACGAGTGAGGTGGAGGGGGGGGAAAGGGAGGAGGAGGCTGAGGATGAGATGGAGGGATGAAGTAGAGAGGTATATGAAAGAGGGGGGTGTGAGCTGGAAGCAGGACAGTAAAGTGGCATTGGACAGGGCGACATGGAGGCGATTTGTTTGTGGCCACCCCTTACAGGATTGAGGCTCTGGCAATAGACTGATAGATAGTACTTACCTAGTTGTGATATACAGGAAATCAGCTACGCTTGTGGGGTCCTGTCTCTGTTTCTCACTAAGTCAAATTTTGCTTTGAACTCGTTCAAGTTTTTTTACTGGATAACCTCTTTGTCCAGGCTATTCCACAGGTCTATGCATCTACGGTAATCCCTCCAAGATCCAACATAACAGAGCCAAAGGCATGTCCGGGACTTAGTTTTGTCCAGAACTTAGAAAAAATGCTTCTGTATTGGTACTTATAAACTTCAACCCATCCTAACTTTGAAAGCCACCTAAATAACTCCCTACTGGACATGCACAGCACCTATTTAAAACCCTATTTACACAAATAAGGGGCAGAAACCATAAAACAAATGAAAAGGAACCAGAGAATGAGAAATTAAAAGTGATTACAGAAAATATTTAGCAATGTACAGCGAGTCCTTGAAATAAGAAAACTCGATGTACGATTTTCCGGTGGCACGAAAGCGATGAATGTAGGACAAATTCCACAATACGAAAGTATCTGTCTCGATGGTACAAAAACAATACGAGAAGAAATACGAAAAATTCAAAATGGGCGTGCTGCACAGCACCGCGCTTGCTTGTGGCAAGAAAATGACCTAACCCCTCTCTGGTAAACACATTTTTGCGTGCTTCTCAGTCGAGTCACATCTGTCCTCTCCTCTCAGCTTCGCTCTACGTTATGCAGTTTTTCACTGTTCTTCCTCGTTTTGTATTTTCGCCATGCCTCCCAAGTGCCCTGCATCATCTCCAGCATCCGGGGAACCAGCTGCCAAGAAGAAACAACACCATACTCTGACTCTGGAGAGGAAATTGGACCATCAACAGCTTCAGAAACACCTGCACCAGTTGAGGAATTACCAGAGAAGCAATAGGGTCCCACCATGTGACTTGGCACCATATCAACGACACGAATCTCCAGCCACAGCACAGGTCTAGTATTTAACTGTACAGTGTACTAGTACCACAGTATTTAGTTGTATGTTTTATTTTTTTATGTCTGTACAATAGTATAGTACCATATACGTGTACTGCATACTTCTACATAGGGAGGGTGTAAAGTTTAAGTGGGGGGTCCAATGGGGATTGGACCTGGAACACATTCCCCCCTTTATATGTAAATTTCATTCGGGAATATCGTTCCGATATATGAAATTTCAGATTACGAAAGTTTTTTTTGGTCCCTATCCCTTTCGTATTTCGTGGACTCACTGTACAGGGTACTTACAACATGTCCATGACTGTTGTGAAGATTAGCCCACCTTCTTTATGGCTCTGACAGTGGTGAAGGTGCACTTGAAGCAAGTACAGTAATCCAGTGTTGCACTGCACTTAATCCTTTGCACTGTGAATTATAATTGTTTAACATTGCACATTCTGTTCTTACTTGCGCCATAACAGTTGCAATACACCAATGCTCCACTCTGCACTTAATCCTTTGCACTCTGAATTCTAAGTTCTTAACACTGCACAACACCGTAAATTCCCATGTGGTCTAGTGGCGAGGTATTGCAGTTTATTCACTGTCCACCACAAAAGCAAGCATGTGGGCAGCCATGGCAACGAGCGTGCAGTCATGACAGTAGGTAGGTGAGAAGTGGGGAGTATGCAGGGGCGCTCTAGTGGATGTCACTGGAACCACGTGCCAAAACACAGCTGTTCGTCACCATGCTGCAAATTTAGAGTAGGGATGAACGTTTTTTTTTTTTTTTTTTTTTTTTTTTTTTTTGACCCAAGCATCAAATGACCGGTACTTGAGGTATCCGGGACTTAGGTGTCCAGGTCTTAAAGGGACTACTGTACTGTACATGGAAAACTATGTTTCTTGATATCCTTCAATCAACCTGACTTTCTTAGTTTCATTCCGTGTCCTCCTGTCACTCTCCCATCCCATACAAACCGATCTTCTCTGTCAGTTTTTCTACTTCCATCATGGCCCTGAACACTGCAATCATGTTGCCCCTCTCTCTGCTTTCTTCTAAGGTAGGAAGATCTAGCTTTTCCAGCCTTTCCCTGTACGACAGATCTGCCAAGCTAGGGACCATCTTGGTTGATGTTATTTGTATTCTCTCGATCTTGTTTATATCTTTCTTTTCATGTAGGGACCACACTACTCTTGCATATTCCAACCTGGGGCGGATCATGGCCACTATCAATTTTTTTGTCATCTCCTCATTCATGTAATGAAATGCTACTCTTACAGTATGTTAGTCAAGAGATTATACATCTCTCTCACTATCTTGTACTTTTCAGAGGACAAATTATCCTGGATCAGTGCTCCCAAGTCCTTCTCTTCTCTCACTTTTGTGACTGGTTCATTACCCATCAAATAATAAAGAGATGGTCTCTACTGTAGGTACTTTTATCCATTTCCAATATTTTACATTTTTTTGCGTTATCTAATTTCCACATCCAGTTCCACTCATGAATCCTAACCAGGTCCTCCTGCAGCATCTTACAGTCTTCTTCAACTTCTACCTTCCTCATGATCTTTGCATTGTCAGCAAACTGACTTGCATAACTGTTCATTCCATCTGCCATAACGTTTACGTACATCAGGAACATTACAGGTGCTAACACCCGTGTCCTATGGGACTCCACTTGTGTGTGTGTACACACACACACACACACACACACACACACACACACACACACACACACACACACACACACACACAATTTACAAGGGAGGAAACAGGGAAGAACCCCTGAATTATAGACCAGTGTCTCTAACCAGCATGGTCGCAAAATTGTGTGAGAGAATCCTGAAAGACAGATGGATAAAATATCTGGAAGAGATGAATATTTTGGCTGAATGTCAGTTTGGATTCAGAAGAGGAAGGTCATGTGTTTCTAACTTGTTGAGCTTTTACTCAAGAGCGATTGACGTGGTACAGGAGAGAGATGGTTGGGTGGATTGTGTGTACTTAGAGAAGGCCTTTGACAAGGTACCTCATAAGAGACTAATGTGGAAACTAGAATATATAGGAGGACTGAAGGGGAAACTTCTGGAATGGATGAGAGACTTTTTGAGAGACAGACAAATGAGGACAGTAATAAAGGATAGGATGTAACAAGTGGAGTCACTCAAGGCTCGGTGTTGGCGCCAGTAATGTTCCTGATTTACATAAATGATATGGTAGATGGAGTGAACAGTTATGCAAGTCTGTTTGCTGATGATGTAAAGATCTTGAGGAAGGTAGAAGTTGAGGAGGATTGTAAAATACTGCAGGAGGATTTGGATAGGATACACAACTGGAGCTGGACGTGGGAAATGAAATTTAATGTAAAGAAATGTAAAATATTGGAAATGGGTAAAAGCACCAGGAGGCCATCACTGAATTATTTGTTGGGTAATGAATTAATCACAAAAAGGAGAGAAGAGAAAGATTTGGGAGTGCTGGTCCAAGATAGTTTCTCACCAGAAAAGCACATTAACAAGATAGTTGGAGAGACTTATAAACTCTTGACTAACATAAGAGTAGCATTTCATTATATGGATGAGGAGATGATGAAAAAATTGATAGTGGCCATGATCCGCCCCAGGTTAGAATATGCAGCGGTAGTGTGGTCCCCACACAAAAAGAAAGATATAAACAAGATTGAGAGAATACAAAGAACAGCAACCAAGATGGTCCCCAGTCTGACAGACCTGTCATACAGAGAGAGAGGCTGGAAAAACTGGATTTGCCTTCCTTAGAGGAAAGGAGAAAGAGGGGAGACATGATTGCAGTGTTCAGGACCATGGTGGGAGTAGATAAAATTGACAAAGAAGATCTGTTTGTATGGGATAAGAGAGCAACAAGAGGACACGGAATGAAATTGAAAAAGTCAAGCTGCTTGAAGGATATCAAGAAATATAGCTTTCCTTACAGAAGTATAGACTTATGGAATAGCCTGGACAAAGAGATCGTCCAGTCTAAAAACTTAATCGAGTTTAAAGCTAAATCTGACTTACTGAGAAACAGCGACGGAAACCCACGAGCATAGTACATTTCGTGTATATCACAATTAGGTATATTAGGTGAATACCTAAATATTTGGAACGACTTAGACAAAGAGGTGGTGCATGAGAAAAACATTCATGTGCGTAAAGGTAGACTTGATAAATGTGGATATGTAGACAGGACAACACGAGCATAGCTCAATTCCTGTATACTACAAATAGGTAAATACAAATAGGTAAATACACACACACACACACACCACACACACACACAATGTCGTTCACATACATCTGCCTAACAGTCACTTCATCGACTATCATGTTAAAAAGGGGGTGCTAAACTGCTACCATGTGCTTCTCTGTACATGTATTTCATCCAACCAATGCAATCTTCAATCCATTAATTTAACTTCCATATCTTCTTGCACACCCAATTTCTCATCAGCAAAATTCAGATGATGTTCTCCCAGAGCAACATGATTACAGCATTTAAGTAAGTGCTGTTCAAATGACCATGCAAAATGTGCAGTATTGTATCATAAACCTAGTAGCAACTATATTACTGTAATGCAGAACACAGAATTACCCTCTTAAATTTAAACTTACTCACAAACTATATGTATTCAAAATGGATCCTATATAAGGTGGCAGCCAGAAAAAAAAAAAAAAAAGTTTACTCATATACTGAACTTCTTTTAGTTACTCTTTCTTCACCATATATATGACTGAACCACCACCACCACTGCCACCACTATCAAGTACATCCCTCAATGTTTCCCAATAAATCAAATTCCAGACCACATTCCTCATAAATCAGTATCTGTGAAACCTGTCACTGTACTGTAACCCCTTCAAAATGTAAATGTTTTCTTGCTTCAATTCACACTACCACCAAATGATTACAATCAATTTTGGGAAGACTTAGTGTAAGCATTACTGCAGATAACTTTTTAAACTCTTAATTATGAGAGGTGTTTCCAAGCTGGATAAAATTTTCTGTCAGCAGGAAGGAATGAAATACATATGACCACAATACAGCATCCAAGTAATTAAAGAAATTAAAGGTTAAAGCACATGTTCTGAAAGAAGTTAATGAGAGAATGAGAGACCCAATATGCTGTACTATGAAGTATATGAAGTGGGAAATAGAATGAGGCATGTTCTGTGCTGGAGGTGGGGCTGGAGTGAGGAGTGGTTGGAAGAAGTTGAGGGAGCTGTTGTCTCTCCTGACACTGAGAGGGCTCTCCCTTCATGCTAAGGGAACTTCGTAAGCCGCATGTGTTAGGAGTGTAATGCTGTATGGCAGTGAGACCTGGACAGTAAAGGAAGAGGATATTCACAGGCTCAAATGTACAGAAATGACAATGATTAGGTAGTTGTGCAGTGTGTCCTTCAATGCAAGGCCTGGGGGGGCTAGGTTTCCGATGAATGAGTTAAGAGGAAGGATGGGACTGAAGTGTATTGGTGCTGTGATGGGGAGATGTAGACTGAGATGGTCTGGGCATGTGGTGAAGATGAGGGATGAAAACTGGGTGCAGAAAGTGAGAAGTGTTAATGCTGTGGACAGTGTTGTGATAGGCAGACCGAAAAAGACCTGGAACAAGGCAACAGAGTGTGACTTCAGGGACAATGGACTGAACATGGAGACTGTCAGAGATCAAGCAGCATGGAAAGTCACCATTAGATGCCTAGGGCCGATGTATGCAAGCATGTTGGAGCCTTTATAAGTGAAATGAAGCATATAAAGAAGGCATCTTAAAGTGGTCAGAGATGTACAGCACTAGTGAACCATCCAAATGAGTCTTGGGAGCATTTTTTGTCAAGAGGTGCAGTTAGAGGCTTTATTAAAACAATTATTATTATTATACCCATAAGAATGACTCCCTAGTATCTCTGATATAATACATCATGGAGGAAAGTGATGGGCAAGTTCTAAGTTTGAAGCAAATGTTGTGGAACAACGTGCAATTTTTCTCCTCTGACTGCACCTTGGATGAACAGAGCGATTACCATAAATACTGTATATGGTAAGATACTGCCACACATACTAATAATCTTCACCAAGAGACAAAGTACCCCAAATCAAGGATAATGGGAGCATGAAAGGCACATACAGTACTTCAGCACAAAATCTTTGCAATGTATACTATACCCCTTCACATTCCCCTCCACAAAAAAATAAATGAATGAATAAATGAATAAAATAAATAAATGCAAAACACACAATTAATAGAATGAATTAAAAAAATAAAACTTTTTCACCCAAGCACTGCAGTACATAAATATCACAATTATACAACCTTCCAAAACCACCTCAACTACATCGTGCATGAACCTCCACCAGATACTGCCCTTCCCAAGGAGACATAGGCTCACCTAGTCAGATCATGATAAAACCATCACTCATCACTTCAGTACAAACAAAAACTACTGCACAACAATTTACATTGCTCTTACCGTAAAGCCATGCCTTACACCTTGACACACTCTATCACCTTATACACCTCAGACTTAACACACAAAAATTCAGCATAATCTCAACAAAAGATCTCCTTCAGAGTCTGAAAGAAATGGTTTGGCTTTTGCAGCAAGCTATTTGCAGAAACAGCAGCAGCGGCAGTAGTAGACAGTACCAGACAAATAAACACTGTATGAGCAAATAAACTGACAGATATGAGCAGTGAGATAAATGCAGATATCAGCATTCTGATGTATAATACCTTCAACATCCACAACTGACAAAGCTAAATATAATTAGACTGAAAGACAAACACTAGAAACTAATGAACAATGGACTCACTGAAGCTGTCATAAACTTGGTGTGTGATGTTAATGACAGAGTCCTGGGCTGCCATGAGGACCCGCTGAGTGAGGTAGCCGCCCACACTCAAGCCATGCACAATGACATCTGCCTGTCGCTTGTCCATGAAATCCACCACACGGGATGCTGTCACCTGGCAAGATCCAGATGCAGATTACCCCCACTAATTCATTCAGTCCACTAATATGAAGTAAATCCTTCTTATAAATCACAGAAAAATTACATCTCAGAGTTCTACTGCTCCCTTAATAGTTGACTGCTCAATTTCCCTCACTATACACCACATATTGTGAGGGAAGAGTTGATTAAAGAGTTGATATATTCTGACATAACAGGGGCAAGCTTATATTTTGTGAAAATATGGCGTCTGGCAATAGATAGACAGATGCTTCCAGTACCTCTAGATTTATTTTTTCATAGGATTAAAGAGCTTATTCAAACTGTAGGGCTTAGATACAGCCTTAATTAAACCTTTCAGTACAAGAGATATTATCCTACACTGCCTTTAATCCACTGTTCAGTAGCAAGAATTTTAAAAAAATACAGTACTACTACTACCACTACTAGTACCACTATCACCACCACCACCACCACCACCATTACTACTACTGCTACTACTACCACTGCTTCTACTACTACTACTAGATGCCAACATCATTTATGTCCATACTAGGAATACATATGCTGAAAAAGAGAGTACTTGTTGGCCAGCTCCATGCTCCCCTTATTGTTAGTCGTGTTTTCTTTCTTGTTTAATTGTGGCAGGCACTTCTACCCTTTAGAACTAACTGATTCTGACCAAACCTGGATACAATGACCAGCCTATGACCTAGTTGTGTCTGCAAGCTTTTGGTTGCTAGGCAACGAGTAGTTGCCTAGCAAAGGCCAAAAAAATGCCTTTTTTCTTGTTTATCTGTGGCAGACACTTCTACCCTTTAGAATCAACCAACTTCAATCAAACCTGGAGAGAATGACCAGCCTATGACCTAGCTGTGTCCGCAAGGTTTTGGTTGCTAGGCAACTACTCGCTTCCTAGCAATGGCTGAAAACTGCTTTTTTCATACTTTTCACGTTTTGAGCTATAGAAGCACTACTACTGGGCGTACAAAGCACTGACTTCTTTAAGCATAATCTTGAGGTCACTCCCAACTGGAAGTATTCCATCCATTCTTCCCCTCTCTCCTCAAGCTTTCAAGTGGCAATCCTGCTAAGATTGGCCTCAGCATCCCTAGCAGTCTTATTTAATTATTCCAGGCACTTCTACCCTTCAAAATAAATCGATTCTGACCAAACCTGGACATAATGATCAACCTATGACCTAGTTGTGTCTGCAAGGTTTTGGTTGCTAGGCAACTACTTGTTGCTTGGCAATGGCACCCTTAGCCCCTCTGTGGCTGTGGGTCCGGAAATTGTCAGGACCTAGTGGCTGGCCCCTGCACCATATTTTCAAACTTCGAAAATCATTTATTTTTTTTTAATACCAAACTGAACAGAAATGCCTGGTGCACCTGGCAATGCAATATTTAGCTTCCTAAACCCATCCTGTGCTCTGCAATGAAGCGCAGGAAATTTCACAGAATGACTGCAGATTGGCCTGGGAGGAAGGTAGAGCCCCGAAGGATTGGAAGTCAGGTATAATTATTCCCTTGTACAAAGGAAAAGGGGGAAAAGAAGTGTGTGGTAATCATAGGGGCATTTGTCTTCTTGGTATAATAGGAAAAGTGTATGGTAGGATACTTACTGACAGAGTTAGAGAAAGAACTTAGGAATTAGTTGGAGAAGAACAGGGAGGCTTTAGGAAGGGAAGAGGTTGTGTAGATCAGATATTCATTCTTAGATCTTTAGTGGAAAAGTTTCTAGAGAAGGGAAAGAAGTTGTATGCAGCCTTCATGGATTTGAAGAAAGCAAATGACAGGGTCGATAGACAAGGATTGTGGAAAGTATTAAGAATATATGGAGTAGATGGGAAGTTGTTGAATGCTGTGAAGAGTATGTATGATGGCGCTAAGGCTGCAGTGAGTGTGGATGGTGAACAGTGTGAATTTTTCTCTTTGAAGGCTGAGTTGAAACAGGGATGTGTCATGTCCCCATGGTTGTTCAATCTATACATGGATGGGGTTATAAAAGAGGTACAAGGTAGGGTAGTGGATGTTGGAGTGGCCCTGGTGAGAGAGAGTAGTGTTTGGAAACTCCCTGTACTGTTGTTTGTAGATGATACTGTGTTGTTAAGTGAAGACGAACGGGAGCTGCAAGGCTTGGTGGATGAGTTTGGGAGAGTGTGTAAGAAACGGAATCTAAAGGTGAACGTAGGGAAGAGTAAAGTGACGGTCTTTGAGGGAGGTGAAATCAGTGAATGTACAGTGAGGTTGGATGGTGAGGAATTGGAAAATGTGAGTACGTTTAAGTACTGTACTTGGGTAGTGTGATGAGTAGGGATGGAGGTTTGGAGGGTGAAGTGCTTGAAAGGGTACAGCAGGGAAGAAAGGTTGCTGGTTCTTTGAAAGCAATAATAAGAAACAGGGAAGTGAAAAAGTTACTACATGACAGTATTGTGATACCAACTCTAACATGGAAGTGAAGCTTGGACGTTGTTGGAAGGACACAAGGCAAGAGTGAAAGCAGTGGAAATGAGTTATTTAAGAGGAGCCTGTGGAGTCACATGGAGAGACTGGCTGACAAATGAGGATATAAAGAAGCGTTGTGGTGTGGATGTGGATGTGATAGGAAGTGTTAGGAGGAATACACTGTGGTGGTTTGGCCATGTGGAGAGGATGGAGGGTGAAAGACTGACGAAGAGAGTGTATGTGAAGGAGGTGGCGGGGGGGAGAGGGAGGGGGAGGCCAAGGATGAGATGGAAGGATGAGGTGGAGAGGTATATGAGAGAGGTGGGTGTGAGATGCGAGCAGGGCAATGAAATGGCAAGGGACAGAGCGACGTGGAGGCGATTTGTTTGTGGCCACCCCGAACAGGATTGAGGCGTCTGGCAACAGATAGATAGATAGGATGCATACACTATTTCCATCTATCTATTGCCAGATGCCTTAATCCCATAAGGAGTGGCCACAAACTAATCACCTCCGTGTCACCCGGTTCCCAGACAATGCATTGCCGTGCTCCCAGCTCACACACCCCTCTCTCATATACCTCTCCATTCCATCCCCCCCATCTCATCCTTGGCCACCCCCTCCCTCTCCCCCCCTCCACCTCACTCACATACTCTCCTTGTTAGTCTCTCACTCTCCATCCTCTCTACATGACCAGACCACCTCAATGTATTTCTCCTAATGCTTCATATCACATCCACATCCACACCACAACACTCTTTCACTTCCTCATTTGTCAGTCTGTCTCTGCATGTAACTCCACATGCTCCTCTTCCAACAAGGCCCAAGCTTCACTTCCATACATTAGAGATGGTATCACAATACTGTCATGCAGTGAATTTTTATTTCCATGCTCACTGTTCTGTTTCTTATCACAGCTTTCCAATAGCCAGCAACCTTTCTCCCTTGTTGTACCCTTTCAAGCATTTCACCCTCCAAACTTCCGTCCTTACTCATCACACTACATACACTGTGTACATGCTGGTGAAAAATAAGCAGCGGGGTGGAAGAACATAGCAATAAGAAATAGTCATATTTTCACCCAACAAAAAATTTTAATGGTGCTAAAATGGTTTGAAATTACTAGATATGTGTATTACAAACAAAATCAGTACATAATATGGGAAGTTTCATTAAAAAAAAAAAAAAAAAAAAATTGTGTTTAAGCAAATATCAAGTTATTGCTGTCATACGGGTGGTTTAGTCTGTGTCCAAACTAAGGTGAGAAATGGTATTTTTAAACTAATCAGATACAGGTCGTCCTTTGTGAGCAAAGGCTAAACAGCAGCAGCTAAAATTCAACATGTCCGCTTACAGCTGGCCATCATCGCCTACCAGCTTGTTTAGTGTATAAGTAAAAAATATTATGCACATTATTGCCTCTGCCTTTTGTCACCTGGATACAGAGGGCACTGTCTGTTGTTGCATCTGAAGTGTGATCTGTCTGGCCAAACAAACCCATACATCACAGGTAAGCAACTGTATCTGTGAGGCCATCTTGTAGGTACAGTACAGCACTGTGTTGGGAACTGTCACCCATCTGTGGCAGACAACTCTTCACCAGGGTTGGACCAGGGTCCTTCCTCATGATGGGATGTAGGGAAATAGGAGGAAGTTTGGCTCATGGGTGGATGCTACAGCTGCTTAGCTCCACCCACAGTGGACAGCACCACCATACTTTATGTAGGCTCCTCATGAGTGCTGCAGAAGTTTAAATGATAATAATGCTTTGTATAGTTTCATATTGTTTATAAAGGCTCTAACATGTTTACATACTTCGACCTTGTTCGCCTATTGGCGGCTCTCCACATTGCTAAATCTCTGGCAGCCTCTCTATCCAGTCCCTTATTCCTGAGGTAGCAATCTATGACCTCACCCCAGGTCTTTTTTTGGTCTGCCTTTAACAACCCTACCAAACATTCACACTTCTCACCTTCCACACCCAACTGTCATCCACCATCCTGTCAACATGTCCAGGCCATTTCAATCTACCCCTCCTCATCAAAACACTGATACATTCCAGTCCCATCCTTCCTCTGCGCTCTTCATTTGTGGACCTAGCCCACCCAGGCCTCGCATTCAAGGATGAACTACACATCCATCTAATCACTGTCATTTCTGTACATTTGATCCTTCAAATATCCTCTTCCTTTCCAGTTCAGGTCTCACTGTACAGTATTACACTCCTAACATGCTGCATGTGCATAATATTTTCACTCTGTCAAAACAATATTTCTGATCCTATTTCAGCTTATGTTCTGACAGTATCCAATAAATGCACTGAATAAAAGGGAAGTCTATTAGTGCAATCAGTTCACCTATAACGTGCTCTCCCATACTGTCGATTACCTAAAAATGCGGTAGACACTTGGTTAGGTCCTGAAAGTTACAAAGCGATTATATCTACCACAATGTGGTATTACCTATCACCGCATGACTGTATCTATCACAACACGAGCTACATGACTGCTCACAGGCTCACTGATGTGTGATGGCGTGGTGTGAAGTGATGGTGTGACTGATCATGTGGGATGATGGTTTGGGCTGATGGCCTAGGTGACATGTGCATTGGCTGATGGTGTAGTCTGGGTGATGGTTGGAATGATGGTGTGAGGGTGATGGTCTGGGTGAAAGTGCAGTCTGGGTGTTATGATCTGGGTGATGGAGTGGTCTACCTCCACATTTCTGGTTAGTTACATTACAATGTGTTTTTAATTGCAATGATCATTACCATGCTTCATACATTTATGGCCAATCTGATAAGGTTCAGATAGACTTGGAGAGTTAGGCTATTATGAGTGACTCTGGAGACTGCTGACCATAAGCAATTTTTCCCTATAGGCTCTGTATCTCCCATACTGCAGATTTCCACAATGCTGTTCCTGATGTTGAATAGTTAGCAACGTTAAAGGTGAGATGACTTTGCATATAAAGTGTATAGTATACCCTAAAACAATCTGTTGAAGTATGCATAAACTGTGACTGGAATATACCTGTAATACATCTGTGGAAAGGGCTATCTCACCCTCAAAAGGTGAATAAACAGAAGCTATGTACTGCACACGAAAGACCAAGACCATTGGTTTACTTCTGCATTACTCTTTCAGTTAGATATTGGTTTACTTTAATCTTATATTTAGGGTAAAAACTACCCACTGTATTTTAGAGTTTAAAAAAATCTCCAACTCCTGCAGCTTTGTGGCATCATATATGTATTCTTCATTCATTCATTCATTGCCAGACGCCATGTATCCCAGACAGGGTGGCCAATGGCTTAGAGTTAATTGTTTTACAGGGAGGGGCACTAATCCTCCACCAACCCCACTTGACACGTAGGGATGCCAACAGCATCTGGTGTTCCCAGGCGGTCACCCATCCAAGTACTAACCAGACCCAACGTTGCTTAACTTCGCTGATCGGACGGGAAGCGGTAAATACTGTATATGTATTCTTGCAGTAACCAAAGATGACTAAGGAAGACGTGTCATTGTGAAATGGTTACCTTTCATTTATGAAACTGTAGAAGGGGACAACTACTGTACTAATATCTTTGAGAGTGAATAGAAAATTAAGTGAGAAATTCCCAGTCAACACTGTTGTACACCCTCCCAAAAAGGTATCAGCACTCTCATGGCCCATATCATTCTGAAACATGGACAAACCATTGTGATATATGGGGCATCTTGTGATTACAACTGAAAATATTATGAATGGTAATTACTAGAACTCAATACTGCCAAAAAAAATCACATACTAGATAGTACAGTATATGTTCTGAGGCATCAGATTTATGGATTCGTGTGTGACTGCAGAACTCACTAATTTTCACAACCATCATACCCTAAGATGCCAATACATTTTGGGAAGGGTGTACATCCAGTTTCTGTGCAGGTTCCACTCGCATTCATGGCATGTGCAGCACTGTTGAATTATGGAAGTGGGTTGCCATGGGAACTTTATATGCTCATGACTTAGTTTCGTTTGCTGAAAGGACGGAGGATGATAGTGATGTTTGAAAGGCAGGGGAGTGGGATCAAAGCAATGGGAACGAAAGTTAATACTGGTAAAAAGGGGTCACAAACAACAGATGTGAGAAAGGTAATGTCGTGAAATGGAGTATGGCCCTCTGCTATGTGTGAGAAGGGAGTTGGGAGAAATTTTATCTTTTGTACATCTTCCTCATCAGTAGGTCAGAAGTAGTGGAAGCGATGAAGAAGATTAAGCTGGGAAAGGCCCCAGGAATTGATGGAGTGTGTGGTGAAATGCTTAGGTATGGGGGTGAGATTGTTGTGGAGTGGATATGGAAGTTGTGTAGATTGGCTTGGGAAGAGGGAAGGGTTCCAGAGGACTGGAAATCAGGTATAATTGTTCCTCTGTACAAAGGAAAAGGGGAGAGAGAAGTATGTGGTAACCATAGAGGTATTTGCCTTCTTAGTGTGACTGGTAAAATATATGGTAGAATACTCATTGATAGGGTTAGGCATATGACAGAGGAGCTAGTTGGAGAAGAACAAGGGGGATTTAGGAAGGGAAAAGGGTGTGTAGATCAGATATTTGTTCTAAGATGTTTAGTGGAAAAGTATCTAGAGAAGGGAAGGAAAGTGTACGCTGCCTTCATTGACTTGGAGAAAGCTTATGACAGAATAGATAGGAAAGGTATGTGGAAGGTATTAAGAATATATGGAGTGGAGGGGAAATTGTTGAGTGCTGTGAAGAGTATGTACGAGGGAGCTAGGGCTACGGTGCGAGTGGATGGTGAGCTGAGTGAGTTCTTTGATCTCAATGTGGGACTGAAACAGGGGTGTGTAATGTCTCCATGGTTGTTTAATATATATATGGATGGGGTCGTAAAGGAGGTACAAGGTAGGGCAGTGGATGTGGGGGTGGCCCTAATGAATGAGGGTGAGATTTGGAAGCTTCCGGTGTTGCTGTTTGCTGATGATACAGTATTGTTGAGTGAAGATGAATGGGAGTTGCAAGGTTTGGTGAATGAATTTGGGACAGTGTGTAGGAGGAGGAAGCTGAAAGTTAATGTAAACAAAAGTAAAGTTATGGTGTTTGAGAGGAATGAAGTCACAGAGTGTGCAGTGAGGTTGGATGGTGAGGATATGGAGAATGTGAGTGCATTCAAGTACTTGGGTAGTGTGATGAGTAAGGATGGAACTTTGGGGATGAAGTGCGTGAAAGGGTACAGCAGGGAAGGAAGGCTGTTGGCACACTGAAAGCAGTGATGAGAAATAGGGAGGTGAGTATGGAAGTTAAGAAGTCACTGCATGATGGTATTGTGATCCCTACCCTGACGTATGGAAGCGAGGCGTGGACCTTGCAAGAGGGGAACAAGTCAAGAGTGAGAGCAGTGGAAATGAGTTACTTGAGAGGAGCATGTGGAGTGACATGGAGGGACAGGTTGACGAATGAAGAAGTGAAGGAACGTTGTGGGGTAGATGTGGATGTGGTTGAAAAGATTAGGAGAAATACACTGAGGTGGTTTGGACATGTGGAGAGGATGGAGAATGAAAGACTGACTAAGAGGGTGTATGTAGGTGAGGTGGAGGGAGGGAGAGGGAGGGGTAGACCGAGGATGAGGTGGAGGGATGGAGTTGAGAGGTATGTGAGGGAGGGGGGGGTGAGTTGGGGGGAGGGGAGTCAAATGGTGGGTGACAGAGTGACTTGGAGGCGTTTTGTCTGCGGCCACCCTTTGCGGGATTAGGGCGTCGGGCTATAGATAGATAGATAGACATCTTCTACTCGATGTATGCAGTGGTGTTAAGATTTCAACACCAGGATGTAATCAATATTTTGTGTGTAAAATATATGTGGTACTATCTAATCTGTGAACCACAGAACAAAAAGTATCACGTTGGGAGACAGCCACTTTTGACAGCATGGAAAAGCTTCATTACATGAGGAATACGTTAAGCTGAGGAGTAGCAGAGGCTAGCTCTTTTGCTGGAATGAGAAATGGATGGAAGAAAGTTTTGGAACTGACCATGAAGGAGTACTCTTTTTGTGACAAGGGTACTCTCTACAAAATTTGTCACAAGTACCATAAGGCAGTGAAACTAAGCTTGCAAAAGAAAAGTATCGTTTGTTTTTAAAGGCTCCAACATGCTTGCATAAGACAGCTTTGGTCACCTAATGGCGGCTCTCCATGCTACTCAATCTCTGTCAGCTTCCCTATTCAGTCCCTTATCCCTGAGGTCATGCTCAATAACCCCATCCCAGGTCTTTTTCGGTCTGTCTCTCGCAACCCTACCCCTAATGTTAACACTTCTCACTTCTGTACCCAATTATCATCCCCCATCCTCTCCACATGCCCAAACCATCTCAATCTACCTCTCCTCATCACAACACCAATGCACTCCAGTCCCATCTTACCTCTCACCTCTTCCACTGTACACCTAGCTCCCCCAGGCCTCGCACTCAGGGATGCACTCCACCTAATCATTGTCATTTCTGTATATATGAGCCTGCGAATATCCCCATCCTTTACTGCCCAGGTCTCACTACCATACAGTATTGCACTCCTAACACATGCCGCATACAAAGATCCCTTAGCACAGAGGGAGAGCCCTCTCAATATCAGAAGAGGCAACAGCTCCTTTAACTTCTTCCAACCACTCCTCTCTCTAGCCACAGAGCTAGCTCCATCCCCACCTCCAGCACATAACATGTCTCCCAAATAACAGAACTCTTCCACAAAATCAAGACACTCACCAGCAAGATCATTCCTATCATGCCTGACAATCTCCACATGCTCTCCCTGACATACATGAAAGCATTACCTCACAATCTACCTCTAATATTACTACATTTCTTATGCACCACTAACCACAATCCCTGCACAATATGGACTTATTTCCCACTGCCTTTTGGCAAGTTGCACATGGCCACTCTCTTATTTTTTGACAGTGCTGCCACCAGTGGTGGCACCCACCATCCACTCACTCAATGCAGTGTTGCCTTATGGTCTCTGCACTAAGTGACAAGCCAAATGTTTCTTGTACCCAGGAAACCATTTACTTTGCTGGGTGGTAACCATATAACCAGGGTTTTTGGCTGGGATAAGTGTCCCCCAGATTCCCCCATCTAAAATCACTAAACTGTGGCAAACATTTCAGAGAGCCTCAGAGGGCCCAGTACCTGCCCAAGACTCCCACCAAAGGGCATAGCCATGTGGAATGTGAGAGATGTGAATGAGGAGAGCAACAGGGTGGAAGTTGTGAATGTGTTCAAGAGTGCGAGCTATGCCTTGATGGCACTGTGTGAAACAAAGAGGAAAGGATGTAAAGCGGAGGAGTGGGAGAGTGTAAAATGTGTAAGGTCGGGCATGAATGGGCGAGGAAGATGCAAGGAGGGAGTTGCTTTGTTGATGAATGAAGCTCTGTTGATGAATGAAGTGAGGCAAAGTGGAATGAGAGATTTCACATGTGTTAACTCGAGATGTATGTATGTCAAGTTCAAGTCTGAGAAGGTGAAAATGAGTGACTGTAGCATATGCACCATGTGATGACAGGAGGCAGACAGAGCAACACAGATTTGGGGATGAGCAGGATGAAGTAGTAGGTGAAATGCCCAGGAGTTATAAGTGTATGTAATATGCGACATAAATGGGAGAGTAGGCACTGGTCCAGTGAATGATGTAATGGGTAGCTAATAACGGAGTACCAAGAGAGAATGATAATGGGAAGCAACTGATGGACACGTGTAAGGAATGAAGGATGTGCATTTGTAATTCTTATTTCAAATACAAAGATGCATATAAATTCACATTGTATAGAGGGAATGGTGACGTGTTGAAAGAAGCCTGATGGATTAAGTGCTCGTAGAGAAATCGATGCCGGATAGCGTTGCTGATACGAGGGCAGTGAGAGGACAATGTGGAGGTTCGTCACATCATGTGACTGTGGCATGAAAGATACAGCTAAGAGGAGTGAGGTGGACCAAGAGAGAGAGGAACAATCAGGTAGAGAGACTGAATGCTGAGAAGCCGAGGATCAAAGAAATGACAGATGAATACAGGGCCAAAGTAGGGGAAGAGTCAGAATCAGTGAACTGGAATGAAATGAATCCAAACAGCCAGTGGAATACACACAAGGAATGCTTAGTTAGGAATGCAAATGTGGTGTGTGGTGTGGCAAGAGTAACAACAAAGAAGAAAGATACAGCATGATGGGATGAAGAGGTTTAAAGAGCTGTGGAGGAAAAGAAGTGGCTAGAGTGGATACAAGACAGGGGTTCAGTTGAAATAAGAAATGAATATACTGACAGCAAGAAGCATATAAAGAACTTGTGAAGAGGAGAAAGGAGGAGGTAAGTGATGATCTAGGAAGAAAAATGAATACAAATTACTCTGAAAACAGGAAGTTATTCTGGAAAGTGGTGTGGAAATGTAGAAGTGACAGTGGAAGGAAGTGTGAAAGTGTGATGGATGTAAGTGGTAGATTATTAACCCATGAGGAGGAAGTAAAGACCAGATGTTAAAGAATAATTTGAAAAGCTGATGAATGGGAATGGAGTGAGCAAAAGCAATGTTAACATGATTGGTTTTGGCGGTGTACAAAGAAGGAATGCAGTGCCAGGAAACGTGATACTCGCTGAGGTGAAGAACGCTGTGAAGCAGCTGAGAAATGGGAAAGCAGCTGGGGTTGAGGTGTATGCAGAGATGATTAAGTGTAGTGGGGATAGTGGAATGAAGTGCTTGAGTGAGTGAAACTGTGCCACTAGAGTGAAAAAAGGTGGTGATTGTACCCCCATAAAAAAATAAAAGTGAGCACAGTGAGTGCCAGAATTATCATGGCGTAAGTCTATTGAGTGTTGAACGGAAGGTATATGGAAGAGAGTAAGAAAGCAAGTGAGATATCAGAAGTCCTAGTGAGTGACAAACAGGGTGGCTTTAGGAGTGGCAGAGGATGTGTGGCTCAAATATCTGCAGAGACATATAGTGGAGAGGGCATATGAAAAGGAAAATATGGAGTTTATGGCATTTATGGATCTGGAAAAAGCATACAACAAAGTAGACAGAGAAGGATAGTGGAAGGTTTTGCGCATGTAAGGTGTAGGTGGCAAGCTGCTAGGTGCCATTAAGAGTTTTTATGATGGTAGTGAGGCATGTGTAGGGGTAAATGGGCATCTGAGAGAATGGTTCACGATCCATATGGGTGTGCGACAAGGATGTGTGATGTCCCCATGGTTGTTCAATATATGTTCAATATATATATATGGATGGGGAGAGAGAAATAAAAACACGTGTAATAGTGAGAGAGATGGCATTGGTAACGAATGGTGATGGACGGAATATCTCAAATTTGTTGTATGTTGATGGTGCAGTGCTACTTGCAAATACCAGGCAAGAGCTTGGTAAACTAGCGCAGAGTTTTGTGGATGTCTGTGAGCGTCATGCCTTGAAAGTAAATGTAGAAAAGGGTAAAGTAATTATTGCTGAGAGAGAGAGGGTGACTCTCAGTGTGATGTTACAGTGAATGGAGACACTAGGATTGGTGAGAGTTCAAATACCTGGGTACAGTGATAGAAGAGATGAAAATGTGCCAAAGAAGTGGAAATAGAGCGACACAAGGAAGGAAAGTAGCTGGCGCTGCATCAGCTACTTTCCTTCCTTGTGTCGCCCTGATTAAAAACAGAGGCTTGAGTGTTGAAGCTGCGCGAGGCTTACAAGAAAGAGTGATAGTGCCAACTTTAATATACGGATGTGAGACTATGGTGTGATATGAAAATGAAAAGTCAAGTGTGAGAGCACTGAAGATGGGACTGCTGAGAAATGTATGTGGAGTATGGAGAGTGGATAGGATACGGAATAATGTGATACGTGAAAGATGCAGAGTGAAGAAGTCTGTGGACACCAGAATCGAAGAGAGTGTACTGAGATTGTTTGGTTATGTGGAAAGAATGGATGCCAACAGAGTGGTGAAAAAGGTACATCTGAGTGAATTTGAAGGAGGGAGGAGGTGAGGTAGGTCATGAAGAAGGTGGAGGGATATGGTGGATAAGTGTGTGAGGAAGAGAGATATGGAAGTTGGTGAGGCTAAGGGACTGACAAGAGACCCAGCTGGATGGATGAATTTTGTGCAAAGCACATAACCAGAGATTTGGTACCCCTTTTTAAAGTGACAGCGCTTGGATTGGCTCTGCCAGATACATACAGTATATGTGAAGCTACAGAACATGGTGACATTTTTTTGGCCTATCTAATGGAGAGAGGATTTCAAGGGCTTGAATGGTAAGTGAATGAAAACATGGCCCTCTGAACTGGGCATACACTGGCTGTCTTGACATTGCTACTCCTCACCCTGCCTTGGGATGGGAAAGAAGGTCAGGATGATGCTGATGATGATAATGATACTCATAAGCCCTCTCTCCACCTACTAACTCTTTCCTCTGTCTCCCTTTCATTCTCTGCAATCAGCACCAAATCACTGGCATACAACATCTCCCAAGGGAGTCCAGTTAATTTCTGAAGCCAAGTGAGAGGGCTTCAAATACCATGATAAACAATAAGGGGCTTGAGACTGACCAATGATGCACACCAACATTCACAGAAAAGCCATCACTCAAATCTCCATTCACCCTTACCTGAGTGTGAGCACCCACATACAGAGCCATAACCATCCTAACTAGCCACTCCTCGACCCCAAGTTTTCTCACAGCCCACTTCACCATCTCTCTAGGGACTCTGTCAAAGGCCTTCTCCAGACCAACAAGAACAAGGTATAGATCCCTATTCTTTCATGTATATTTTTCCTGAAGCAGCTGAACAATGAATATGGCATCAGAGGTCCCTTTGCCTGACATCAACCCAAACCTGTATCTCATCAATATTCACTCTTTCCCTAATCATACCTTACAGAACTATATTACCTTAATTATCTAGTCCAAAAGCTATATGCCTCGATAATATCCTTTCCAGGGCATCACCCTTCCCCTTGTACACATTTACAGTTACACTCTTCAGCTAATCATCTGGGAAAACACACTCACATATAACTGTATTTATCAAGTTAGTGACTAGCCTCACTCCTGTATCTCCTGAGACTTTCAACATTTCAGCAGTCATCCCAGACCACACCTGCTGCCTTCCCCACCTGCATCCTGCCTATTGCCCTGCTCACAGTGGCAGCATCAATCAGAGGCCAAGGATCAAACACTGGATCTGCTGGTTCAGTCAAACACTTCAGTCAACAACCAGTTATAATGCTCTCTCCAGGCATCTTTAATATCCCAACTATTCAAAACTACCTTTCCTTCATCATTCTTCACACACTGTTTACCTACATTATCCCTGTTTTCCCTCTTCATCTAATGTGCCACTTTAAATATCACATTCTCCCTTTCCACACTATTTAGGTTATGAAGTAAAAGTCTCTTAGACTTAAACTTTGTCCTGTCGCCTGGCAGCCTTCTTCTCTGTTACCATCCCTTTTCCATTCCCTGGAAAAGCCTTCTTTTTGCTTTAAATGCAGCTTCTACATCCCCATCTCACCACCAAGTTACTTTATGTCCTGGAGGGCCCCTTGCCCATCCACACACTGTATCAGTAACTCTCAGGAGATTGTTCTTGAGAGTGCTGTACTGTTCATTAACGTTTCTGTCATCCATCCATCCATCATCCAATTCCACACCGCCCCATGAGGAGCGTAGGAGCCCGGGGTTAGGCAGTTGATCCTGACATTTAAGATGAGAGTGACCAACCTCACTCATCCCTGAGTGGCATTACGTGAGCAATAAACCCCAACCACCCCTTGGATATAAACGTTCACCGGCTCAATCCAATTGGAGCACAATAATTACCCACTAAACCACCACGCGCCAAAATTTGGTTATATGGTTACCACCCAGCGTAGAAAATGGTTTCCTGGTGTACAGGAAACTATTTGGCTTGTCACTCAGTTAGAGTCACCCACAGGCAGAAGGATGAGGAAAGAATGAAGGAATGAAAGACAGAAGAGGGACTGTAAAGTCACCCGTAGGCAGAAAGACGAGGAAAGAATGAAGGAAAGAAAGATAGAAGAAGATGGAAGGAAAGAAGGATGGAGGAGAGGACAGGGCAGACACCCGAGAGCAGCACTACATAGAGTGAGTGGATGGTGAGCGTCCCCACCTACCACACTTCTGTCATATATATATGTGGGGGAAGCGGTGGCTCAATTGGTAGAGAGTTGGCCTGCAGTCCTGACGGACCCGGGTTGAAATCCCCCTGGGCCAGGGAACAGTTTAAGGATTTGAATTTCATAAAATCAGACTTTACTGATCTACCAGCAGGCCCGCCAATATGTCATAATAATACCCCCGCTAATACCAATACACCAGTCCTGTATGAGACAGCCCTAGCATGTATTCAGTATGAACGGTGGGTGTTAGCGCCGAAGTGGTGACATGTAGGGGTGTGCAGTACGTAGGAGGACTACTGGGACTTGAAAGCAGGCTGTGAAGCCTATGCCCAGTGTCGGTCGCATAATATATATATATACTGTATATATATATATATATATATATATATATATTTATATATAAAATCATCATCATCATCAGCCATTTGAGTGTCCACTGCAGGACTGGCCTAACTCAACCAAAGTGGGGACAATACTGCCTATGTATCTCTACCAAATGGCTTAGGCTGTTTGGCAGAGATTGTATATAGGATGAGAAGTGCTTGTAAGTGTGGCTGTAGTGTTGGAGTGGCTTTTTGATGTGTGTGTTGTCTGTGAACCAAGTGTAACTGGCCCACACAAGCCGACTGGGTGCAAGCATACTTTATAGTATGGACACTGGTTCAATCACAGCACCCCTCATGCCTGCCACAGCAGTATGTGGCCGAAAGAATGCTCCCGAAGTTTATTACCCTGGTGGGGTGCAAACCCTCGTTCTTCAGTGTATGAAAACACACACTTTAACACTGTACCACAGAGATTCCATATACATATATATATACTGTATATATATATATATATATATATATATATATATATATATATATATATATACACTCAAACCTCAAGTTACAGGACCTCCATTTAAGGGATCTCGGATTTAAGGGACTCCATATTCTACCAGAAAAACGGACAAGACCATTCAAAAACAATATGTAATGTCTAGGTTATATCCATTAATATGTTTCTTTATACAGTACCCATAAAATAATATTCATAATCATATAAATAAGTGAAACAATCATTGCATTTATAATATTCATAATCATATAAATAAGTAGGATAAGTGAAACAATCACTGCATTTCATAATATGACTGTCTTTATATGTGGTAAAACAATGGACACTTTCAAGTAATGGACAAGATGATTCCCCATTTAGTTCCTTAACCCGAGGCGTCCCGTTGACGTATGGGTACGTCGCAACGTTTTGTTACAGCTAGTCCCATCGACGTACCAACACGTCGCGCAATTGCAAGGTTCATAATTCGAATAATTTTCAATTTTCGCGTATGATTATTGGTACGTATACACGGGACACCTTCCTCTACAAGATGCCAGGCAGGGACAATGCCTTACTCCTCATGACCCCCCCCCCCCCGCACACCATTGTCTCCGCAATTCACCTGTTATCAGTGACCTGGCCAATAAAGACATTCAGGGCCAGAGTGATTTCCCAATCAATGACAATGTGGAGGACAAAGTTTATGTAGCATTAGAGGAAGAAACAGTCAGAAATGATGACCAGGTAATGTCGCCAGAAAAGGTCAGGTATGTTGATGTGTTAGTGAGTGAAACAATGCTCATATTGCCTATATTACTGTGTGAAAACCAATATACTCTCGTACTACATTTAAATTCGTACCAAATAAATAAATAAATACTGTTTATGAGTGGTGTGGAATAGTTACTCTCCCATAGAACTCGTTTTCTTTGGAGCAAGTCTGATAGCAAACCCAGTTAGGTAAGGAGTACTGCTAGCTGTATCGAGTATTTTACACCTCAGGTGAGCATTTTCTCTATGAATTTTCAATGTTTCTCACCAAAAGCGGAGGTTTGAGCCAAAAAAAAAAAAAAAAAAAAAATCCAAAACTGGTCAGGATTGGGGGGAGTCAGTGGTGGAAAATCGGTCGGGACGGGGCAGGTTAAATTGAGGTCTGAGCATATAAATAAATATATATATACAGTACAAGTCTATTAATCCAAACACTGGTTATACAAAAATCCCAATAATCCAAATTTTTGAAGAGGGCTGACAAAAACTCCAAAAGTAAAAAAAAATCAATACAGTATTATAAAAATTCAAACTGGGCGCCAAATGCTCCTCGTAAACAATCGATCACTTTTGGACTGTACCGCAGGTTTAAGGAATTTTCCACGGTAATAAATATTAAGTTTTTTTGCTTTTACAATACGTGCATATTATTATTAATCCTGGACTTTCTCTAATTGGATTTACCTGCCTACAACTGCTGTTTTCAGCACTACGCATTACTGGTGAGTTAACCCATAACATCTCTTAATTTACCAATTACAGTCTTCAGTACAGTAGAGTCGCGATTTAAGACCAAACGAAACAATGATCTTACAATAACATGGGCATTTAATTTCTCCCATAATTAATTAATAGCACTGTAATACCACTCAAATGCGCGAGAGAAAGTGCGGGAAATGGGTGCAATTTGGTATTGGATTTCCAGACAAAACTCGTGTGTTAAGGCCGGTTCACACGAGCTGAATCGCGGCCGTTTTTTTCGCCGATTTGCGGGGGGGAAAATGCCGATTTTCGGCATTTCTCCCAGACGGGTGTTCACAAGTACGGGGACTGCAGAGGCAGGAACGCAGCAACAGTGTTTACAAAGATGGCCCACCGTACTCGTAGTAGGTGTGCAGCTCTTGCACTTTTCCAACTTCAAGATGAACCCTCACGGTTGCGATTTAGTTCCTGTGACTAGGCCTTTACTGCCACTCAGCTTTCCGGTGGCTTCAGGGGCCATATGCATAAACCTTCTTAAACATAAATCATGTACAAGATTCCTTTACCTTCAACTCATACTTAAATAATCATACTTTTATACTTGTGCTTATATCAGATACACCCAAACTGGAATGAACGCTAAAGTGAGATTATTTGTGGTAGTAGTGTAAACAAGATGTCGTATTCATCTTCGTTCCCAGAGCTTTGCCTTGTTCGGTGCTTCCATTTAAATCAGCCCGGCGTCTTTCTCCCGATTTCGGCAAAAAAAGACTGACATGTCGGTCTCTCCATACGGGCGAAAAAAGCGGCCGGAATTTCTACCGGGAAGCAAATTCCGGCAAAAAACGACAGTGATTTTGCTCGTGTGAACTGGCCTTTATCCTTATGTCGGTCACTGATTGGCTTCCTCGACCCGACACGACCCACGTGACCCCCATACCACCTGCCAAAGCCTGCTGCCTAGTACCTACCAGTCACTATCTCATTGTTGTGTGAACGGTCGCTGTGATGAGACATTTGGTTGTTTATTTCCTTATTCCTCGTTTCCTCTCAGACCTAAGCATGTGCTTCCAAACTAACTTGTTATCCCTAGGCACCCTGAAAGTGCTTTGAACACAAGAAAAGCATTTATTCTAAATGATGATGTTGGACAAAGTGGCGTGTGGTATTGGAGCCTAAATGCAAACAATCAGACAGATAAAATGAGTCGGGATGTTTACGATGTTGTTTTCTTTGCTGAAAAAAAAAAAAAGTTAATGATGAAGGAGCAGTACAATTCATGTATTCGCCTATAGTGCTACGAGAGAGAGAGAGAGAGAGAGAGAGAAGGCTTTGTGCTCGATCTGTTATGAACTGTCTTTGGTCGAGAATATTCATATCTTATGATACGTGAAGACACTAAGTGTTGACATAAATAGTTACGTAAGATAATTATGTGAGTTCAGTTCTTGTAAATTATACTGTCATACAAATTATACTGCTTGGCCGATTTATTTTTCACGATTACTGCATTCGTGTGTATTGAGAAGTGAGATACGCAATCACTCCATGCTGACGATTTCTTTATAGCTTTTCTTTTTCTTTATTGTTGATGACTAATGGCTTTCAAAAAAGTTTCACACTGCATTTTTTTTTTTTTATAAGTGCCGAAAATGATTCATGACAAAATATGCGTGATGTTAGGTGGCTATTATTCACGTGTTGTGTAGGTCAAGTTTTTGCTTGTTAATGAGGACTTTCAAGAGGCTTAGTGGCAATCCTTGGTGATTAAAATTTTTATGGGGAGTTAGGGGGCAAAACTAGTCGGTTAGGTTACGTCAGAATGCAGTAGCTATGCAATGATGTGTCCAGTCGGTGAGGTCGTATGTAAACACATTGGTGCCTTAAGGCAGACATATTTGTAATAATCTATGTTTAAATATATTTTTAACGAAAAATATGAGGCTCCTAGAACCTAATCCCCTATTTTACATGCAAATATATGTCACGTTTTAGCGCAAAATCGATTTTGCACCAGGTTCTGCATAACTTACTTCGTGTTGTATGAAGACTCTTAATACATTATTAGTTTAAAAACTTTGTGTAATATGTAATGTTAATATGTGCCATACTGTAATATGAATCAAGGAAGAGTGATCCATTCTGTAAAATTTCAGTTTAAACATGAAATTAAGTGTCTCAGGGGTCCCACCCAAAAAATCCGAAAAATCTGACAATCCGAATGATTCTCGGTCCACTGCCATTCGGATTAATGGGCTTTTACTGTATAATTATATATATATATATATATATATATATATATGCGCAGACTGGAATGCAAAGAAATAAGAATGCCAAGATGGATAAGTTGGGTCTCCATGACTGATATACCGGTACTGAGGTTCAGAATGCTGTAAGAGAAATATGGCATAAGAAATACCATAGGGGTGATGAAGCTGGTAGCCTGAGATGCTTTGGATGTGGTACGGGGAAGGAAGATGATGGTTGGCTTGAGGGGGTTACATTATGAAAGTGTAGGGTAAAGCACCCAGAGGCAGACTAAAGAAGACGTGATGTGGAAGTCCTGCATGAGGACTCCGGGCTAGGGGACTGGGCAGGAAAATTACTCGCTGACAATTGCCACTGAAATAATGGGTCTACATAAGTCTATAGCCTTTAATTATATGCATGAATGCAAATGAATTTTGGCTACTTTCACATTAGTTTGGCTTAGGAGAGAATTCTTCAAATGATGGAGTTACAGATATGGGTTCGAGAGGTATAAAACTAAAGACAGACCAAATATCCAGACAGTTTGATTGACCCACTGACCTCAGCACCAGTCCTGGGAAAGAGAAGATCCCTAACAGAGGTGGTGACATGGAGGACATCGTGGCCTTGGCGTGTCCAGCAGTTGGCATACTTGTGGGCGTACTTCTGTTTGGCGCCCAGCCATGTGAACAGCACCACCAGCTCCTTACCCTGTCCTTCCCCATCACCATGGTACAACTGTGCATTACGGAAGCAGTTTACTACCTGTGGACAAGATAAATGAGTGTTTCTGTATTATTAATGCTTCTTACTAGTGTAAAGTCTAGGAAAAAAGTTTTCCTGTTACTGTATTTTATTGCATCTACTTCACAATCAAGGCACGACATGTCACTTTCCTCCCTGATGCATCGCATCAGTGAGTATCATCAATGAGCAGAGAAATATGCAAAGCATGTCTCAGGTGCGGAATATTAGCCACCAGAGAAAAGTATGAAGTAGACTTGAAATACAGTATCTGGCAAACTGTTTTCTGGTTGTACTTTATTAACAAACTGGAAAGCCTCTCCAAAACAGTAAGGTAAACAGTCGTTTGGTGAC
The DNA here is from genome assembly GCF_032717465.1 of Coenobita brevimanus. Taxonomy (NCBI): domain Eukaryota; kingdom Metazoa; phylum Arthropoda; class Malacostraca; order Decapoda; family Coenobitidae; genus Coenobita; species Coenobita brevimanus. Next base: position 29,360,236 of record NC_137063.1, on the reverse strand, counting down.
AGCAAGAGTAATAAAGAAAATACGTCCTTGTATTAGTAGTAGTAGCAGCAGCGTAACCCTTGTCTGCCTAGCTGAGGAGATTCACCAGCTGCAGACATGCAATCACCCCTGCAGAGCTGTCCTGTGCAGTGAACTGATGTTCGCTTGCAGTGGACAGCACTTTACCACAGTGAGGCATGGGGAAAAGCGTGGAGGTTTGGTTCCTGGATGGTCGCCACTGTTGCGTCTCGCCACCCATGCACCACAGAAGGATCCACATCACCCCATGCTAAATGGCTACTAGCCAGCACTGCGAATGTTTGTGTGTGTGTGTGTGTGTGTGTGTGTGTGTGTGTGTCTGACTCCGGGCATCACAGCCTGCTTTCAAGGCCCAGTAGCCCTCCTACGTACCGCACACCTCTACATGTCACCACTTCGGCGTTAACACCCACTGGAACCATTAGTTTTGTCATTCAAGTGTATAGTTATCTACGAAGAAACAGGCAGCACTACATCACGTGAGGGGATGACAGTCACCACAACCTATCACTTGCTCTCTGTCTGTCTTGTAGTGAATGGGTTAAGGGTAGGTTTACACGTACACGGTTTGGACACGACTCGTAAAACTTCTCGTCCGTCATGGTTCACATGGCAATGTGTTCTGCTAGGTTTACACATACGTGGATTGGTGCACAGACGTGACACGAATGTTGTTCGTGTGGGGATTGCATCTATTCTGGACTTACCAATATGCCGGGAATCAAATCCGGGACTCCCAGGTGAGAGCCAGGCAGCATACCACTACACCACGACCAGGTAAAAGTTAACTCACGTTGTCACAATCTTGTAACCAACGTCCCTCCGCCCCCACTGTGGGCATGAAGAGGATGAGTTAAACCCCTGGTACTCGGGCAAGTAGATGCTTTTAATCTATCCCAAACACTTACGGCAAGTCAGAATGAAGAGAGAACCTGTATTTTTTTCACAGGAAAAATCATCAGAGAAATTACCAATATGCCGGGAATCGAACCCGGGACTCCCAGGTGAGAGCCAGGCAGCATACCACTACATGGTATGCTGCCTGGCTCTCACCTGGGAGTCCCGGGTTCGATTCCCGGCATATTGGTAATTTCTCTGATGATTTTTCCTGTGAAAAAAATACAGGTTCTCTCTTTATTCTGGACTGTTGTAGTCGAATTCGTCTGAAGACCGCTGTGGCGATTTCGGACACACAATGAGATGTGCAAGTGACGTGAAATACAGTCAGACGCCACAACTCGATACGAATGCAACCCGTGATGCGCAGAAAGTTCGGTGGCAACTTGGAAATTTGTCCACGGCCCAAATTTTAGGACCACCTAAAATTCGTAACACGGACAAAATCAGACACGATCGCTGCAGCAGTCTTCAAACGAATTTGACTAGGACATTCCGGAATAGATGCGATCCCTACATGAATGACATTCGTGTCATGTCCGTGTACCAATCCACACGTGTAAACCTAGCATAAAGTGCCACTATTGTACTACAGCACCTACAGAGCTGGTTTTCCAGTTTCCTACAGCACCAATTACTGTGTGTGGCTTGACTTCTAATGATAACCGCATGTATGGAAAAACCGATGACCGTAAAATACAAACAACCTTGACATTAAGTAATAAGCAAATACAACAGTGGAAATGAATTAAAACAAAATACAAAGAAACAAATGTGTCATTGAAAAGATGCCTGGGGGAAAAAAAAAAATATATACAGTATAACCATAGCAGTACCGTAAATGATATAACTGCAGCAGTAAATAAAAAAGAGCTAAGTAAAGACATGACAGTGAAATAAAATATTTAAGGCCATGGGAGTGAAGAAAAATGATCTAATAGAGCACTGAAGGTGAAAATGAGTGAAGATAAGGGTGTGTGGAACTGAGAGGGGTCTGGTAAGCAGACAGTCATGCAGTATTGAACACTGACCTACTGGTAGCTAACACCACGCCACACCACACCACACTACACCTCATTTCATTCACCATGCATTTAGACCACATAACATGTACTCATAGCACACCACACCACAGTATGCACTCTCACTCCAAACTATGTACTCTCATCACCTCACACCACACCACCCCATAGCATGCACTCAACACACCACACCATACCACACCACACATTCTCATCACCACACCATGCATTTTCAGCACACCTCACAAACCACACAATGCACTTTCACCAAACCACCCTATGCATTTTCACCACACCACACCACACCCTGAATCCTTACTAACTACATCAAAGCACTCATACCACACCACACCATGTACCCTCACTATGAGGGTAAGACAAAAATCCTCACCCCCAACCATCTGACCTTTAAAAATTTATTCTTACTCTACCCTAACCTACCTTGACTTACCCCACCCTAACCTACTGTAATGCTAGGTGTTTTAGGTTCAATTTCTCGTCCCGTAAACGCCTAGCATATAGCGGGGCTCTCTTTTGAGACCAGGGCTTAGACAAATAAGAGAGAGGCAGGACACAAAAACGCCAGGCAACAACCTTACACGTGTATTACTTAGCTGGACAGGGGAACGAGTAGATGTTACAGGCACAAGTACACTGGACGATTACAAACTCTCACGTCTAAATATGGTTAGCAGTATCTCGCAGGATACAGTTTTTGGGTCACAGTGAATAGCACTTGAGGCAGTGTCCTTAATTAGGGACGTCCAGGTTTTCTTTGCGTGTGGAGTTGTTAAGGTTATTCCTCACTGGGGTGTGTTGCTTAAGGCACTGGGATCTGATTATGGTCTTAGTACTCTGAGATATTTTCTGACGGTAGCATATTTACCTCGTTACCCTCGATTCATATTTTATGTTTAAACTGTTACTGTCACTCACTCCACCACTTTGGTATCGTTATTCATTCTTATCAGAGGGGTAGCTCACTGCTCCGTCTCTTATACTCCTTGGTCTCATACACTGTTCACTGTAGTTATTATGCACTCCACCACTTTGGTATTATTACTGACTTCCATTAGAGGGTTAGTTCACTATTCTGCCTTTGCACCATTTGATCACTGACACTACACTATTATTGTCACTCCGATTGAATCTGGCACCGCGGTGGTCAGGTGCATTGGCGAAGGGGCGGCACAGCTCCGCTACTGACAGGGCTGGGCACCACTGGGGGCCTCTGTACCTAGAGGCCATGGGATCACGCGCAGGGGCGTCCTATCTTGTCCAGGGCTGTGGGTGGCGACGGGTCCCGCGCTCTCTGGGCTGGGGAAAAGAGTGCGGCCTACAGGGCTGGGGCCGAACAATTGCCTGAATTGGTCGTTCAGGCTCCTGACGGAGAATGAGGACCTCCGCCGTCGAGGTGTGGGGAGTTCCCACCCGGGAGTTCTGGGGGCAGCCTGGGGTTCCCGAAGGCTGCGGTCGCCGGGGCTGGGTGGTGCCGACAGGAAGGGGTTGTGGCACCGGTCTGGGTCGGGGTCCGTCAGGTGGGTCTCCTCCAGAGCCAGTTGTAGGAAGCAGAGGCCAAGGGAGACTACAGGGCCTCTCCAATACTCTTCTAGGCCCGAGACTCCCTCTGTGTCAGGGGTCGGGGAACAGGCATCAGTTCCAGGCGGCAGAGCGACTACAGGCCGTCTCCTGCCGTAGGGCCCGGCTACTGGCCATGGCTTCCTGGGGGCGTGGCTACAGGCCGTTGCCAAGGCCCGGCTACTGGCCGTGGCCTGGGAGAGTGGGTGGCTGCCAGCAGACCCAAAGGCACCTTCAGAGTGGCTACAGGCCATCTCCTGACGAAGGTGGGAGCGGCTACAGGCCGTCTCCTTCAGAAGGGGTGTTGAGCTACAGGCTGTCTCAGGGGGAACACCTTGGGAGCGGCTACAGGCTGTCTCAGGGGGAACACCTTCAGAGCGGCTACAGGCCATCTTTCAGGAGGGGTGAGCGGCTACAGGCCGTCTCAGGGTGAACACCTTCGGAGCGGCTACAGTCCGTCTCCTTCAGGAAGGGTGTTGAGCGGCTACAGGCCGTCTCAGGGGGAACACCTTCGGAGCGGCTACAGGCTGTCTCCTCGTTACCCTCTGAGCGGCTTCAGGCCATCTCCTTCAGGAGGGGTGAGCGGCTACAGGCCATCTCAGGAGGAACACCTTCAGAGCGGCTACAGACCATCTCCTTAGCGAGGGATGAGTGGCTACAGGCCGTCTCAGGGAAGACACCTTCAGAGCAGCTACAGGCCGTCTCCCTGAAACCCTCAGAGTGGCTACAGGCCGCCTGCTTAGCGAGGGGTGAGCAGATAAAGGCCATCTCTGTGGTGCTGCCAGGAGCTGGATAGGCAGCTCCACCCCTTAGCTGGTTGGTGAAGGCTCGCCCAGAAGGTAGTCTAGTATTCATGCTATGGTGGTGGCGGGCGAGCTCCGGGTCATAGGGGCACGCGGCCCGGGCTGACTTACGCCGTTGTCGCTCCGAGTCCTGGGGCTCTGTCGTTACTCCTCTGTGGGCTCCTTGTGGGGGTGTCTGGGCTTTCTCGGGGGCACTATACTGCATTTCACCACAGTCTGCTGGGAAAAAGTCATGTCCCTGTGACTGGAGGTGGTAAACTTTGGTGTCGTAGTTGGCGGAGACTGGCTGCAGGTGTTGGAGGAGGGCGTGCCAGGCTGTGGTGGCGGTGTTCTCATTATGTTCCTCATCGCAGGTGAGGAAGAGGGTGGATGTGGCAGTGGAGGAGCGGAGAAGTTGCAGGAGGTGGTGTGGTCCTCTGACTCACTGGTTACATCCAAGGGACGGTGCCCATACAGCTCACCGTATTTTCATGGTGGTAGTTGTTGTCCGTGGTGTGGTGTGGTGTTGAATGCTGGAGATGGATGGTGAGTGTGGGGTTTTATGCCAGGGTAATGCGGCGTAGCATCTCTGGGGAGTGTACATGGCTGGGATTTGTGCTTGATGTATCATAAGTGTGAGAGGGTTTAGGGCAGGGGTAGGAGTGTGATTTTGCGGTGAGGCGGGTGGGGTGGGAAAGTGGGTGTATCGGGCAGGTGGGTGGGAGAGGTGCCCAGAGCATATGATAGTTGTTTTGAGGGTGGGTGTGGGTGGTGATGTAGGTGTGTGGGGTTGGCGTGGGCGTGTGGTGCGTGGGGCACATAAGGGCAGGCGTGGGGTGGTTGGGGTGTTGGCTGCACGGCGTGGGGAGCTGGGGGTGGCGTGAGTGGGTAGTGGTGTCGTGCGGCCAGGGGGGGGGTGGGCAGGGGTGGGGGGGTGTGGGTGGTGGGCTGGAGGTGTGGGGGCAGCGGTGGGTGATGGCTGGGGCGGGGGTGTGGGGGTGAGGGCAGGACACGTGGTGCTTGGCGTGGGGGAGGGGGTGACGGGTAGGGAAGAGGTAGGGGAGCAACGGGGTGTTGGTGGTGTTGGTGGGTTGTCAGGTGAGGTGTGATGCAGCGTGACGGCCAGCGAGGTGGAAGCGGCAGGGGAGGGGGAGGGAGAGGGGGATGGAGAGGAGGAGATGTAGCAGTCATAGGTGGTAGGGGAGGGCAGCGCAGGAGTAGAGGGTGGGACGGGGCATGAGGCCAGGGCGGTGGGGGCAGGAGTGCGGAAGGGGCACATGTGCCGGTTTCAGAGGGTGCGAGGAGTACCGTGGTAGTTGAGGGAGACCTGATAGGGGTTAAGGACACGGGTGATGGTGTGGGGTTCCATGAAGCGTGGTGCGAGCTCAAACGCCGCTTGACCCACCTCCAATACAACCTGGACCTCAGCCCCGACACTACCTCCAACCCCTATAAGCTGGGTGACATAGTCATGATGGCGAAGGTGCGGGGCTGCAGATGCTGCCAAAGGGGCAGAAGGAGGGGTGTTTCCCCAAACACTCGCTCATATGGCAATATTCCGTCCCCATTGAACGATTTTTAAATGGGTGGGCCAGTCATCGTTCTTAGTGGCTTCTATTATGGGTGCGGAGCTGATTCATCAGTGTACGATGGCTGCACTCGCATACTGGATTTCCTTGTGGCCAGTAGGGGGAGGAGTTGGAGATGTTGTACCCGAAGATATGGGCCAGCTCTTCCCAGATCTTACCGGTGAATTTGGGTGTGTTATCTGAGTGGATCGCTTGAGGGATGCCAAAGTATGGGAACACGTGCCGAAGGAGGGCGTCGGCCACTGCAATAACGTGGTGTTCCTTCATTGGGCAGGCCACGACGAATATGGAGTATGTGTTGATGAAAGTGATAACGTAACTATAGCCCGATTTTGGAGGTAAGGGTCCAACCACGTCAATTGCTAACAGCTGCCAGTGTTTGTGGGCGGTGATGTGGCCCGATGGACCTGCGGTACTGGTGATGTTTTTACCAAGGGCGCAGGCACGGCAGGTTTGAATAATTTCCTTGGCAAGTGCGGAACAATTGGGTGCCCAGTAAGTGTCACTGAAAACCTGCAGCAGTTTTTTTGTACGCAGGTGAATGCCGTTGTGAGTGTGCAGGTGTCGTAGGGCGTCAAGGGCGGTGTCAGGGGCTAGGAGGATATGGTCTGACAGGGTCAGGAGGTGGTCGCCCTGGCGATACAGTTTTTTGAAAAGGTGCTGGGGGATCCAAGGGGGCCATTCCTTGTGATGCCACTGTTGGAGGAGGTCTGGCTCCGGCTGGGCGGAATGGATGGGGAGCCTACAGTAGAGAGGGCGTCCGCGTTGGTATGGAGTTTGCTGGGGCAGTATGAAATTTCGTAATTGAATTCCTCCAGGGTTTTGCACCATCAGATGAGTCAGACTGTTGTAACCACTGGAGAGACTGGTGGTCTGTAATGATGGTGACCTGTGTCCCAGAGAGGTATGTCCGGAAGTGCTCAAGCACCCAGATGATGCCCAAGCACTCTCGCTTGGTGGCAGCATAGTTTTTCTCCGCCTGATTTGGGGTGCGACTGGCACAGGCGATGATGTGTTTGCGGCCCTCTTGGACTTGTGCTAGCACAGTGCCGATGGCAAGGAGGGAGATGTCGGTATAGAGGCGGAACGGGAGGGCATAGTCAGGAAAGGCCATGATGGGGGCAGAAACGAGCTTGTCTTTAAGCTGTTGGAAGGCAGCTTGTCTCTGTCCGTCCAGAGGAACGGTTCCCCCTTACGGGTAAGGTCGTGGAGTGGTTTGGCGATGTGGGCAAACCCCTTCATGAAATGGTGTTAATAGGACGTCAAGCCGAGGAAGGCCCTGATCCCGTGAACGTCCTGTGGTGGGGGTATGTCCGTGATGGCGCGGAGTTTGTCAGGGTCGGGAGATATGCCTGCCTGAGGGATGACGTGAAGCTGTTGGAAGGCAGCTTGTCTCTGTCCGTCCAGAGGAACGGTTCCCCCTTACGGGTAAGGTCGTGGAGTGGTTTGGCGATGTGGGCAAACCCCTTCATGAAATGGTGTTAATAGGACGTCAAGCCGAGGAAGGCCCTGATCCCGTGAACGTCCTGTGGTGGGGGTATGTCCGTGATGGCGCGGAGTTTGTCAGGGTCGGGAGATATGCCTGCCTGAGGGATGACGTGCTCCAGGAACGAGATGGTTCTGGCGAACAAGACGCACTTGATGTGCCAGAGTTTGAGGCCTGCCTGTCGGATCCCGGTGAAAACCCGGCGGAGGTGCTGCAGGTGGTCGGCCCAGGTCTGGCTGAAAACGATGACATCGTCCAAGTACATGAGACAGATCTCCCAGGCGAGACCGCTGAGGATGGATTCCACTAACCTGGAGAAGGTGGCGGGGGCATTGCAGAGGCCAAACGGCAGGACATTAAACTCGTAATGTTTCCCATTGCTGGCCGAGAAAGCAGTTTTGCCTCTATTCTCCTGGCGCACGGATACCTGCCAATACCCCGACTGGAGGTCAAGGGTAGAGAACCAAGAGGCTCCATACAGGGAATCCAGGGAATCGTCTATACGTGGGAGTGGAGTGGCGTCTTTGGTAGTTACGTCGTTAAGCCGGCGGTAGTCGACGCAGAACTGCATCATGCCATCCTTTTTTTTTTTTTATGAGGACGACAGGGGAGGACCAGGGGCTGGTGGAGGGGGAGATGACTCCAGCTTCGATCATCTCCTGTACCTGGCGGTCTTCCTCTTCCTGCTGTTTGGGGTTCTTCCATCAGGATGGCTGTCGAATCGGCGGGCCTGTCGTATAAATTTCGTGAGCCAGGTAGGTGGTGTGTCTGATGTCAGCTGGTTCTGCTGCGAACAGATCCTGGAAATCCAGTAGGCGGCAGCGGAGGGTGTCTGACTGATGGGAGGAAAGATGGTCAGGGATAGGGGGCAGGGGGGTGGGGGAGTGGGAGGGGGAAGGGGCGTAGGGCTCGGCTTCCTCCATCTCTCCGATTATGAGCCCACTTGAGAGGATGAGGGGCGAGAGGGTGAGGTTGGCAACCCGGACTGCCGTGTGATGCGGGGGAAGGAAAGTTGGGGGCAGAAGGCAGGCCGAGAGGGTTCCGGGAGGCAGGAGTGAGAATAGGAAGGAGGGGCCGGAGGGCTGGTTAAGGGGCACCCAAGCTTCATGACGGGGGGGAATGGTGATACTGCGGCAGAAACAGTGGCAGGGAAAGAGGGAGGGAGGTGGTGGGGGGAAGGGGGGGGGAAGAGTCTTCCAGATGGTGCCATGGCGTGCAGGTGCAGACGGCCTGGGGGGGCCTACGGGGCCTCTCCAATACTCCTCTAGGCCTGAGACTCCCTCTGTGTCAGGGATCGGGGAACAGGCATCAGTTCCAGGTGGCGGAGCGGCTACAAGCCGTCTCCTGTCGTAGGGCCCGGCTACTGGCCGTGGCTTCCTGGGGGCGCAGCTACAGGCTGTCGCTAAGGCCCGGCTACTGGCCATGGCCTGGGAAAGTGGGTGGCTGCCAGCAGACCCAAAAGCACCTTCGGAGCAGCTACAGGACGTCTCCTGACGAAGGTGGGAGCGGCTACAGGCAATCTCCTTCAGGAGAGATGTTGAGCGGCTACAGAGCGTCTCAGGGGGAACACCTTCAGAGCAGCTACAGGCCGTCTCCTGACGAAGGTGGGAGCGGCTACAGGCTGTCTCTTCGTTACCCTCTGAGCGGCTACTGACCGTCTCCTTCAGGAGGGGTGAGCGGCTACAGGCCATCTCGGGGAACACCTTTGGAGCGGCTACAGGCAGTCTCCTTCAGGAGGGGTGTTGAGCGGCTACAGGCCGTCTCAGGGGGAACACCTTCAGAGCAGCTACAGGCCGTCTCAGGGGGAACACCTTCAGAGCAGCTACAGGCCGTCTCCTGATGAAGGCGGGAGCAGCTACAGGCCGTCTCCTTCAGGAGGGGTGAGCGGCTATAGGCCGTCTCAAGGAAGACACCTTCAGAGCGGCTACAGGCCGTCTCAAGGAAGACACCTTCAGAGCGGCTACAGGCCGTCTCCTGACGAAGGCGGGAACGGCTACAGGCCGTCTCCTTGAAACCCTCAGAGTGGCTACAGGCCATCGCATTGGCGAGGGGTGAGCGGCTACAGGCCGTCTCTGGGGTGCTGGCAGGAGCTGGATAGGCAGCTCCACCCCTTAGCTGGTTGGTGAAGGCTCGCCCGGGAGGTAGTCTGGTATTCCTGCTATGGTGATGGCGGGCGAGCTCCGGGTCATAGGGGCGCGCGGCCTGGGCTGACTTATGCCATTGTCACTCCAAGTCCCGGCGTGCTGTCGTTGCTCCTCTGTGGGCTCCTTGTGGGTGTGTCTGGGCTTTCTCGGGGGCACTATACTGCATTTTACCTACCATACCCAAACCTAACCTACCATGCCCTACTCTACCCTAAGCTAACAGCGGGTTTTGTTCTAGGGGCTTTTATCTTATGGAGCTATTTTCCTTGGGGACTTTTCTCTGGATCCTCTCTCATCACTGTCACACCATACCATGCACTCACACCACACCACAACACAGGACAGCACAGCACTGTACACCACTGACCACACCACACAATGAGCTCTAACACCACACTAAACCATGCACTCTCACCACATAATGCACCACACCATGCACTCTCACCATAACATTACACCATGCACTCACCACACCACGCTGCACAATGCACTTTCATCACATAACACCACATCATTCACTCTCACCACATCATGCACTCGCATTGCACATCATGCATCATCATCATCCAATCCATTGTTGCCCCATGAGAAGCGTAGGTGCCCGGGGCTGGGCAAGTTGGTCCTAACACTTAAAATGAGAGTGACCAGCCTCAATCATTCCTGAGTGGCATTATGTGAGTAACAAACCCCAACACCCATTGGATATAAACCTGTACAGGCTCAATCTGACTGGAGTGCCTTAATTACCCATTAAATAACCAGGCACCATAATTTGGTTATATAGTTAGCACCCGGCATAGTAAATGGTTTCCAGGTGTTCAGGAAACCATTTGGCTTGTCATTCAGTGTAGGGTCACCTGTAGACAGAAGGGTGAGGAAAGAATGAAGGAAAGAAAGACAGAAGAGGAATGAAGGATGAAAGAGAGGAAAGGGCAGGCACCCGAGAGCAACACTACACTGAATGGGTGGTGCACTTTCAATATACTTAATCACACACACACACACACACACAGTCTCGAGGAGTAGACTGTAGCACCAGTCGAGCAGGGCAGTACTCCCGAGGTGGATGGAGAGCTGATGACAGGGAGAGCTAGAGCTCCCGTTTCATAAGCCCTCAGGACTAGTTCCTGACCATCCCCCTTTGCTGAACTTTTTCAGTGTCTCAATTACACAGAGAGTAGGCCAGCATGCTGTCCAATACAAATTTCTCTAACTATCTACACCAAACTACATGCACACTACACACTACACTTCCTTTTCCAAAATTCAAAAAATCATGGCTTCTCAACACTCAGCCTCGGAGTCCCCAAGGGGGGGAACCATAAATGCCCCCACCTTCCGCCCCTCTCCCGGTGATGACTTAAGCTGCCTGGAACCACTGTCTGACTCTCTTCTTCTTCATTTCTGCAACATTCATGGCCTTTCCTCTAACTTTCGCTCTGTTGAGCACCACCTCTCCTCCTCTAAACCTCAACTTCTCTTTCTGAGATTCAGCTCTCTGAGGCAACTGACAGCACACCCTTTTCTGTACCCTCCTACTTTTTCTATACTCATTTCAAACCCAAAGGTGGATGTTGTGTATATATACGCAACGACTTATCTTGCTCTCGTGTTCCTGAACTTGATTCTTCTGAATTCTCTACACTCTGGCTTCGGATTTCCTGTCATTCTCTGACTAAATATATGTGTGCTGTTTACTTATCCCGTAATTCTACTGACTATCAAAAATTCTTCGACTATCTTACTTCTATGATGGAACACATTCTATCCATTTCTACTTTCTCTGAAATCTCCATTTTAGGAGATTTCAATGTTCACCACCACCTTTGGCTCTCCTCTCCTTTCACTGATCCACCTGGTGAACAAGCCTACATCTTTCCTATCCTTAATGACCTACAGCAGCTTGTACAGCACCCTACTCATATCCCTGACTGCCTTGGAGAGAGCTCCAACATACTTGACCCCTTCCTTACAAATAATCCTTCTGCTTACACTGTTAATCTTTTCTCTCCGTTGGGTTCCTCCGATCACAACCTTATCACCTTAACCTGTCCTATCACTCTGGTACGGCCTGTGGACCCTCCAAAGAAACGTCGTCTGTGGCAATTTGGAGCTACGAATTGGGAGGCCCTCAGGCAGTACCTCTTTGATTTTCTCTGAAATGATTATTGCTTCCATGGCCAGGGGCCATCTCAGTGTGCCTTGCGAATTACAGAGGTTATTCTCTCGAGCATGGAAGCATACAATCCTTTATCGTATCCTTCGCCTAACGCAAGAAAGCCTTGGTTTAATCATGCTTATTCTTATGCCGGCCACAACAAGGAAAGGGCCTACAAAAGGAGCCGGAGCCAACCCACCCCTGAATCACATCATCTTTACATTTCTGCCCGGAATCGTGCTAAGTCTGTTCTTCACTCTGCTAAAAATAATTTCATCCGTACTAAATGCTCTCAACTCTCCAACTCGAATTCTTCCCACCCCTTCTGGCACCTTGCTAAAAACCTTTCTAACAACTTTACCTCACCATCCTTCCCTACTCTTTTTTACTCTGATGGTTCTGTAGCTATTTCTTTTACTGATAAAGCAGATCTCTTCGCATTAAAATTTCTTCAGCTGATGTATTTTCTGCCATCACTGGCCTCAATACTAACAAGGCATATGGGCCTGATGGGGTCCTTCCTGTTGTTCTCAAGAACTGTGCTTCTGTGCTTACATCCTGCCTAGGCAAACTCTTTCGTCTTTGTCAGTCAACTTGTACCTTTCCTTCTTGCTGGACGTTTGCTCACATTCAGCCAGTCCCAAAGAAGGGTGACCATTCCCAACCCTCTATCACCCAATTGCTTTAACATCCTATATTTCAAAAGTTTTTTAGTCAATTCTCAATTGAAACATTATAGGGCATCTTTCCTATCACAACCTTCTTTCTGATTGTCAGTATGGGTTCCGTCAGGGATGCTCCACTGGCGATCTTCTCACCTACCTTTCAGACTCCTGGTCATCCTCCTTTCGGGACTTTGACGAAAGCTTTGCCACTGCACTTGACATCTCAAAGGCTTTTAATAGAGTCTGGCATAAATCTTTAATCCAAACTGCCCTCTTACGGTTTCTATCCTTCTATCTGTGCCTTCATCGCTAGTTTCCTTTCTAGTCGTTCTATAGCCACTATTGTAGATGGCTATCGTTCTTCTCCTAGTTATATCAACAGTGGTGTTCTGCAGGGCTCTGTCCTATCACCAACTCTCTTCCTCTTATTCATGAATGGCCTTCTAAGCTGTACATTTAACCCTCCCCACTCATATGCTGATGACTCTATCCTTCACCTTTCCATTCGGTTCCCACAACGCCAATCTCAGCAGTTACTTCAACAAACAAGGGATGAGACATAGCACACCTAATGTCTGACTTGACTCGTATCTCCGACTGGGGTAAAAATAATCTGGTTGTTTTTAATGCATCTAAGACTCAGTTCTTACACCTATCAACCCGACAAAATCTTCCATAGGTATACCCACTAATGTTTAATAATATTCAGCTTAATCCTGCATCATCCTTGAACATGCTTGGGGTTTCATTTACTCGGGACTTATCTTGGAAAGATCATATTACATCTCTTGTAAAATCTGCTTCCAAGAGAGTGGGTGTGCTAAGCTGACTCCGTTCTTTCTTTAACCCTGCACAATTGTTGACTCTATACAGGGGTTTTATCCGCCCGTGTGTGGAGTACAACTCTCATGTGTGGGGAGGCTCCCCACATACAGCTCTTCCCAATAGGATGGAGTCAAAGGCTTTTTGTCTCATTAACTCTCCTCCTCTGACTGACTCCCTTCAACCTCTGTCTCTTTGCTGCACTGTTGCTTCTTTATCTCTTTTCTATCGCTTCTTTAATGGTCACTGCTCCTCTGAACTGTCTGCAAGCATTCCTCCACCTCTACGACGGGCGCATAGCACCCGTCTAGCAGCAAACTCTCATCCCTTTTCTGTCCAACTCTCTAATGCAAGAGTTAACTGTTACTCCCAGTCCTTCATTTATGCAACAGGTCAACTCTGGAACTGTCTCCCTCTGTCTGCATTTCCTGCTGCCTATGATCTCCAGTCTTTCAAATGCAGTGTGTCCAGGCATCTCGAAATGATCGGATCTTGAATTTGGCTCTCTCTGGTATTTTGTTTTTCTCTTGGAGGGAACTGTTATTGTGGGCTCATGGCCTTTGGTTCCTTCTTCCTCGCATAAACACACATACACACACACACACAGAAAAAGAGGACTCGATGTACCTTCAATGCTAGATCTCATATTTACTAGGCAAGAAAATGATACAGACAGATTAATATATCACCCTCCACTCGGCAAAAGCGACCATGCAGTACTAAATTGCAACTTCAGAATAGCATATGACATAGTTAACAGCAATGAAAGTTACAAAAAGAGCCTAAACTATAAAAAGGGAAATTATCAAGACCTAAAGAAGTATTTCTTAGAAGTTGATTGGGAAAATGAGCTTAGAGGACAAGATTTAAATGCTGTATATAAAAAATTCTGTGAATTTTATGAAATAGGAGTCCAGAAGTACATTCCACAGCACAAAGAAGCAGATAAGAAAATACAGAAATGGTTCAATACAGAATGTAAAAAATCAAAAGGAAGAAGAGATTTGTTGTGGAATAGATACAGAAGACACAATAGTGAAAGGGCATATAATAATTACAAACAGGCAAGAAACGATTATACAAGAATAAGGAGGGAAGCCCAAAAACAGTTTGAGGAGGATATCATAAATAAAAGTAGTGATCAACTGAAGCTATTCTAGAGCTACATCAGAAGCAAAACCAAAGTAAAAGATATAATACAATCCATTACGGACAAGGGAATCACCTATACACAAGAGAAAGAGATTTGTGAACCACTAAATAAGAATTTCCAATCAGTTTTTTACAGAAGAAAAAAAATTTGAGAGGGACTATGTGGAACATGCATGTCCACACATACTACCAGATATACAAATATCAGAAAAAGTAATACAGGAGGAGTTAAGTAAATTAGACAGAGGAAAAGCAAATGGTCCTGATAAAATTTCATGTTGGGTGCTACGAGAATGTGCAAAGGAGTTAAGTAAACCATTATTTTTAATTTTCAAGAAATCCTTGAGTCAAGGTAAACTACCTGATATTTGGAAGAAAGCAAATATTGTCCCCTTATACAAGAAAGGGAATAGACAAAATCCACTCAACTACCGACCAGTATCACTGACCAGTGTTGTAAGCAAGGTATTAGAAAAGCTTATAAGAAAAGCTTGGGTAAATCATCTAGAAGAACACAATATGATAACAGAAAGACAGTTTGGTTTCAGAAAAGGAAAATCTTGTGTTACTAATCTGTAGAGCTACTATGACAGAGTAAGAGAAACAATACAGGAAAGAGAAGGATGAGTGGACAGTATCTATTTAGATTTCAAGAAAGCATTTGACGCAGTACCACACGAAAGACTTTTATGGAAACTGTACCATCAAGGAGGAATTCCAGGCAAACTGTTTTGTTGGATGCAAGATTTTCACAGAAAAAGAGAAATGAGAACAGTACAAAGGGGAAACAACTCATCATGGAAAGAAGTGACTTGTGGAGTACCATACGGTTCAGTGATGGCACCAATCATGTTTTTAGTGTATATAAATGATCTAGACAGTAACACTGGAAATGAAAGCTATCTGAATATGTTTGCAGATGATGCAAAAATACAAAGGAGAATTACTAACACAGACTCTTGTAAAGAGGTACAAGAGAAATTAAATAAACTCCATGAATGGAGTAATACATGGCAAATGGAATTCAATGTGGACAAATGTCATGTAATCAAGTTTGGTAAAAGTGGAAAAAGACCTGATTGGGATTATACATTAGGAAATAAAATCCTACACATATTAGAAAGAGAGAAGGACCTAGGTGTGATTATCAATATAAGACTATCTCCGGCTGACCACATCAGTGAGAAGGTACGGAACATGTATACACTGCTTGCAAATATGAGAATAGCATTCACATACATAAATGAAGATATGCTAAGAAAGATAATAACATCATTCATCAGACCAACCCTGGAGTATGCATCAGTAGTCTGGAGTCCTCATCTCAAAAAACACATAGACAAGATTGAAAAAGTTCAAAGGGCCACTACAAGATGGGTACCAAGCTTAAGGAATCTAAGCTACGAAGAAAGACTAAATAAACTAAATCTACCAACACTACAGGAGAGAAGGAAAAGAGGTGACATGATAATGCTATATAAATGCATATCAGGGAAGGAGAAAATAGACATAAATGATTACTTAACATCTGGGGAAGCATCAGCAAGAGGACACTGCAAAAGACTGCATAAGAAGAGAGGTGATAAAGACATAAAGAAATTCAGTTTCTCAAACAGCAATTGAACAGTGGAATGCACTACCAAATGAAATAGTGTGTGCCAAAACAATTCATAAATTTAAGGATATGTGCGATAAATATGGTTTAAGACACGGGACAGTATGAGCTTGACTCATTCCTGTAAAGATACAATTAGATAAGAACAATTAGATAAGAACAATTAGGTAAGAACACACACACACACACACACACACACATAGCAAACTCATGATATGCAATCTCACCACCTAAACAATAAAAAAAACCATCAACACATCATTTTAGATCGTCCACCTTACTTGGCTGCGATTTTCGGCCGGTTCACACGAGCAAAATCGCGGCAGTTTTTTGCCGGAATTTGCTTCCCGGTAGAAATTCCGGCAACTTTTTTCGCCGGTATGGAGAGACCGACATGTCGGTCTTTTTTCGCCGAAATCGGGAGAAAGTTGCCGGGCCGATTTAAATGGAAGCACCGAACAAGACAAAGCTCTGGGAACGAAGACGAATTCGACATCTTTGTGTGTTTACAGTATCACCATTTCGACTTCATCACGCGTGGCCAACACAAGTTTATTCATCATGCCTGCCGTTCTCCAGCAATCACAGTTTCCCTCATCTGCGTATTTTGTTTTTCAATGAAGGGTGTCACAAGCCCCAGCAAGTGGTGGTACTGGGTCTTGTTAAGACGGATCCACTCATTTAAAGTTTGGGGATCCTCCAAGCTGAGCTCCCTCACCAGCTTGTAATACACACTCTCTTCTTTTCTCCTAGACAGCCACGGACGAGTCCAGATGCGTGACGGCTCATCTTGAAGTAGAGAAAGTGCAAGTGCAAGGGCTGCACACCTGGTACGAGTACGGCGGTCCATCTTTGTTTGTAAACACTGTTGCCGCGTTCCTGCGACTCAGTCCCCGTACGTGTGAACACCTTTCCGGTAGACTTGCCGAAAATCGGCATTTTTCTCCCGCAAATCGGCGAAAAAAAAGACCGAGATTTTGCTCGTGTGAACCGGCCTTAGTACATCCTTTTCCTAGCACACCTTTGGGACTATCACCATAGTCTAGTGTTACAACTCAGCATTCTGGATGAATGTGTATATATATGGCAAATTTAGGACAAGTTCAAGAGGACAGTGTAGCATACTTGTACTGTCTTTATTCACCCTTACAGATCTGCCTCTTGGCTACTCTCGTATACACTGACAAAACTCGCTTACTTCAATGTCTTCGGTATAATGACACCTTCCATATATTCTTGTTAGTTTGACAGTTTTATAACAATGTATTGGAGAATTTTCGACCAGGGGACGATTTACGTAACCTTATTTAACCTTTTCCCAGGTCATATCAGTGCTGCAAGTGCAAGCATATGGTCGTGTGCCGTGTACAGAGATGGCAACACGTTTATCAAGTTATGCCGCTAGAGATGCTTATTTGTCCTGACAACCTTCAATTCGATGACGTAATATTCATTTTTTTCCTGACACCACCAGACGATTTTATTTAATTTGGAACAGACTGAGTAGTGACATGAACCACCATCATCACAACCACCAACCATCACCATCATCACAATCACCAACAATCATCAGCATCAAAACCACCAACCACTGGCATCATCACAACCACCAACCATCACAACCACCAACCATCACCATCACAACTACCAACCGTCACCATCACAACCACCTACCATCATCATCTTTACAACCACCAACCAGCATCACCATCACCACAACCACTAACCAACATCACCATGACCACACCCAACATCACCATCACCACAACCACCAACCAACATCATCACCACAACCACCAATCATCATCACAACTATCACAACCAACCACCATCGCAACTACAACAACCACCAACCACCATCACAACTACCACAACCACCAACCACCATCACAACTACCACAACCACCATCACAACTGCCACAACCACCAACCACAATCACTACCACAACCACCAACCACCATCACAACTACCACAACCACCAACCACCATCACAACTACCACAACCACCAACCACCATCACAACTACCACAACCACCAACCACCATCACAACTACCACAACCACCAACCACCATCACAACTACCACAACCACCAACCACCATCACAACTACCACAACCACCAACCACCATCACAACTACCACAACCACCAACCACCATCACAACTACCACAACCACCAACCACCATCACAACTACCACAACCACCAACCACCATCACAACTACCACAACCACCAACCACCATCACAACTACCACAACCATCATCACAACTATTACAACCACCAACCATCATCACTACCACAACCATCAACCATCACAACTACCACAACGACCATCACAACTATCACAACTGCCACAACCACCATCACACCAACCACAACCACCAACCACCATCACACCGACCACAACCACCAACCACCATCACACCGACCACAACCACCAACCACCATCACAACTACCACAACCACCAACCACCATCACAACTACCACAACCACCAACCACCATCACAATTACCACCAACCACCATCACAACTACCACAACCACCAACCACCATCACAATTACCACCAACCACCATCACAACTACCACAACCACCAACCACCATCATTACTACAACCAGCAACACAATTACCACAACCACCAACCACCATCACAACTACCAACCACCATCATAACTACCACAACCACCAACCACCACCACAACTACCAACCACCATCACAACTACCACAAACCACCATCACAACTACCACAACCACAAACCACCTACACAACTACCACAACCACCAACCATCATCACAAGAACCAACTGCCACCACCACCACAACCACCATCACCATCTTCATAACCACCAACCTCCATACCATCACCACAATCACCAAGCATCATCACCATCATCACAACCAACACCAGCACCAGCAACCATCCAACATCACGACCACTAACCACCATCACAAGTACCAAACATCATCACAACCACAAATCAGCCTCACCATTACCACAACCACAACCACCATCAACTCAGCCACCAACTACAAATACTATCATCATAAACACCAACCACCATCACTTCGGTTTCTTCCCCTGTCTCTCAACACTTTGTTCTGTTTACATCCTACTTCGCTCGCTTATGTAGTTTTTTTCTTTACATAACAACACAGATAACACAATGTACTATAGGTCACAAAAGTATCGGTGCACAATATGCGTGAAACATTTGGGACCACAGAACGAAGGCCACTAAAATATTAGTGTCCGATCTATCACACGTCGGTAGACCTTTAAGGGTACGGCCACACCGAACGCGACGAGCGTGGAGGGATGAGGCGACACGATAAAACGCACTATTTTGTGAAGGCAGTTTGGGTGGGACGCTCTGGGACCTCACACTGTTAGCTCTGTTGTCACATCGCCGCCGACACACGTGTAATTATTTGTGTTCACCTCTCTCTCTCTCTCTCCTATTTAAAGCTAGTAACTACTTATAAATGAAATTTAAACACTCTGTGTAGATGTAATTCAATAAAAAAGCTGTAGTATAGTATAAATCTCATAAGACTTGTCAGTCTTGCCTTTGAGACGTTGTCAGGTGGTGACACGAGGGACAGCCCTGCGTGAGTGGGTCATACTCGGTCAGTCTCCTGCCATGGAAGCTATTTAAAAAAAAAAAAAAAAAAAAAAACGCACCTATAGACTTTTACCTCAGGGGTGGTGTGGAAAAAAAGTCGAAAACAAGAGAAAAAATTAAGAAAATACAATTAGTAGTAGTTAATATATAATATGAGAGAGAGAGAGAGAGAGAGCACGTGTGTGGCGACGATGTGGCAACAGAGCTAACAGAGTGAGGTCCCAGAGAGCCCCACCCAAACTGCCTTGATAAAATAGAACGACTGTAAATCCTATGTGGGTGGCCAAGCTGAATAAGCGGGGGAGGTTTGTCGCTCCGCTCGCCCTCCACGCTCGTCGCCACGCGATGTAGGAAGTTCCAAAATGTCGCTCACTGCCTAGCAACATCCCCACTCCCCAGACATTTGCATCATCATTCAGTCGTGCTGGTGGTACGTGTTGGGGAGGTTGGGTTTGGTAATTATGTCTACTGAAAACCATATTGGAGCATTGTACCACAGGAGAACTGTGTGGTATCCAAATGATCTACGCCACAAAAATACTGGAGTGTTGAAGAAACGCTGGGAAGATATCTGTGAATAACTGCATACAAATGGTAATCATAATTGCGCATTATTCTGTCATGCAACTGCTTAAGTAACGTTTGTTCCACCGTTGATATAAAACCTATAATAGACCACTGATGTCAAAAATTCATACTAGTATTTAGTGCTCTATTCCCTTTGTTACACTGTAGGCTTAAAACTAATGAACAGATATGTGTATAAACTACATGTATGTGTATATGCATATAGCCTATGTAATGAACAATGACAATTTTATTGTTTATCAATACATAAATCTATGAAATATAATTCAGTAGATAGCGAATTGTTCTGCGGATATTCTGCTTTAGGCATGCTTCTGACTAGCTGTCGCCTGCGAGGTTGCCACTTCCTATTTGGACACCCATCGCGTTGATACTCTCCTCGCCGCTCATCGCTTGACGCTACCTCCCCGCTCGTCGCGTTCGGTGTGGCTGAACTTTATGTTGGGTGGTGTCACATCGCCAACTAGCAATATCCTTTTGCAAACGTATAGTAAATGTTTATATAAAAAGACACTGTTCATGCACATCGAGACGTTGGTAAACAACAGCAGTTGATCGAATGTTTTCGGTAGGCATCGAACCTCCTATAGTTGTTCTGTTTTATGAAGGCAAATTGGGTGGGGCAGCCTAAGACCTCACACCACTAGCTCTGTTGCCACATCACCGCAGCCACATACATGTCATTGAGCCTGCTCACCTCTCTCTCCCTCTCTTTCTCTCCTATTTTAAGTTAGTAAATACTTATAAATGAATTTTAAATACTCTGTATAGATGTAATTAAAAAAAACTATAGTAGAGTATCAATCCGGTACGACTCGTCAGCGATGCTTTTGCGACATTGTCAAGTGGTGTGACATGAGAGATAGCCTTTGTGTGTGCGGCTCATACTCGGTCAGTCTCCTGCCACGGAAGCTTACCCATAAAAATTCAAAACAAGAGAAAAAAAAATAAAAAAAATAAGAACAGAAGTAGTTAATATAAATATAAATATGAGAGAGAGGGGGGGTGGGGAGAGAAGCACGTGTGTGGCGGCGATGTGGGAACAGAGCTAGCTGTGTGAGGTCTTAGGAGGCCCCACCCAAACTGCCTTCATAAAACAGAAAGCCTATATCCAGCAATACTTTTGTGACCCATGGCACATGGAAATGACAGAAGCTCCGTACAAAAGTAAACTTGTATGGAAGAGTTTCTAGAAAGCCTCCTTAAACGAGGGAAACATTAATTCCCACTGCCACTTGTTTGTTGCATGTTTGTGCATTGGTGACAAGAATCTAAGTGAGAATCTTCAATGCACGTCCCGCCCCTCACGTCCCACACTCAGCTCAATACACTGTGGCCGTCTACCCCCTCCCCCCCTCCCAATCCCCCTTCCCCCCTCTCTCTAGCTCGGCATTAATTTTCCATACACACACACACACACACACACACACACACACACACACACACACACACACAGTCCAAAAAATAATTCATCTGTCCTTTTAGGGTCTATTCAATTGTTTAATTACGCAACGCAGAGGAGGGTTGGGGGTATCAAGCCAGAGGCTGGTTTTGGTGATAATTATCAGTCAGAATAAATTCTGCCCAATTCTGACAACAATAAATACGGATGAAATGCTCCAGCGGCATTTCGACTGATAATGACTTTTCCACAGGGGCGCACCGGGGGGGGGGGGCCCCCTTCTTAGCTCTTTGGGTCCTTTAAAAAGTTATAAATATTTATTTCGATAACAGCAAAACATGAAAAATTGGCAAGTACAAACAAAGAGTAACACATGAGCCATCAGTTCCCTGGCTCTAAACCTGCATGTGACCTCTCGGTAATTATCGGATTACCTGACCTCACCTCACTACGGGCCCCTCCCCCCTTTAGAAAATTCCTGGGTGCGTCCCTGCTTTTCCATAATGTAAACACACAACTTGCTGCATTCCTACTGTAGGTGACACATAGTTTCCTGTGATGAAGTAAACAGTTCAGTGAACACTGTAGACTAAGTGGTATGGATGGCAGAGTTAACACAACATGATATGAAGTGAAACATGTGACCACACAATCAGATGGTTTCCAATTTTGGCGACACTCTCCATATTCAATTTTTCTTCTGACAAAATTCCCGCCAAAACCTTCCTGGGGTGTTACTGGGGGGTGGGAGGGTGTCAGAAGTGTTATGTTACATTAAAATACAGAACCGAAATAATACAGTTATTAGGGCTACCATCACTGAGCTCTATAATCAGAAGAGGCTTTCTTATGGGTAACACAGCGTAACTGTCGCCAGGGCGGCGCTGGTGTAGCGGCACCATGTTACACCAATCCTGATGCCCACGGTCTTTGAACTGAGGTGTTCGTTGGGTTTTTGAAAGCAGGAGATGATTCCGTAATATACAGTGCCATGGTCCACTGTGCAGCTTACGGATATGAAAATGGACACAGGAATTCACTGAAGAGAGATGGCGTTACATTTCACAAATAAGAAATATATCTTGTTGCTAATTCTATAACATTACCGTCCCCTGGGGTGGGGCAGGAAGATTCTTCTCCAGTATCCCTGTTTTATACTCATTGGCTAAATGTACCTGATATAATTAGTTGAACTAGGCAGAAAAAATTATGATTCATATGTTTTTGTATTAGAAGCCACGAGAGTATCTTTATTAATAACCACTACTTAGTGAAAATAATTTGAACTTGAATGCTGGGTTTCAATATGGCGGCCAAAATCACACTTTCGCGGCAGAGATAGCCTCTCCATATTATAGAGCTCAGTGGCTACCATACGTTTATTTCCCCGGACATGTCCTTTATATTCTTTTTCTCTCCAACTGGGAGAGCTCCCTAAGTAAATAAAACTGTCAGAGATTTTGTTCTTTTTACATTCTGACAGTTTTCCATACGAAGTTAATTCTGTAGTATATTATCAGGAGTAATATATTCACTATGCCTAGAGAGGAAAAGACTGCCAGTTACCTAATGAACTCAATTCTGGCCTATTATACTTCTCCGTGGGGTTCAAGTTTTATCTTGGACCAGTGATTTTCCAGAGCTATATCTCGCTAAGGAGTTAAATCTTTATGTTGCACCAGTTCTTTTCCGCAACTATCTCACATACCTTCACTGGAGTACCATCTGAATAGTTAAGGCAGTAACAGAGACCACGACATTTGTTCAAATACCCGCTACTCACCAAAACACATGGTCAATTTTCGGAAAACTACAATTCACGATCCAGGAAATCTGACACAACAACGTTGAAAACCACGTTATTCTGAATCTATTCCACTATGCATCTGTTTTCGAAAATGTATATTTAAGGTAAACATCCTATATAATATTACCTTGGATCTCCCCTCAGTTTCAAACTTTCGCATCATTTTTTCTCCCTGTCACGGGAGCTCCCAGGCGTGACGTCATGGCACTACAGAGCATGCTCGGACGTCACGGCCAATGAAACTAAAATCAGCCAAAAGGCGGGCCAATCAGATCATTGATATCGTTAGCAGATTTTCAAATTTCAAACATCCCTTAGTCAGTTCCACGATGGCTTCCACTTGCGGGTGGGGTGTGACTGAATACGAGGCAATCATTTTTTTTTTTTTTTTTTTTAAGAATAGTCAGAAAAGTGTGAATTTCCTATGCAGTCATGTTGTTCTGCCTTCCTCTCCGAAGTGCTGAAAGTGTGGAAGCGAGCTACATTATAGACAGGACCTTAATCAGTGGTAGCCTACTGTAAGAATTTTAAGAGTTACCGTACGCAAATTCAAAGAAGCGGAGGGCAAGAGGGTTTATTGTATCAGATTATTCGGGAAGAATACTTCCACCAGTACTTCTCCCGGTACCTTTTTATCAACTCATTCGAGAATGGTAAAAGCCTCCTCCATAGCTTCCTTCTACATGTTGCCAAACTTTACTCTCCCTTTGACGGCCCAAGGAGTGAGGCAAACCCTTCCACCTCATCCTCCTCCGATGACATTTAAGGTAAGGTTAGGTTAGGCTGGTTTTGGATAATGTTAGGTTAGGTTAGTATATTGGGGGTCTGGGGGAGCAAAGCCCCCCCAGTTAGGGTATACGGTTCAACCCATATCCTCTATTTCAAAACCCAAAATATTTTTTCTGGTCAATTTCAGTGTGATTTGGATGAATCTGACCTTCACTTCTGTCGGAAATCACTCGTTTTGGGGACAGGCCTACCCAAGCCTATCTCCAAAACGGGTGATTTCCAACAAAAATGGTCAAATTCATTCAGCTGACACTAAAATTGACCAGAAAAAATATTTTTGGTTTCGAAATAGAGAAATGTGGTTTTCCGAAAATTGGTCTAGCACATTAATATACTCAAATAAGTTAGTATTTATTAGTTCACCCCCCCCCCTCCCAACTACTCTGAAGAGTCTTCTTTTGTTGATGTTTGCATATGGTAGCCTTAACATAATCTCTTCACTATGTGTGGAATGCAGCTGCTTATCTATGGCCACCGCGCAAAGCCTCCTCAGCACGTTACATAGTTCTGTATTAATGGATATCATGATCGTGAAGTACTTCCTTGCGCAAAGCAAGACGTGCCTGTTACTGACGGCATCTGTGCCAAACACAAAGGAAGAGATTTAGTCCATTTTTGCAATATCCACCAAGGGGGGAAAAAACGGTAAATTCAATTTGTGCTAATTTTAAGGTCTTGCCCACCTGTGCATATTACGGTATTCAGCTGCTGGTGAAAGCCCGGAAGGAGGGTGTTCTTTGTCGCGTTGTGTAACACTTTGGGGGGGGGGGGATTGCTTGATATCACAGAATGTGACGTGTGTGTGTGTGTGTGTGTGTGTGTGTGTGTGTGTGTGTGTGTGTGTGTGAACGGCCCCTAAGCATTTTCACACCAGCTTTTTCACTAACGTTGATTTTGTGTGTGTGTGTGTGTGTGTGTGTGTGTGTGTGTGTGTGTGTGTGTGTGTGTGTGTGTGTGTGTGTGTGTGTGTGTGTGTGTGTGTGAAAGGCCCCTAAGCATTTTCACACCAGCTTTTTCACTAACGTTCATTTTGTGTGTGTGTGTGTGTGTGTGTGTGTGTGTATGTGTGTGTGTGTGTGTGTGTAACTCCGAACCCTGTCAAACATTTTAAATACGAAACTGCACCAGTGACGTATTCATATTATTCTTGTTACAATTCTATTCACATTAGAGCAGACCTTTCGCAATGAAGGGATAAAGTAGAGCCTTCATTAAACCTTGCACCACTTGGGTGTTCTGAGGTTATTCAAATCGTCTGGGAGGAACAACAATAAACTATAAATGTCACTAGATTCAACATTTATAACTTTGGTAACCTAGTCCCGAGTCCCTATTGCTTATAGTCTGTCTCAGGAAAAACGAATGTAGAATATCGTCTGTTTTACTCCAAAGTCACTGTCAAAGGCCGAAGGCATCTGATTTAACGACCTGTGGGAATACAAGCTGGCCAGGGACAACCCTGAGGGCAAGAGGCGCGCGCGCACACACACACACACACACACACACACACACACACACACACACACACACACACACACACACACACACACACACACACAATGAATGGGTATAAGTGACCCGCTATGCTCACAGGTCAATATGAACTGTGGTTCCTGTTTTTGGATGCAACTTTTTTTTTTTTTTTTGAGTTACAAAGCGCTAAAAATAAACGAAAAATATTGGACCAGTTATTCGTTGTATATTTAGATTTAATAGCATATTATTCCTTTTATTTTATTTTATTTTATTATTATTTTTTTGAGCTTGATTCGCCTGTCATCAAGAATTTGTAAGTTGGCATCTCAGGTCACAGCACCTCCTGACTGACTCTCTCTCTAAACCTCTGCTTCCGTCCTTTCTTGTCTCCCTCCTCCCTCCCCCATCTACTCTCTCTCTCTCTCTCTCTCTCTCTCTCTCTCTCTCTCTCTCTCTCTCTCTCTCTCTCTCGTGTGTGTGTGTGTGTGTGTGTGTGTGTGTGCAATCATTATTATGACTAATGGTATGCTTTGTATTGGAAAGTAAAGATGAGGTGAAATATTGTGGAATCTATGGCGAATATTGTGGCAGAAGAGTGTAGACATGTATGAAGGTGAACGTTAATTGGCCCACAGGGAATTAATGACAGTTCCACATGCTGACGTCTCGAGGGGACTTCTTGTAGTTGTTCTCAATAAATATATTCCAATGTTTTATTTATTTTATAATACTTATATCACAGTTAAGTTATACTTTGCATTGACATTATTATTCACTACTACAGACCCTTGAGAGAGAGAGAGAGAGAGAGAGATAGAGGGGGGGGGCTGGTCATTCCCAGGGGACAAGTGGTCACTCCTCACCTCTCTCTCTCTCTCTCTCTCTCTCTCTAGCATGCAGACCCACCCCCCCTGAACTCAAAACATCATCCTTCCTGCCTTCCTATCCATCCCCATCCCCTCTCTTCACCTAGCTTTTTGCCCACACACACAACATTTGCACACACACACACACACACACACACACACACACACACACACACAAACATGTTTTTTTAAACAACTGACGACCTACCAAAAAATCTATCATTCTATCAGAATATATATATATATATATATATATATATATATATATATATATATATATATATAACTTAGAACTATAAAACTTATATGTAAACTTCAGGAAACTGGCAAATGAGGACCTCCCCTTAGAAAATTCCTTGGTGCGCCCCTGCTGGGCACTGATAGATAAATAGAGACTTCACATTGTTTTATTACTTAAGCGTCGTGTGTGTGTGTGTGTGTGTGTGTGTGTGTGTGTGTGTGTGTGTGTGTGTGTGTGTGTGTGTGTGTGTGTGTGTGTGTGTGTGTGTGTGTGTGTGTGTGTGTGTGTGTGTGTGTGTGTGTGTGTGTGTGTGTGTGTGTGTGTGTGTGTTTTCATAGTGACGGGATGGGGGCAGGGGGATTCCACCAGTGAAGAAGGTTTAGATGAGGGAGACATGAATATCGAGTGATAGAGAGAGAGAGAGAGAGAGAGATTGTATTTTCAATGTAAATTTTAGAATATAATGAATATTTATAAAGGAAATGCTACTGTTGATCCTTCGATCAGTAATACTATTGTAAAGCACTTTATGTTTTTTCATAAAGAATAGTAATAAAACAATAAACTAAAATAAAATAATTTTTCTTCATCTTTCATGGCTTCCCAACCCCTCCCCACATTCCGACCCGGGCAAGTCCCATCCTCCATCCCTCCTCATATGGACCGATATCAGGACACTGACAGATAAATAGAGGCTAGACATTGTTTTATTATTTAAGCGTCGTGTGTGTGTGTGTGTGTGTGTGTGTGTGTGTGTGTGTGTGTGTGTGTAGAGGAAAGAAAACGGAAGAGGGAAGGAGGAAGGTTAAGAATCCCGAGGGGACCTCTTAATCCTTCACACGGTCACTCGTGTTCCGATTTTGGCAAAGGCTTTGTAAAATTCTCGCATTCATGTTTCCTGAGAAAGGGTATAGTGAGCTGTCTCTCTCTCTCTCTCTCTCTCTCTCTCTCTCTCTCTCTCTCTCTCACACACACACACACCTGTACAGTATGGGTCGCAATAAATTACAATGAAAGTGGTTATTAACTCCTTGGGGCTGATGGCATATTTTACTGGAATATTTTTGCCAGCTCTGACGATTATTTCCCTTTAGGGAAAGCCTGTCTTACTGAAGTGGTTAATGAAGGCTAAATCCAACCCTTCTGGTTCGAAAACTGTCCCCAGATGAGAATATAATTGTCCGAGGATGACAATGACAGTACAAAAATAATATTGTAGTGACGGGATGTTGCACTGCTACCTACTCCTAATCTATATACCTGTAGCTGAACTGTCAGTTTCCGCCAGTTTACAGTGTCAGTTTTATGTTAAAAAGTTGCAATGTTTCGTAATGCAGGCTTAACTTGAGGGCTGCCTGTATGGGTGCTGGTAATAATATAATCAAGTTTGCCTATATACCATCTGGACTGGCAATGGTGGACGAGAAACAGAGCGACGGACTAACTCAGACAAACGGATCAATAACCACAAGTATTACAAACGTGGGTTATAGTTTATGGCAGCTCCTTCCCGCTCGCCACTAATATTTGTGACTACATGAACGGTCGGGGACAAAGGTTTGCCAGATATATAGTTCTCTCTCTCTCTCTCTCTCTCTCTCTCTCTGCTGGTTAGTATTCCTGGGCTGAGAAAGGCTTGGTGTGTGTGTCTGCCCACAAACGATACTCTTTTGTTGATGCGCCAGGGAGGAAAATGACGGACATCCCTTATATGCGAATATATTTAGCGGAATGGTACCGGGTAAGCGAAATTGTCCTCGACTGTATAGGATGAGCCTTTTAACCCCTCAGTTTGATCTTGTTCATTTTATTCTCTACTCCCACATGATTTTATGTAGGTTAGGAATTGTTGGGGGTCAAATACAGTATATATCTCCATTAACTTTTTTTATTTATTTTTTTTTTTTTTTAGTCAGTTCATTTCGGCAACTGCCAGGCATTTTTATTCAGCTCAGGGGAGAACATTCGATCGGCTAGAGCCAAAAAGCACTCATCACTGACCTTTTCATTACTATGTCTTATGGTATTTTACTCCTGATACCACCAGGCTAGTGATTAATCCAAGCTGGGGGATGCCTCTACTATATGTTACGAAGTTTTTAAGTTCTGCATGACTAAAATAATCTCAGATGACTGGCACAAAGAAAGCAGACCGGTATTAGAAAATAAAGCAGTTTTTCGGTGAGATCTCGAACTGAAGATATGTTAGGTTTACTATACTTAGATGGCGAGAATTACCCTCATAAATAATATACACTGGTATTAATCCGAATAATATACGGCAATTTCTCCTAAGTACAAATCACTTCAGGAGAAAGTTATGTACCGTAACAACTTTAGACATTATCTCCATCAGATGTGTTTCAAAGGGCCGTTCTAACGGACCCAGGTTCAAATCCCCGCTGGGGCGGGGAACAGTTGAAGGATTTGAATTTCATTAAATCAGGCTTTACTGATCTACCAGAAGACCCGCCGACATGTCGTAAAAATACCCCCGCTAATACCAATACACCAGTCCTGTATGAGACAGCCCTAGCATGTATTCAATATGGACGGTGGGTGTTAGCGCCGAAGTGGTGACAAGAAGAGGTGTATGGTATGTAGGAGGACTGTTGGGCCTTGATAGCAGGCTGTGAAGCCTATGGCCAGAGTCGAGCACATAAAAAAAAAAAAAAATGCATTTACTTCTGTATATCAAGCGTATGGTATATTAGATGTTGCATGCATTTTTAAATAATAACGAGAAAGAACCTGACTATGGCAGCCTGCAATACACTTACAGGAAGTTGAAAAATGGAAAGTCAAAAGCAAGATCCGTTAACTCTGATACATCTGAACACAATGCGTTTAAATAATGGAGTCTGAAGGTCATAAGCAAAGGGAAAGACACACTGAGGGAAAAAGTTTCAGTGGATTTTTTCCCCCTAACGTTCCACCAAGCGACTGTCCCAGTAATCATGAGACCATGGTCAGTGGAAGCCGAAGAGAGTGATTTAGAAAGAGGAAAAGGGCAGCTAAGATGGGGAATGTGAGACACTCTAGCTGAAAAATCCCTGGCCGTAACGGGAATCGAATTCCATTAACGAGCTGGACAGAAAAGGGCGAGTGCATGTGTGGCCAGAAGTGTGGTGAGTGCCTGCCGCAAGAGGAGTGGAGGCAAAGGGCTTAAAAAAAAAAAAAAAAAAAAAAAAAAAAAAAAAAAGTGACCAGAATACTTGCGACAGATGAAAGAAATGCAACAGTGCGGTAACGAAGGAGGCTAAAGGGAATCAGTGAGAAGGACAGCTGATTCCTCTGATTCCAGCCTGTTTAGAAATGCCACAACTAATGAGATCTCCCCTCCCTCATGCGCGAGGGATCACACAGATAAGTGTGCCAAAGCCACATCCCGTGATTGTTGTGGTGACAATTAAGATGGTCACTGGAAAGTGAATAGAAAGGTGAAGGGAAGTACCATCAATGTATGCATGAAAGTGGTTAGACGTACACCACAGCAAGATAAACGATGAATTGGAGGAAAAGTTTGGTGAATAGACAGTACCGCAAGGAACACCACTATTGATTGCTGCTGTACAGAAAGAGTGTCTGTACACCTATCGATATCATTATTCACAAGGCTGCTAAACTAAATAATTTCCAAAGTGGGAAAATGAATAACAGTGTAGGAGAAACTCGGTTACATCATATCGCAGGTCTGTACACAAATACAGTATACAGTTCTGGATAGTGCCTGACACAGTTTGATTATCATTTTGATGCCGGATTTTTTCTTTCTTTGTTTTTTGCTTTCTTTAGAAGGTATCTACAGAAAAATCACGACAGACAGACTGCATAGCTCTCACGTTACAACGAATCACTCTTTGCCGGATAAAATCGTCCGGCGTAAGGTGGGAGAGAGTATTTGAGCAGGAACATCCATGAGAGATAATGGTGACTATAAAATAATCTCTGAGGCTCCTATGAATCAGTCACTTGATTAAAATAGCCCAGGATGTTTGACAGAATAAAATACAAAACTTGTCCTCACCATGAACGGGGAAGTCTTTGAATTATCTTAGTATCTATGACAAATATACGCAAGTAAAGTTTACAGTACAGTATTTTCATTAATAATTTCGCAGCTAAAGTCGCCCTCAAAAGTTTCGAACAATTTACGGTATTTTTTAAAACTCCCTCTGTTTAACATGTTTAAGCGGCGTACATTTTCATGAAGGAGTTTAAGGGTTCAGGCAGACTGTCTCGGGCATCACCGAAATTATAGCATCAGATTACCATTAGAACTAAAAAAAAAAAAAGCTGTATTCTGGTTGACTTAAGACACCGTATTTCCCTGTATCTCTACCTAAGCAAGACGAAATTACACCTTAGTATTCTATTGTTTTAAATATGGAGACTGATTACACAAGTACCATACACGAGAATATTATAGTCTAATGTTCAAAATAAATAGCTAGCGAGCAAGACCTGCTGCGATCTACCTTCAGCCAACGAGAATACGGTGCGCTGTAAGACACTGTCTAGAGCAGGCAGAACAATGTGCTTCCTTAGATCTTATCAGCCCTTGAACCCCATGGCATCTTTGGTTTTATTTCTGTTACATCCAGACAAGTTTATTATACTTAGGGGAGACTTTTCGATTTTGAAGCAATTAGGCACAACCTTCATTAACCCTATCACACCTCGGTCCCTCTCGTATGTTGTGTAAAATCGCTTAGTAGTAAGACAAAATATAGTGTAACCGTACTGAGGGGATCAGTATTAAATTTGAACAACTGGTGATAACTGTTTGCAAATGATGGTTATAGGAAAATGTTCTGATGAATGCGTTTCACATGCATATGTACACGAACCATTTCAGTAGGATGTGTTTATAATGTAACTGCTACTGGATTATTATATTTAACTTTAGAAGTCTGGCTGTGAAGGCAGGTGAGTCTTTAACCTCTTCTAGCTAGGAAAGGTCTCCCCTTAAACTGGGCAAAATTCTATCTATCTATCTATTGCCAGACGCCTCAGTCCCGTTTGGGGTGGCCACAAACAAATCGCCTCCAAGTCGCCCTGTCCCCAGCCATTTCACTCCCCTGCTCCCAACTCACACCCCCCTCTCTCATATACCTCTCCACCCCATCCTTCCATCTCATCCTCGGCCTCCCCCTCCCTCTTTCCCCCTCCACCTCACTCACATACACTCTCTTCGTCAGTCTTTCACCCTCCATCCTCTCCACATGGCCAAACCACCTCAGTATGTTCCTCATAACGCTTCCTATCACATCCACATCAACACCACAACACTCCTTTATATCCTCATTCGTCAGCCTGTCTCTCCATGTGACTCCACAGGCTCCTCTTAAATAACTCATTTCCACTGCTCTCACTCTTGACTTGTGTCCTTCCAACAACGTCCAAGCTTCACTTCCGTACGTTAGAGTTGGTATCACAATACTGTCATGTAGTAACTTTTTCACTTCCATGCTCACTTCCCTATTTCTTATCACTGCTTTCAAAGAACCAGCAACCTTTCTTCCCTGCTGTACCCTTTCAAGCACTTCACCCTCCAAACCTCCATCCTTACTCATCACACTACCCAAGTACTTAAACGTACTCACATTTTCCAATTCCTCACCATCCAACCTCGCTGTACATTCACTGACTTCACCTCTCTCAAAGACCATCACTTTACTCTTCCCTACATTCACCTTTAGATTCCGTTTCTTACACACTCTCCCAAACTCATCCACCAAGCCTTGCAGCTCCCCTTCGTCTTCACTCAACAACACAGTATCATCTGCAAACAACAGCACAGGGAGTTTCCAAACACTATCCTCTCTCACCAGGGCCACTCCAACATCCACTACCCTACCTTGTACCTCTTTTATTACCCCATCCATGTACAGATTGAACAACCATGGAGACATGACACATCCCTGTTTCAACCCAACTTTCAAAGAGAAAAATTCACTTAGTTCACCATCCACACGCACTGCAGCCTTAGCACCATCGTACATACTCTTCAGAGCATTCAACAACTTCCCATCTACTCCATATATTCTTAACACTTTCCACAATCCTAGTCTATCCACCCTGTCATATGCTTTCTCCAAATCCATGAAAGCCGCATACAACTTCTTTCCCTTCTCTAGAAACTTTTCCACTAAAGATCTGAGAATGAATATCTGATCTACACAACCTTTTCCCTTCCTAAAGCCTCCCTGTTCTTCTCCAACTAATTCCTCTGTTCTTTCTCTAACTCTGTCTATAAGTATCCTACCATACACTTTTCCTATTATACTAAGAAGACAAATGCCCCTATGATTACCACACACTTCTTTTTCCCCTTTTCCTTTGTACAAGGGAATAATTATACCTGACTTCCAATCCTCCGGGACTCTACCTTCCTCCCAGGCCAATCTGCACATCTTCCACATCCATTCTACTACTATCTCTCCCCCATGCTTCAGCATTTCACCACACACTCCATCAATTCCTGGGGCTTTCCCTGATTTAACTTTCTTCATTGCTTCCACAACTTCTATCCTACTGATTTCTTCCTGTCTTCTCACCTCCCTCCTTCTCCCAGCCATTCCCCAGCCACTTATACTCGCATTACTTCCATCCTCCACGTTCAACAATTCCTTGAAGTGTTCTCTCCATCTGCTCACTTTTTCTCCCTTCTCCACTAGTAATCTACCATTTTTATCTTTCACTCCCCTGCTAACTTCACTTCCACCCTGTCTTACTCTTTTCACCTCTCTCCAGAACATTTTCTTACAGTCCCTCCACTTTACACTCAAATTCCTTCCAAATTCCTGGGCAAAATTGCTGGGAGTATTAATGAAAAATACGTCATCGTGCTTCAGAGATTCATGACGTTCAGTTGGTTGACGTCCAATAATGTTCTAACAATATTCCAAGCGTAACGGTATGTCCTGAAGGATGAGTCAGTGTATATATTTAAAAAAATAATAAGAATAACAACACTGACGGTGGTCATATTCTCCCTGGCTTATTATTATTATTTTTTTCTTTGTACCTCTCCCAACGATAATTTTCGCAATTACTCTTGGTATTTCATTATCGACCGCTTGGCGAGGTGTGTGTGTGTGTGTGTGTGTGTGTGTGTGTGTGTGTGTGTGTGTGTGTGTGTGTGTGTGTGTGTGTGTGTGTGTGTGTGTGTGTGTGTTACCAATCAAGTGGGCAAATTGTAATCAAACTTTGTGGGCAGTATCCCGGGATAGGTGGCTTGACCTGATTAGATTTTGGCGAAGCTGCGATGATATGCCTCTGACTGCCAGAGGACCTTAGTCAGAACACACTTTGTCATATCCTATAATTTATGCCTCCATGCTTAAACAACACATTTATTTGGCATACCTGACTGTTCATCAGGTTTCACATGCAACTTAGTTTGTACTTGGAGAACATCCGTCCTAAGAAGGCCCTGTATGTAAATTGCAACCATTTTATTTTGGCAAAGATTGACTGACATACTTTTTAAGTGATGGCGGCCGATACACATTCGTGGCCGAATACTATGGCTGTCCTTAGAGTATGTCCTCATTTCCATTATAATCTCTGACTGTGAACCGTATTCTTTACCAACGTAATTCCAGCCTGGGTGACTGCCCAAGAAATATAATACATGTTGAGTACTATCTCTAAACTTTTGTCCCGATGAGTAATTCCCAGGTGAGGCGGCATGTGATGTGGACAGGTGTAGGGTGGGAGGAGTGTGTTCCCTTTAATTATGCAAGTGCGCGGCTCACGGGATCAATACTGGTGTGTAAGATGGGGATGGGTAGGCGGGGTGTTGGTATGGTAACCATGAGCTGGCTTGTCACAAGCTGTTAGTAGATACTGGATGGTAATGGGATGAGTTGCTAGAGAGTATGTTGGATATTATGCGATGGGATGATGGGAGGCGTTGGTAGAGGGTGAGCTTGCAGGTGACAGATGGATGTCAGTATTGGATGGGGTGATGGGATGTGTTGATAGACGGTGTCTGCTGGCAGGGTGGGGGAGTTTGTAGAGTGACTAGTGGAGAGCACATGGGAAATACTGTTGCTGGTTTAGGAGATTTGTAACGTCTCTTCCTTGACGAATTATTCTGCGTATGACACCTTTCATATTCCCCAGCATGTCACTATTTAAATGTAGATAATGAGAAATAATATATAGCATACAAGAGAAGCTTAAGGTGTGGAAATAAAATCGGTCAGAATGAGGTGTTATGCTAACAAGAAATACATCACACCGTGACGCAGGGTGTGTTTGGGTGTTGGTGGGATGGGAAGGTGTTTTTATTATTGCCTACCCAGACTAAGGCCACACCTTTTCCTGGATGTCATACCGGTACTTCAGTGCCGTAACACACTGAAGTGGATGAGTTACTGTACACCCGCATACTGCTGCCTTGATGGTGAAGTTACGCTATTTAACGTGCTGCTCGTATGATTATTATCCAGATTTTATTCTGATGTAGAAAGTGTTTTTTAACTGAATGCTCTCTTTCTCTACCTCACCGGCCAACTGTTGCTACACCCTCCCCCACCACACCTTTCTTATATTCCTCCCCCTCCCCTCCTCACCCTACTCTTCTCTCTCCCTCCCTTCCACACGCTTCCTCACCACTCCTTTGTCCCCCCCCCCCGTCTCTCTCCCTCTCTCTCTCTCTCTCTCTCTCTCTCACCGGCCAACTGTTGCTACACCCTTCCCCACCAGACCTTTCCTATATTCCTCCGCCTCCCCTCCTCACCCTTCTCTTCTCTCTACCTCCCTCCCACACCCTTACATTCTTCCTCACCTCTCCTTTGTCCCCCCTCCCTCTCTCTCTCTCTCTCTCTCTCCTCCTCCTCCTCCTCGTACATACCTTATACTTACCCCGTTCAACCGATGACTTTTTTTTTTTTCCGCTGTCCTTCAGACGCTCCTCTTCATTTCAGAATACTTTCCGAACTGCAGGGTTAGATAGATTCCAACAACCCCTTCACTGCAACACATCTCTATGCTCAATTAAATCTAGTGGCATCAAGAAAAAAAAAAAATCGCCTCCAAACCTTCACCTCCTAACTCAACCTCACTCTCACCCTGTCCTTCCCCTTTCACCTCCATTGTTCTCACTGCCAGACGATTCCACGCAAACCTTAACTCTAATAGCTAGTGATTTCTCTGCAGCGCTCAATAAAATCTTGTTTATATATCAAGAAGTTTGAAAACGTCATCGTAGTGAAGTAAGTCATCGCAGTGAAAGGGTTGGAATATGAACTACCGACATAAAAGTTATATTTTCCCAACCCCGTCACCCCAGCCCTACTTCCCGACCTTCCTCACCCCCCACTTTCCTGCTAACCCTATTGATTTAAGCTTCTCCCAAGCCCCCCCCTCTCCCCTCCTCCTCCACCTATCTTTCCACCTCCCCAAACCCCACCCCTGGGAAAGCCGGTGATCTAATGTTTAGCAGATCCAGTCCACAAGTGAACAAAACAAGAGTTCGATTCCCGGGCCGGTTAGACTCCTGGACAAAGTCTGCTTCCCTTGTTCACGCAGCAGTACAATAATTGGTGACTTGGATGGAAATCTGGTTGTTCCGTATTGTATTTTACAGAAAGACTGAAAACTGGTAAAAGACTGATTGCCTGTTTCACTGACCCGTGCTGTCAATATGCAATAATCTTTTCTTTTGCATTCCATTCCCACCACTCAAACGCTCCATCCTCACCCCCTAACCCCATCAGGCTCACCCCTTCACTGCAATGACGTATATTTGAAGTTTCTTCTGACTTCCAGGCAATTTTACTCGGCTTAGGAGAGCCCCTTGATAGTGAGGGGGTTAATGAAGGCTCCAAATAAATTCTGTAACTTGACTGTCTCAAGCTGAACAAAAATCGTCTGGAGCTAGCAAGAGTATCATGAAAAATACGTCATGAGATTGAAGGGATTACCTTTACCTCTCTACTGGCCCTGCCTTCTTCCAACCCTACTCCCTCCCAATAACACCTCTCACCTCAACCCCACCTTAATGCCTCTTTAAAATCCACCTCAACCCCTCTCACAACCCCACCTCAACCCCTCTCACAACCCCACCTCAACCCCTCTCACAACCCCACCTCAACTCCTCTCACAACCCCACCTCAACCCCTCTCACAAGGTCCCTTTCTCAACCCCTCTCACAACCCCACCTCAACCCCTCTCACAACCTCACCTCAACCCCTCTCACAACCCCACCTCAACCCCTCTCACAACCCCACCTCAACCCCTCTCACAACCCCACCTTAACCCTTCTCACAACCCCACCTCAACTCCTCTCACAACCCCACCTCAACTCCTCTCACAACCCCACCTCAACTCCTCTCACAACCCCACCTCAACTCCTCTCACAACCCCACCTCAACTCCTCTCACAACCCCACCTCAACTCCTCTCACAACCCCACCTCAACTCCCCTCACAACCCCACCTCAACTCCCCTCACAACCCCACCTCAACTCCCCTCACAACCCCACCTCAACTCCTCTCACAATCTCACCTCAATCCCTCTCACAACCCCACCTCAGCCTTCGTACGTGGCAATATACAGGCCAAATCAATAACCCCCATCCCCCCACCCAGTATACAGCCTTGACACACCCATTAACCACGGCTCCAGGTCTTTCACCGATGTAGCCCTCATTTTATTCCTGATACTTTGAGAAGATTTTACTCAGAAGACATGCTGTTGAGGAGGAATTAATGAAGGATATATCTAACCCCTCCTGTCCATAAATACCTCTTTACATTCAATAAAGTCATAGGTGATAGCTTAATTAAAAGGAAAAACAGGTCACCAGACTGAAGAAATTAACCACTTCACTCCAATGACGTAGTTTAAATACTGTTGCAACCCTCAGACGATTATCTTTTGCTTGGGGGAATCTTTTTCGTGTGGATGAGTCAGGTAGAGAATCTATTAACCCCGTCGCAAGAGATCTTTTATCAGCTGATATTTTCTCAGTTGAATAAAATCATCTGCAGAAGGCACGAATGAACTAAAAAAAAAAAAAGAAAAACTTGAGTGAAAGGGTTTACATATCATCATGGAAAGCAGGACGCCATGCGGAACTGTAGTATCGCGTTTGTATTCCGCTCTGCAGTAACATGGATTTGGGTCCGAATCACACCCTTGGATGACATTCCAAGCGGGTGCTACCATTACGTTCCTTCTTGACAGTACACACACACACACACACACACACACACACACACACAAATTGTGGCTGTTGAAGGCCACAAGATTAGTAAAATCCATCCTAGACAATTTACCTACCAACAAAGCTCCAGGTCCAGATGGAATTCCGCCAATTGTTTTGAAAAAGTGTTCCCCTGAACTTGCCTCTGTCCTAGCTAAATTATTCAGACTATGCATACGTACTTCTTTATTCCCAAATTCATGGAAAGAAGCCAATATCCACCCAGTTCCGAAGAAAGGAAGTTCGTCTGACCCCTCCAATTACAGACCAATAGCTATCACATCTTCTCTTGGTAAGGTATTTGAAACTTTAATTAATAAGCATATTGTTAAACATCTTGAATCCAACAACTTAATTAATGATAGACAATACGGTTTTCGCCACGAAAGATCCACCATTGACATACTCAATCTCTTAACTCATACCATCCATCAATCAATAGATCGTTTTGGAGAAACTCATGCAGTAGCTCTTGATATCTCTAAAGCTTTCGACAGAGTATGGCACCGTTCCCTGCTGTCCAAACTCCCTTGCTATGGACTAACGTCTTTTGTTCCTTTGATTTCTTCTTATCTTAGTGACAGGAAAATAAGAGTAAAAGTAGATGATGTATATTCGAATTTCCACTCAGTTAACGCTGGCGTGCCGCAGGGATCAGTTCTGGCACCAACCCTATTTCTGGTTCATATTAATGATCTCTTATCTGTCACTCACAATCCCATTCACTCATATGCAGATGACTCAACACTACATAGTTCATTCACACTCAGACATCCATTTACAAAGTCTAATATCTCTACCTCTGAACTCAATACAGCCATCTCCATAAATGAAGATCTATCTACAATCAGTGAATGGGGACAAAACAACCTTGTCTCTTTTAATGCTAGTAAAACTAAATATATACAGTTTACCAATAGACAGATATTGCCAGACTCGTACATTACCTTCAGTGCTACTAATATTCCCATCTCCAAAAGTATTGAAATTCTTGGTGTCTCACTTAACAGTGTCCTCAGCTGGACCTCTCATGTCAGATCACTTGCTAAAACCGCCTCAAAGAAACTTGGATTATTGTACAGAGTCCGTAACTTCTTCGCCGATGAGCAGTTAGCTATAATTTATAAGAGTCATGTGCGCTCTCAGCTTGAATATTGCTCACCCTTGTGGAATGGTTGTGGAGAGGTTGCATTAAGGCAACTAGACAAAATTCAGAATAAAGCTGTTAGAATCATTAACAACCCTGCCATTACATATAAACTACCTCCCCTGCAAGTAAGAAGGAATGTTGCCTCCCTTGCATTATTTTACAGATATTTTTTTGGCAAATGCTCAGACGAAGTTGCGTCCATGGTACCACCTCTCCATGCCTTCCCTCGTGCTACACGGGCATCTGGTAGCGCTCATGACTGGAATGTCACTCAACCATACTGCAGAACTTCTGCCTATCAGAATTCTTTCATTCCCCGAACTGCATCTCTCTGGAACTCGCTTCCCCAGAGTTGTTTTCCTCCAAATTTCAACCTACAACTCTTCAAGTCTAACTGTTACAGATATTTTATGAACAGAGGACACCAGTAATCTGGTGTATGGATTATTTTTTTTTCTCCATTTGTTTTTCCTTCCTCCGTTCTGTTATTTAAAAAAATAAAAAAATAAAAAAAAAAATAAAGGCAGACTTACACCATGAGGAGCTGAAGCGAGTAGCACCATATGTTGGAATCGAGATACGTGACCTGCTATTTTCACTAACAGAGCTACAGACAGCAACATCGTTGTTTTACTGTTTCATTCGGTGTGATGGTAGTGATGGTTGGGATAACTGTGTCAGAATTAGTCATTTTTGTTTAAACTGTTTTAGTAATTGTAGTAGAAGCAGTATGGCAGCTCTTGCAATAGTAATTGCTGTCATGGTGGTGATGGTTTTGTTGCTATTGCTGTTTTATGTTCTAAGAAAGGTATACTGATGATTCAAGGTAAAGAATGTAGTGACATGTGCGTGACGCACAGAACGACTTTAGAAGTGGTAGGGAATGTGTAGATCAAATAACATACCGATAGTGGACAAAAGCGTGTGAAGATGACTCTACGGTATTCACGGCATTTATGAAAATGGGAAAAGCGTATAAGGTTAAGGCAGACTGTGGAAGGTTTGTGTATTGTGCTGCTGAGTTTTTATGATGGTACTGATGGATGGAGACCAGGATGTGTCATGCCCACATGGCTGTTCAGTATGTTTACGGATGCAGTAATAAAAAGCAGAAACCTGAGTTATTTCGTTTCATCTAATGTATGCAGATGATGCTGTGGATCCTGTGGTACTTGATAACAATGAACGAGAGCTTTGTAGACTGGTGCAGATTTTTGTCGATGCAAGTGAGAGTCGTGTTGTGAATGTAAAGATAAGATTAAAGGGACGGTTGCTGGGAGAAAAGGTGAACCTTGGTGTGACGTGCTGGTGAACGGAGAACTTGTGAAGGAGTTTTACTACCCGAGTTCAGTGACAGAAGAGAAGTACATGTGCAAAGGAAGTGGAAAATGCAGTAGCACGAGTAAGGAAAGTGGATGATGCTATACTAATTTCGATACAAAACACACGTCTGAGTGTGATGTCTGTACGAAGATTGCATGAGTGTTTTAGTGCCCACAGTAACATATGGGTGTAAGATTCTGGTTGGTACGCCAAAATATAAAAGACATGCCTTACAGCTATGTACCTGGAGTTAATAAGAACTGTATGTGGAATGTGAAGAGTGGATAGGACATAATATAACGTGAAAGATGTGAAGTAAGTCGGTGAACAAAGGGTCGTAGAGTGTGTAATTTGATGGTACAGTCATATGGGGAGAATGGGCGTAAAACAGGTTGGAGAAAAGGAGGGGTATATGTCTGCGAGTCTTAAGTTGGGAGGAGGTGTAGCAGGCCAAGGTGCGGGTGAACAGTTATGGCATATGAGTGTGGAAGAAAACGAGGAATGGAGGCTGAAGACGCTAGGGGACTGACAAAGGATCGAGCTGAGTGACTGAACTTTATACAAGCCCAAAACAAAGTCTAGCTCCTCTTTCTTTATCGAATCATCAATTTTCACCATGACAATATGTGCGCAAGGTTTTACCTGTGAGATGGAGTCAGGATTACGGGGGTTTGATACTGTGTGTGTGTGGGGGGGGGGGAGGTCCATTTCACTGGGCAGACCTAGTTCTCCTTCTATTAGGTTTTTTCTCTTGCTTCCTGGACCCAACCTTACCCCAGTTTGGGGTGGAGAAGGAAATGCTGATAATGATTATGATTATGATGATACCACCACCACTACTACTACAGTATTATCATCAATATTACTACTACTATTATTATTATTATTATTATTATTATTATTATTATTATTATTACTGCCCCGCTCCGACCGGCTAGGCGCTGTCTACCACAAGGGGGTACCGCATCCTACAAGGTGTAAGTACAGTACTGCACTGTACCTGCAGGACGGCCCAACAAAAGCAGTTGCTTACCTGTGGTCGACGAGTCTGTTCGGCCGGACAGACCGGGATTAAGTAACAACAGCAACAGCAGCAACAACAACAACAACAACAACAACAACTACTACTACTACTACTACTACTACCACCGCTGCTGCTACTACTACTACTACTACCACCGCTGATGCTACTACTACTGCTGCCACACCTGCTACTACTACTCCTACTACAAGTACAACAACAACTACTACTACTACTACTACCGCTGCTGCTGCTGTTACTACTACTACGACTGCCACTATTGCTACTATAGCTGCTGCTGCTACTACTACTACTACAGTACATTTACTACTACTACATTTACTACTATTACCACTACTTCTGCTACTATTACTACCACTACTGCTGCTGCATACTACTACTACTACTGCTATATTAGGTAACGTTAACAGCTACCCTCCTCACATGAACCCTTTCGAAGCGTAGGGGGCCAAGGCTTGGCTACTCGTACAGTGTAGTGTTGCTGCTGGTGAGGGTTTGTTTTGTTTAGTATCTAGAGAGGCATTGGTAATCAATGACACATACATACATACAAACATACTCGTACATACATACATACGTACTTGTACATACATATATACTTGTGCATACATACTGTATATACATACTCGTACATATATACACATATTTGTGCATTCATACATACACATACTTGTGCATCCATCCATCCATCCATGCATACATACTTGTACATACATACATACATGTGCATACATACTGTACATATATACATACTCGTACATACATACACATACTTGTGCATCCATACATACATACTCGTACATACATACTTGTACAGAGAGAGAGAGAGAGAGAAACTTGCATGTATTACAGTACCTTGTATATATATGTATGTATGTAGTAACAAGTCTGGCTGTGTTTCGGTGTCTGGTAAAGGGCCTAGTCAATGTGAACTCGGGGTTGGATTTATAAGAACCATAGTGCACATCGTAACATCCCTCCCTCGGCAAGTTATTCTGCATAATACACCTCAGTTTTCTCTTGTGCTAGAGGCAAACTCTCTCTCTACTAAAAATATATACGAAACAGAATATTAGCGTGTATCGGAAAATAAATCGCTACGAAAAAGGTGCTACGAGGCCTACAATGGCACCCTCAATACGGCCCATATTATCCTACTAGCATATCATGTAAGCCATGGTGAAAGCTGAAGTAGGACTTCAGCCCCCCCCCCCTCCTCTCTCTCCATAGACCTTGGCCTAACAACGCTGAGTTTCTCTTAGTCACGTCCTGGACATGCCATTCCCCATTGTCACGCACATCATGTCCAGCCCCACCGCACCTCCAATTCACACCTCAGCCATGTTTTGTTATTATGTTTTGCTGTGTCTGA
This sequence comes from Coenobita brevimanus, assembly GCF_032717465.1. Classification (NCBI taxonomy): domain Eukaryota; kingdom Metazoa; phylum Arthropoda; class Malacostraca; order Decapoda; family Coenobitidae; genus Coenobita; species Coenobita brevimanus. Next base: position 29,317,407 of record NC_137063.1, on the reverse strand, counting down.
AAATTCCGAGCATCTACTTATTTTGAGATATGCCACATTATTTCACCAGTGTGAGCGATGAAATCCGAAGTATTTTGTGTGTGTGTGTGTGTGTGTGTGTGTGTGTGTGTGTGTGTGTGTGTGTGTGTGTCCGACTCTGGGCAAAGGCTTCAAGGCCTATATCTCGGGGGCAATAGTCTATCCCAAGGCCCAGTAGTCCTCCTACACCTCCACATGTCACCACTTCGGCGCTAACACCCACCGTCCATATTGAATACATGCTAAGGCTGTCTCATACAGGACTGGTGTATTGATATTAGCGGGGGTACTTTTATGACATGTCGGCAGGTCACCTGGTAGATCAGGAAAGTCTGCTTTTATGAGATTCAAATCCTTAAACTGTTCCCTGCCCCAGCCGGGATTCGAACCTGGGTCCATCAGGACTGCAGGCCGCCTGTCTACCGATTCAGCCACCGCCTCCCCCAAATGTACTATTACTGAATAAAACTGAGTATATCATTTCCAATTACTTCATCCTGTAATTCATAATGTATATCACCGCCCGAGTTAGGAAATGTCCGTGTTTTGCTGGCTGGACGTGCATGACTACTGATTATTATCCCCTTCACTACTATAATGAATTTTTCTACCTAACTCTAATAGGGAAGAGGCTAGAAACTGTCTACAATAACCCCTTCAGTACCAGGATATCTTTCATTTCATTCAAGAATTCGTTACTTATTTTATTTTTTAGTCCAGACGAGACCAACAGTAGGGAAGAGGTTATAAACGCATCCCATTCACCCCTTCAATCCCGTGAAGTATTTTTGTATGTTATTGCTACCAATTCATGCAGACAATTTTACCCCATGTACTATGACGTCTCTTCATTTTAGTCTTACTAAAACTACACGATTTCATTCACCTTTGAATAACCTTAACAGTGAAGAGATTAATGAAACTATATTCAGCATATCCAATTCGAAGTCTCTGATGCTGAATAAAATTGTATGGAGAGCAGCAAGAATACAACATGACATCATCGTTGGGAAGAAAGTTGGCCCTCTCATGGTCGAATCCAAGGTCTAAAGAATACAAGGTTTTCTTTAGATCTTGGTCGAATCTTTATAAATTTACTTCAGCTAACGCCAGACGATGCTTCTGAGACTGATTCACAGGAGACTGACAGTTCATACCGCTATCATTTGCCCTCTCACGGCAGGGACAACAGTAATACCAGCCAACGCCAGATGATTATTCTGCCATGTGTCAGAGGATCCTACGAAAGTTAACCAAGTTATAAGAGCCTTCGTAATGAATGAGTCACACTAAACTTTGGCTCGAAACAAGCACCATTATTCAATTAATATACTTTCTCTAGCTTGAGTATAATACTGTTTGTATATACTTTTATCTTTACCCATACAAGTACCAAATACTCAATAGAACTACAAATACTATAGGCCTACTCACAAACTTCCTCGATTTTAAACCACCTCAGCCCGAACACCTCATCTCTATTTCATTCTTGCCAGTTCCACGCGAGTTTATTTAGCTTAAGACAGCACCCTCAGAGTGAAAGGGTTTAAGTGTCCTTTGGCCTGAATATCGTATAGTGACAGGAAGAATAAATGACAATAAATATCTGCGTCATCGTACTGTGATGGGATTGAAAGCAGTGTCTACAACTGTTTGCTTATACTGTACATTTACTCCCCTTTCATTCACCCACCAAACATTCCACAACCAGAATCAAGTGAAGATTAACCCCTCCAGTCCGACGACATCTCTCACTTTATTCCTCTTACCGCCTGGTGATTACGTTGGGATTATTTTTTTTTTAATCTATTTGTTTACTGGGAGCTATTTAGCCCCTTCAGTTTCAAGACGTTTTTAAGAATTTTCCTTCCTATCATCCGATGATTTTTTCCTGCTTAAATAGAGAATTAGGCTGTCAAGGGATTAATGAAGACTGTAACCCCGTCATTACACATGGTTTCTCCAAAGTTAACAAAATCGTTTGGAGATGGCAATTATAAACCTTAAAAAAATGATGGGATTCTCTATTACTAAGGGACTCTTCCAGCTGAATAAAATCGTATGACGGCAGCAGCATAAATAACGTATCACTGTACTGATAAAAAATGCTGATGTACTGGGTAAATGGAATGTAGTGATAACAGATCTGTTAATAAAAACCGCTTGCACAAAGATGACCTCGATACAGCAAAACAAACCACTGGTATTGAGAGAGAGAGAAAAATCACACACTCGCTGATTATTACAGATATTAAATAACTTCTAGTCACTTAGAATTACCACAGAGCAAAACACAGCATACGCAGAAACACTGCCCAGGTTTAATCTATGACAAAAAAACTTTTGGAAAACATCGCTCACATTCGACTGTTATACGTCTACGGCAGGAGAAAGAACGTGTCACTGTAGCTATGCCAAATGTAAACTGTGCCACCAAAATCTTTCAGACTGAGAGAGAGAAAAAAATCGAATTGTTTCTCGCCCCTTTAACACTCTCTAACTCACCCATCTGAATAAAACCTAAAATCGTTTGGCATCAGCTGGAACATTAATACTATACCCGTCCCACCTTGAGAGAGTTGATGCACATGTCTTTTTTGCTAATTTATTTAAGATATCATAGGTTTAATACAATGGCTTATATTTTCCCACCGACATGTACTTCATTCAGCACAAGGAAGGCTTCTCGTTGTGAAAAGCTTACAAGCCCCTTAAACACTAGGACGTCCCTTTTGTATTATTCTTGCTATCCCTACACAAATCATTCAGCAGAGGACTTCGGATGGAAGGATTACATTCGGCCTTCAATAAGCTTTTCTCTACTGGCGGTCTATTCTAAGCTGTATAATTATAACACCCTGAAAGTACTGCACCAAGAACAGTATAAAGGATGTCATCGTATTGAATGGATTAAATGTTCCCAGACTTTTATTATTCCAGCTGTTAGGCGATTTTATTCAGCTTAAAGGAGTCCTCTCGTATTTATGGGGCTATTGAAGCCAACCTCTCCAGGGAGGCGGTGGCTCAATCGGTAGAGAGGTGGCCTGCAGTCCTACCGGACCCAGGTTCAAATCCCCGCTGGGGCAGGGAACAGTTTAAGGATTTGAATTTCGTAAAAGCAGACTTTACCGATCTACCAGACGACCCGCCGACATGTCGTAAAAATACCCCCGTTAATACAAATACATCAGTCCTGTATGAGGCAGCCCTAGCATGTATTCAATATGGACGGTGGGTGTTAACGCCGAAGTGGTGACATGTAGAGGTGCATGGTATGTAGGACGACTACTGGGCTTTGAGTGCAGGCTGTGAAGCCTAAGTCCCGAATCGGACACACACACACAAAAAAAAAGTCCCAGAAGTAGCTGGTAGGCTGAGTAACATAGTGTGGCAGCTGAAAGAATAAAAGAAAGTGGACGTCCTCGGGTTAACTCGATTGATCAATTCACTACAGAAGATCCCCCCCAACTCTGAAGTATTCTTGCCGTAGCTAGGGGGATTTTTTTTTTTCTATGCAACGAAGCCACAGAATAGATGGCAGGGAAAGTGTTCTCTAAGGAAAAACATAAAAGAGAGCCAAATTCATTTCGAGATGTCTGTATACACTGGCTTAAAAGACTGGAGGTCATTGGCAGAAGGAAATAGAAAGACAGTTCCAGGGTTGACCTGTTGCATACATGATCGGTCACTACGGCATTATAGAGTTGGACAGAAAAGGAATAAATCTGCTACCAGGTGGGTGCTACGTGACTGCCGTAATGGACGGATGCAAGCTGACACTTCAGAAGGGCAGTAACCACCAGTTTCAATAGAAAAGAGCTAAAGTTGCAACAGTGCGGTGAAAAGAGAGAGGGTGAAGGAAGTCAGTGAGAGAAGGAGAGTTAATGAGACGAGAAACCTTTGACTCAACTCTGTTGAAAAGAGCTGTATAAGGAAAGCTCCCACACATGATGGAGTTAACTTCATTACGATGGCTTTTGTAGCAACATTCTTGCCACTTCCAAGCCATCTTATTCAACTTAAGAAGTCTCTCTGTTACTGAGGAGGCTAACGAACGCTGTACCTAACCCTCACAGCTCCAAGTCTTTCTTAAGCTGAAAATACCAGTAATCAGAATGTACAGTCGCAATCCAAAGAAAGTATCCATGTCTTATCGATGTCGGGGACAGGAAAGCAAGAATGGTCTGGTGGTCGGACAAAGCTCCAAACCCACTCCCATCCCCTCTTCCCCCCCTCCTCTTCCCTCAAGTACCACCACCAAGTCCTTTGATCGAGGCGTTGCTCACTCCTTTTCTTCGCGGTTCGAAGTAGCTCACGATGATCATGACATGTTGTGGATTCCATATATATTACGTAAAAACATTTGAAGAAATTCAGCACAGTAAAAAAAAAAAAAAAAAAAATGAATGAATGTTATATTGGCTTCAAATATAAATTACTGAATTATTTCCCATAACATTCAGTCTCTCCTATAAATCTGTTTGGTAGAGAATCAGGTTGTCGGATAGAACTCATCTTCAGCGAGATGGACAGGCAACAAAAACTGACGGAAAGAGACAGCTACGCCTTAGAGGCATTTATCTAATTTGTTAAATATATTGTAAATATTACCAAACACATTTAGTATGGCAAAGTGAATATAGCCTAAACCATTCCAGCACGGAAAAGGAAACACCCAGACAGACACACACCCTTTTAGATTCAGGTGATTGCTATTTTATTCTTGCTGAAGACAAACGATTACATCAATCTTCGGAAAGAATAAGTCTCCTACGTAGGACAGACAAAGACAGATCCTGGATGATGGATTCACGTTGATGTATTTGATTCTTTGTTCCACCAAATGACATGATTCAGATTAAATAACAGACCCTTGTAGACGTAGAGGAAGAGGTGAAAGGCAAATGGGACAGGCGGGCAGAAGGAAAGACAGAGACCCAGTTATCAGTTCAAATCGATTACTATTCCGCTCCTGCTAAAGGCAGACGATTTTATTCAGCTTAAGTGAGACTAAACCCTTTCCGTACAGGCAGACGTGAAAGTTAAACAGGTAGAATAACCATTAGGAAAGTGAGGCAGGCAGTTTCCGAATTATCGGTTCTCATTAATTGCAATTATCAGTTCATATTAATTGTTACTGTAATATTGTTGCTGCCAGAAAATTGTATTTAGTTTCACTGGAAATACGACTATACCGGAGAGGAAGACGCAAAACATATGCAGGCATACACAGAAACACTTTAAAAGACAGACAAATGACACTGGCTTACCAAAAAAAAAAAAAAAAAAAAAAAAAAAAAAAAAAAATCTGAGGAAAGCATGTGAATAGCCTATGTGTTTTTTACTAATTCTGATATGCTTAATTCAAATTTCTAAACAGTTTTGCTCTATCACCTCTAGGTTTTTGGCTTTCACATATATCTTTTTTTTTATTATAATGCATATATTAATAATATAATGAGTTTATTTCATATATTAAAATGGCATATTACAGAACGAAACAAAACAGACACAGAACACTGACAGAACTAAATATTACCATTACTTGGATATAAGCATATATACACACCATAGTACTACAGACAGTCAGAAGTGAGTTTTTTTGGACGATCTGGCGTACTTTGCCTCCGGGATGTCGCGCAGGAGCATCCAGCAGAAGTCCCCCATCATGCTGGGGTTCCACTTGCTTTGGTAGTTGCTCTCCATCTTAGTAATACCTTGGTGGAACCTTTCCCCATGTTCGTCACTTACTGCTCCGAAGTTCTGGGGGAAGAAGTTGAGGTGGGAGTGGAGAAAGTGAATCTTGAGAGACATTCGGCACCCCATATCCTGATAAGCCTGCAACAACTTCTCGACACGCTCTTGGTAATCTAGTGCCCGTGTGTTACCAAGGAAGCCATGGCAGACTACCTTAAATGCTTCCCATGCTCTCAATTCCTTCAAGGTGAGCTTCCCCTCGAATACCTCATCCTTCAGCACCTCCCGGATCTGAGGTCCGATGAAGATGCCCTCCTGGAGCCTAGCAGAACTGAGAGCTGGGAACAGAGTGCACAGGTGTTGGAATGCAGCGTCATCCTTGTCCATGGCCTTCATGAAATTCTTCATAAGGCCAAGCTTGATATGAAGAGGGGGAAGAAGCATCTTGTTCATGTCCACCAGAGGATTTTCTTGGGCACTGTGTTTCCCAGGCACAAAAGTACTCCTAGACCCCCAGTCCTCCTGCGTGTAGTGCTTGACATGTTTGAGCTTGTTGTGGCGCGCGTTTTAAACCAAGTTACAAGAAAATAGGACGGTGAATGGATTTTTGGTGAATATTTTGGGTTTAGGCCTATATGTATACATGTACAGCTCCGGACAGAAATCGTGATACACGATAATCTGCCACCAGAGGTCAGGTTATTCGCACACATTTACCCCCCCCCCCGCCAACTCCCCCTCCTTACCCCCACCAAACACTGATTTGTTGGGCGGATGGATCGGAGATATGAAGCTTCGCTCACGCTCACGTCTTGCCGCATGTACTGTTACTTTCAATTATATTACTATTAGGTGTATTATCAAGTGCATAGATCCATCTTCAGTTCCATGAGAAGTGATTATATCGAAGTTTTAGCAGATTTCAATACAATGACCTTAATGTATAGAGTCTGGTATCTAAATACTTATCCAACGTGTTCTAAGCGATAGACTAAAATCCAAGTAACAATTGAAAGTTATATGGCCAGATAAGTCCCTCTCTTGCCTTATCATCTGGACGGCCACATATACACCCACCTCCTTATCGACCTACACACTCAACCCATCCAACACAACCCACCGACCTCACCCCTGCCAACCACCCAGCCCACCGATCCCTGCTATCTACCCTGCTAACCCATGAATGCCATACACGAAGTTCACTCAACAAATCCACTCAACTCATTTACTCATTCACTTCTCCACCCTGCACCCATCCAGCCACCCAACCCAACCACCCACTTAGATCATCCCGACCACACAATCGTCTCAGCCACCCTGGCGACCAACGGTGCCCACTCACCCTGGCGACTCACTTTGCCCACACATGCCCACAACCTGTCTTGCCCACCGACCCCTACCACCCACCCTCACCACTCACAAATTCCACCCACCCTTCCCACTCACGAATTCTATCCACCTTGGTCACCCAACAATGCCATCCATCTCATCCATCCACACAACTCTCCCTGAACAATTCCCACCCACCTCACGCTGCCCATCCTGTCCACCCACTCCACCCACCGACCCACCCGCCCATCCACCCTTCTTACCCAACCCCATTCACTCAGTCACCCCATTCACCCTTTTGAGCCAACCCCATTCATTCCGCCACCCCATTCACCCATTTGAACCCGACTTATCCATCAAACTCATCTTATTCAGATCTAACTTACCGACCCCTCCCCGACAACACATATCCAGCCACCTACCCACCCAGCCCACCAAACGCATCCACTCACTAACCCATTTACCTCTACAACCCACTCAAAACCACTCCACACACCACACCCAACAACTGCCCCCCCCCCCCCTCTCCACCATTATCATTGTCCACCCACCCTGGCGATGCACCGAAATACCACACCCACTTCAACAACACCCACCCAACCGACTGACTGACACACACACACACACACACATACACACACACACACACACACACACACACACACACACACACACACACACACACACACACACACACACAGGGGGAGAGAGAGAGAGAGAGAAACTGACACAGTATGGGCGCGCCCACACGTGTGCTCGAGCAAGTGCTGGACACATGTAAGCAACACAGTAACGACAACGCTGCAAACATGTTCTTCTAGATGATTTACCCAAGCTTTTCTTATAAGGTTTTCTGAATACCTTGCTTAGAACATTGGTCAGTGATACTGGTCGGTAGTTGAGTGGATTTTGTCTATTCCCTTTCTTGAATAAGGGGACAATATTTGCTTTCTTCCAAATATCACGTAGTTTACCTTGACTCAAGGATTTCTTGAAAATTAAAAATAATGGTTTACTTAACTCCTTTGCACATTCTCGTAGTACCCAACATGAAATTTCATCAGGACCACTTGCTTTTCCTCTGTCTAATTTACTTAATTCCTCCTGTATTACTTTTTCTGATATTAATTTTGTATATCTGGTAGTATGTGTGGACATGCATGTTCCACACAGTCCCTCTCAAAATTTTTTTCTTCTGTAAACACTAATTGGAAATTCTTATTCAGCGTTTCACAAATATCTTTCTCCTGTGTATAGGTGATTCCCTTGTCCGTAATGGATTGTATTATATCTTTTACTTTGGTTTTGCTTCTGATGTAGCTGTAAAATAGCTTCAGTTGATCACTACTTTTATTTATTATATCCTCCTCAAACTGTTTTTGGGCTTCCCTCCTTATTCTTGTATAATCGTTTCTTGCCTGTTTGTAATTATTATATGCCCTTTCACTATTGTCTTCTGTATCTATTCCACAACAAATCTCTTCTTTCTTTTGATTTTTTACATTCTGTATTAAACCATTTCTGTATTTTCTTATCTGCTTCTTTATGCTGTGGGATGTACTTCTGGACTCCTATTTCATAAAATTCACAAATTTTTTATATACAGCATTTAAATCTTGTCCTCTAAGCTCATTTTCCCAATCAACTTCTAAGAAATACTTCTTTAGGTCTTGATAATTTCCCATTTTATAGTTTAGGCTCTTTTTGTAACTTTCATTGCTGTTAACTATGTCATATGCTATCCTGAAGTTGTAATTTAGTACTGCATGATCGCTTTTGCCGTGTGGAGGGTGATATATTAAACTGTCAGTATCATTTTCTTGCCTTGTGTGTGTGTGTGTGTGTGTGTGTGTGTCTGTGTGTGAGTGCGTGTGTGCGCGTGCATGAGTGTGTGTGTGTGTGTGTGTGTGTGTGTGTGTGTGTGTGTGTGTGAATAGAGAGAGAGAGTAAAAAGATGGAAAATACTCTGAAAAACATATATAATTTTACGAATTTTCAGCCCACCCCTTGCCAGCATCAGGTACTTTAATTGTCTTATATCGCCAGCATGACTAATAATATAAAGATGCTATTTGGCTCCTTATCATCTTATTTATTTTATTTATTTTTTTTTTTTTGAGGAAACATTTTGTGGGCTTCTTCCTTTTCGATCCTTCTTCCTTGCATAAAAAAAAAGTAAATCCAAATTCCCAACTATCTAAAACCAAATCCTCCTCAAAGTTAAATCGCTCCAAGAAAAATGTCAAGAACCACGCTGAATAGACTCTAGTAAATTATCAATGTCTTCCCTGCATTATTTATTTACTACTGCCATGCTGACGATATAAGACAATTAAAGTGCCTGATGCTGGCAAGGGGTGGGCTGAAAATTCGTAAAATTATATATGTTTTTCAGAGTATTTTCCATCTTTTTACTCTCTCTCTCTCTCTCTCTCTCTCTCTTACTCTCTCTCTCTCTCTCTCTCTCTAGGGGGATGAATATAGTTTTGAATGGTGAGTTGCTTGAGGAGGTAGATTGTTTTAAATATCTAGGGTCACATGTTGCTGTGGATGGAAGAATACAGTGCTCGTCAGAAGTATTCAGCGTTGTCCGCCGGGCGCACAATACTTATGGCCCAAAAAGAATCACCCATTTTGGGGGGTATGAATTGAGCCACAAGTTTGAGCTCCGAGCATGACGTCACGGTAGCCTGAGGCCTTCTGATGCGCTGGTTGGTTCCCGCCTCAGTCGCCCACGGGCTGCCTGAGAGAGAGGAACTCCGCCGAGTGTCCCTCTCAAATTGCGCCATTTTTTACCGAGTGTCCCGCAGTGTTTTGGCCTTCAAAACTTTGTTATGGCACCTACCCGTGAACTATCGAGTGAAATCATATCCCAGATCATTGCTCTAAAGGAGGCAGGCCACCAGACAAAGGAAATTAGTGAATTGGTTGGTGTGGCACGATCGACAGTGCATCGTTGGTGTGCGCGGTTTCGGGAAGAAAACAGTGGTGAAGTTCCCACAAAGAAACCGAGGCCTGGTAGGCCTAGGAAAACTTCCCCAAGGTCTGTTAATGTTTTAAAACGTGCAGTGGAGTTTAATCCTTGTGTGAGTGCAAGGAAAATTAAGGAGAGCAACCCAGAAGTGTTTGGTGAGGTGTCTGTGAGAACAGTGTCTCGTAGGGTGCATGAGCTTGGTTACACAAGTCACAGGCCTGTGAAAAAGCCTCTTCTCTCTAGCAGCCAGAGAATTCGTAGGCTTGCCTTTGCTAATAAATATCGAAATTGGGGTGAGGAGCAATGGTTGTCAGTGTTGTGGTCTGATGAGGCAACGTTTAGTGTTACCTGTAACAGAGGAGCATGCAAAGGTAGTGACCCACTTGACCCACGGTATGTAGAAAGCACAGTTAAACATCCTGATTCACTCATGGTATGGGGTTGTTTTTCAGGGAAGGGTTTGGGGAAGCTTGTTGTACTTCCCAAGAACTTCAGAGTGAATCAGGATGTTTACCTGGAGCTTCTGTGTGATCATTTACCAGACTCCTTCGAGCTAACAGGTGCACGAGTGTTTCAGCAGGACGGTGCACCTGCTCACAAGGCCAAATCGGTCACCAATTGGCTTCGTGACTGCGAGGTATCATTCATGACAGACTGGCCAGGAAATAGCCCAGACCTCAACCCGATTGAAAACCTCTGGTACCTCGTAAAGAAGAGTCTCCAAGGGAAGGACGTGAGCTCTTTGCCTAAGCTGGAAGCCGCCATTCGTGACTCCTGGGACAAAATACCCCTCCAGCACCTCAGGAGCCTCGCCCTTTCACTTCCAAGACGTCTCAGGTCCGTGAAGAAACGTAAAGGCTACCCTACGAAGCACTAAAGGTAAATAAAATGCATTATTTATATGTTTTTTCAATGTTGAAAGGTTTGTTTCTCAGGAGGGACGCAGGGCGCCCCATACTTCTGACGAGCACTGTAGATGCAAAAGTGAAGTTTAGAATAAATGAAGTAGGAAAGGTGCTGGGAGGAATGAAAAAAAGTGTTTAAATGTCGTTCGCTTAGAATGGATGTAAAGAAAAGGCTGTATGAGGGTGTTGTGGTACCGACTGCATTAAATGGGGCTGAAACATGGAATATGGGTGTAGCAGAGAGGAAAAGTTTGAATGTAATGGAGATGAGATGTCTGAGGAGTATGTGTGGAGTGACGCGTATGGATCGAGTGCGAAATGATGAAGTGCGAAGGAGAACTGGAGTTGTTCGGGAGATGGCTGGTAGAGTTGAGCAGAGGGTGTTGCAATGGTTTGGGCATATGGAGAGAATGGATAATGAGCGATTGGTGAAAAAGATAACTAGATCTGATGTGAGAGGTGTAAGGCTGAGAGGAAGACCACGAATAGGATGGATGGACAGTGTGAAGAGAGCGCTGGATGCGAGAGGGATGTCTGTTGAGCAAGGAAGAGTGGCTGTGTGTGACAGAAATAAATGGAGAGAAATTGTGAATGAATAAGTGATGACGCAGCCCTGAGGGGATATTCTCCCGCATTTGGTCTGATCAGCTAGTCAGGTCAGGTGCGGGTAAGGGGATGGGTCTATTATGATGTGGCAGGGGTAAACCAGTTCTGCTGTCAGGCCCTGCTGCGGACGTCACTGATTGCATTGCGCAGTTGACCCATGTGCGGTGTGGTGCGGTGAGGATCTGTCCGTTCTCCCCTTTGGGGCTAAGATGTGAATGAATGTGTTTGAATGGATGCGTAAATGGAGAGCGAGTCGTCCTGTCTCGGCTACCTCCCTTTCCTTGGGGGAAGCAGCCTAGGGATATAGATAGATAGATAGATAGATAGCCACTGCCACACCGCCCACACCAACAGACTAAGGAGCCCTTGCAAGATGCAAGCAACCGTCATTGCAGCTTCCAATGAAACGCTGATTAAAGACTATCTTGTATGATTATATAAAATAACTCTTTAATTACCTGTATCAAATTGCATACTGGCTGCTAATTACATGATATAATACCTGTAATTACCAGTCCATCAGAGCCTCCAACGAAACGCTAACAGGGCTCTTGCTAACTGCCAATTGGTGTAAACCATTTGGCTCCTAAGGTTTCAGATTTACGAGCCAAATAAATTTTTAGTAGCCAAACTGACTATGAGGCGAAATATTTTACAAGCAATAAATATATTTATTTACACATTGTGATGATTAGAATCATATAATGAGGTTTTAAACACTCACAATGGCGACAAGGAAAGACTTAATAATCAATCATAACGTGCTTTTTTGTTCATTTAAAAGAGATTAACTTATTTCGTAGTTTACTGGGTTTTGAAATGGATGTATTTTCTCCTCACCAAAAGGTGACTTGCATGTAAAATTTGTTCGCCAAAGGGAAAAAATACTCGCATTTGCGAGCTGTGGCTCGCCAAACAAGAGCCCTGACTAGTTACAGTCTATCCTGTATGTATAAAATAACTCGTTAATTACCTGTATCAATTGATTCCTGGCTGCCATTTACCGCATGATATAATACCTGTAATTGCCAGTCCATTGAAGCCTCCAATGCAGTGCTAATTACGGTCTATCCTGTGTATATAAAATGACTCGTTAATTACCTTTATCAAATTGCATACTGACTAATAATTAATGCATGATATATTTACCTGTAATGGCATCTGGTGTAATTACCACTGTTGGATCTTAATCAACATGGGTTCATTAACCCTCTGAGGAATACACTGAGGTGGTTTGGCCATGTGGAGAGGATGGAGGGTGAAAGACTGACGAAGAGAGTGTATGTGAGAGGTGGAGGGGGGAAGAGGGAGGGGAAGGCCAAGGATGAGATAGAGGGATGGGGTGGAGAGGTATATGAGAGAGGGGGGTGAGAGTTGGGAGCAGGGCAGTGAAATGGCGGGAGACAGGGCGACTTGGAGGCGATTTGTTTGTGGCCACCCCAAACGGGATTGAGGCATCTGGCAATAGATAGATAGAAAGATAGATAGGAATGTTGACGCGAATCGCGTTCTTTGTGGTTTGGCACATAAACATACGTAGACACGAATCACGCTGTCAAGCAGAAAAAACGCCGTCAAAAGGAAAGTCTTTGGCCGATTTGCATAAAATTTTGGTGCATTCTAGTGAGTGCGTCTCTCTTCCAAGGTAAACATTTGGCAACACTGTGACTGCTCTGATGAGGCAATTTGCAACAGAAAAACCTCAGTATGTCACAACCAGGCGGGCTGAAGAGCAGCGCTGCTGGCAGTCGTCCCTTTATATCCGCCATTTTCCCCCTCCCACCTGAGGCAGAAGCCATTATTGAAATATTGTGACTGTACAGTGTTTTTTACTATAATGTGAAGTGATTGTATCTATGGAACATAGATATATTGTTTGCAAAGCATTGGGGCCCATTAGCAGCCGTTAGGCCTAGAGGCAGGAGTGTGGTTTGTTATAACGGGGTTTCCACTCTGCTTCACCCTGTCCGTAAATGATGCGAGTATTTTACCTTTATAATGAAGCCAGTACCGGTACTTATATTTTGCAAAATATATAGTGGCTGGATTAGTGAAATAACTGACCTACCATAGCAGGCATTATGTATGCCATAGTCTCTAAGGAAACAAGTAGTCACGTACGCCACTGACTCAGGAAGGGAATAATAGAGGAGGTTGAAATGGAATCATGTGATAGTGTTTTATATTGCATATGGTTCAGTGTGAAATATACGTACAAAATAGTGCTGCAAGTGTTCATCGAGAAATATTGCATGCATTGACTGACTTAGCTCAAACCTAGCGCAAGTATCCAAGACAACAAATACGCCACACAATCACAGACTTCAGTGAAAAGGTATTGTATAAGTCTCAGACAGTGCTTTATTGTGTATGGTCTAGTGTTAAACATAAGAATAAAATAGTGCGGCAAGTGTTCCCCCGAGAAATATTGCATGCACTGACTGACTTAGCGAAAACTTAGCACAAGGTTCAGAGACAAGAAATATGCCACACATATATATGTATGTCATGCAGCAAATGTTCGTCAAAAAATCTATTGTGTGCATCGCATGTGTAGTGCAAGGAGGAGAGAACAAAATACGCCACACACACACACACACACACACACACACTACATAACTCCTCATCTTCAAACCCTTCAAGGTTCTGCCAACAGCTCAACACCTCTGGAGGAAGTGAGTTATCTATATTTTGTTGCTTTGTATATTGACCTATTTCTATATTTCTAAATTTTTTACACAAATAACTACTGTATACACATATGAGATGGAGGAAAGTTCAGCTTCAGTATCGCTACCTAGCATACTTTGAGTAAAAAAAGAAAATAATAAAACCTAACGAGCGAAAATATGTAGGTGTGGGCAAGGCAGGGAAAGGGAGTGTTTTTATCTCGCTTCCAGGTGAGGAGGAGTATTCTACATTTGTCCTCCATTTACTCAAATACTATTAGACGTATCGATTTCCTTTAAGAACCATGATAAAGAGCAGTAAATTCTACATATGTACAGGACATAACAATGTAATATCAATTATAAGAATTCGTTGTTACGTAGGCGGGAATATAGCGTATGCTGTGCACGCATGACGAAAGTGACGCACGGCCATGAATACCCAGTCGTTTTTGGCGATTTACTCGAAAACTATGAGGCATATCAAAACCTGGAGGTGCTCATGAGAAAGCTCGTGAAATTCTGCACAATATTATACAATAAAAACATAAGGCGTGAAAGAAAAGTTCTTCAGAAAAGCTCCCTGAATTTTTTTTTTTTAATGGCTTTCAGCTTTTGGCAATTTTCTACAAAACTACAAATCGTATCATAACCGGATATGTCTCATTTGAAAGCTGATGAATTCTCCATCAAAACTTCTAAACATTTTCCTGTATGATGGAAAGCTTTCGAATGGTGATGTTGGGAAGTGAAACTGACTTTGCAAAATGTTTATTCAGGGCCGCCTAATGTTGTTTTATTCATGTTTTCGTTTTTTTTTTTTTTTTTTTTTTTTTTTTTGCTTATCAGCTAGAACAAGCATCGACGACTAAGATCATATAGGTTTCATGGTAGTATATTGAGATTTGGGTGGCGAAAATAAGGCGAGAATACGTGTTTTCAGCGGCACGCGGGCGGGCTGGGCGGGCGGCCAGTCGAGTAAAATTGTGCCGGAAAACTTACTGAAACTTATGCGTGCGCGAGAAGGTTGAGGGTGTGTATGAGGTGCAATTACCGCTGTTGGATCTTGTCAGCCCAGTTAAGAAACGACCCTCATTAACCCCTTCAGTTACAGGACGTAATTAGGAGTTTGGGAACATTCCCCCCCCCCTCTCTCTCTCTCTCTCTCTCCTCATTTTCTCGGCTTGCTTCTGTTCACTGGACCGGAAGGGACTCTTTCTGAAGGGTCAAAGGTCACACACACACACACACACACAAAACCACTAAAAACATAGCATCCGATCTATCTCTTAGGGTGTGGGTGTAATAATTTCAATAAGTAGCCAAAGAATATATGCCACGAGTGAAGCTCGTTCTGTCCTAAGTAAAACTGTCAGCCAGTAGCAAGAATAAAGTGGCAGTTTACTTGAATATTTTATTTGTCTGTCTGTTAAAGTGTTTGTGTGTATGCCTGCATATGTTTTGCGTCTTCCTCTCCGGTATAGTCGTATTTCCAGTGAAACTAAATACAATTTTCTGGCAGCAACAATATTACAATAACAATTAATATGAACTGATAATTGCAATTAATGAGAACCGATAATTCGGAAACTGCCTGCCTCACTTTCCTAATGGTTATTCTACCTGTTTAACTTTCACGTCTGCCTGTACGGAAAGGGTTTAGTCTCACTTAAGCTGAATAAAATCGTCTGCCTTTAGCAGGAGCGGAACAGTAATCGATTTGAACTGATAACTGGGTCTCTGTCTTTCCTTCTGCCCGCCTGTCCCATTTGCCTTTCACCTCTTCCTCTACGTCTACAAGGGTCTGTTATTTAATTTGAATCATGTCATTTGGTGGAACAAAGAATCAAATACGTCAACGTGAATCCATCATCCAGGGTCTGTCTTTGTCTGTCCTACGTAGGAGACTTATTCTTTCCGAAGATTGATGTAATCGTTTGTCTTCAGCAAGAATAAAATAGCAATCACCTGAATCTAAAATGGTGTGTGTCTGTCTGGGTGTTTCCTTTTCCGTGCTGGAATGGTTTAGGCTATATTCACTTTGCCATACTAAATGTGTTTGGTAATATTTAGAATATAATTAACAAATTAGATAAATGCCTCTAAGGCGTAGCTGTGTCTCTTTCCGTCAGTTTTTGTTGCCTGTCCATCTCGCTGAAGATGAGTTCTATCCGACAACCTGATTCTCTACCAAACAGATTTATAGGAGAGACTGAATGTTTTGGGAAATAATTCAGTAATTTATATTTGAAGCCAATATAACATTCATCCCTTTTTGCATCACGTTTTTTGTTCTGTTACTGTGCAGTCAGAATTTCTTCAGATGTTTTTCCGTTACATGGAATCCACAACATGTCAGGATCATCGTGAGCTGTTTCGAACCGCGAAGAAAAGGAGTGAGCAACACCCCGATCAAGGGACTTGGTGGTGGTACTTCGGGGAGGAGGGGGAGGAAGAGGGGAGGGGAGAGGGTTTGGAACTTTGTCCGAACACCAGACCATTCTTGCTTTCCTTTCCCCGACCTGGATACTTTCTTTGGATCGCTAGTATACCTAATGGAAAAGACGTCCACTGACTGAAGGGAATACCCATGGTCGGGAAAGCTCTACCTGTTACACTTCACGTCAAAGGGTTTTATCCAGCTGAAGGTGAGTCACAAGAGCTTGAGTGTTAAAAGCAGTAATTCATATGATGCTTATAGACAGCCTTATTAGAGAGAAAACTTGTGTGTTGAGTAACTTCTGTGAAGTCCATGTTCCAGTCACACACACACACACACACACAGTTCCCTTTAATACTCATCTTAATCCTTTTTTTTTTTTTTAATCCTATGAATCGTCTGGTGGTAAGTCAAAATTCATCACAGTGAACGGGTTAATGTAGACTATACCAAATACCCCCCCCCCGTTTGAAAGGTCTCCTAAGCTCAATAAAAGAGTTTGATTATAGCAAGAATGAAATAAAAACGCCATGGCTGTGCTGGGGTGACGACTGCATTGTGACAACGTCATTAATATTCTGTTCTTCCTGGATATTCACCTCAGGCCGGAGAAAAATGTCTAAATGAAGGAGTCAGACAAAGCGTTTTACACTAATTCATTCACAACAAAAGGTCTTTCCTAACTTCAGTAATAACACGTTATAGTAGGACTCTCGTAAATTTGCGGCTGTGGTGTGGCCCGCACCTGTGTACAGTGTGCCACGTTTTCTATACCGTTCTCTCTCTCTCTCTCTCTCTCTCTCTCTCTCTCTCTCCTGGCGGGAGATGTGAGCCACCCTGAGTACTTTTGTTTCTTTTATAAGTTATTTATAATTGTGCTTTCATTTGTTAATTTGGTTTTGTTATATTTTGTGATATTTACCATTTTTTGTATATGGCGACAGATGACCCGTTAATGCAGTACCATGATTGATTTTCATTCATTCATTCTCTTTCCCCTTCCTCCATCTCTCTCTCAGCCTGACAATGCCTCCACCACCACCATCCCCCGTCATGCCGACAATTCATTTAACCTTGCCCCTCTCCTGCCTGTCTCTCTCTCTCTCTCTCTCTCTCTCTCTCATTGCAAGAGACATTTTGGATATTTTCTTTTACATCATATTGTATATATTGTAAATTTGACATCATTTCCACACCACCCTTGAGGTCAAGGCAACCGACTGGGTGTGGAAGTGTTGCCGCTCGCGAGTGAATAATTTTTTTTTTTTTTTTTTTTACTTCGGTATTGGCATATGCCTACTATTTTGTCCTACATATTAGCTTATGATTATAAATGTGATTATTCCTCGCCCTTAAAATTGCGGTAAAAGCCAGTAAATGTGAGCATTTTTCCCTAGCAACACCTGTACAAGCTATGCTTGGGTCTATGGAGGGGTACGTACTTTACCTTAGGCCAGACTGGGTGTGTCAGCGTTGCCACTCACAAGAATTATATGAATTATTTCTTTTACTGTGGATATTGGCATATTTCTTCTTTTTTCAGGCTCATAATCTTATATCCATAACTGTGATATTATTACCCACCCTAAAACTACGCTAAAAACCATTAAAAGTGACTACAATTTCCATTAGCAACACTGTACAATATGTATGCCATGTTTTTGTGTTACTGTATAAATATTTTATGCATAATAAGATTACTGTTGATACATCCATCAAAATACACAAGTGTAAGTTTTAATTCATCTGAATTTATCGTATTTGTGATGCCTTGTACATAAATAGCTTCCGTTTCACATCGCAAGTTGGGGAAACGTGGCACCATTGTACACAGGTGCGGTCCACACCACAGCCGCAAATTTACGCGAGTCCTACTATAGTTTAAATGATGCGAAAGTTTTAAAGGCAATATTTATACCGTCCAAACTGGAAACCCTCTCATACAGTTAATAAAGCTCGTCGTCACAGCAAAAATAATATGTAAAAGACGCCATTGCAGCAAAACGGTTCATAAAGCCTATCGTTAACCCCTCCAGTGTGAAAAGTCTCCAAAGCTGATCAGTCGCCTGATAGCGCCTACAATAAAATGAAAAAGTCCTCAAGTTAAATAAAATCTCCTGGCAACAGTTGGAACAGAATACTAGACTTATACCGACCATAAAAGTATTACCACTGCAATAATACTTGACAGCACACTTCCTACACCTTCCTACCCTCCCCCAAATATTGTCACCCTTAAGTGCTAAGCCCCCCACTCTCTCTCTAATCCACCCCTCCTCCAGCACTTGTAAGTTCTCTCTCTCTCTCTCTCTCTCTCTCTCTCTCTCTCTCTCTCTCAAAGCTCTTCATTCACACACTTATATAAATCTCTGTCTGTCTGTGTCTGTTTGTCTGTCCCTATACTGATTATCAACAAGATCCACCGACATGTCATAAATGCGCCGCTAATATCATTACGTCAGTCCTGAATTAAAGAAAAAAGAAAAAAAAAAACTTGCTTCATTATGGACGGGTCGGTGTTAGTGCTCAAGAGGTGATAGGGGACGTAGTGTATACCATTAACCGACTGTTTAATATTCGGCCAGAGTTTCACACACACACACACACACACACACACACACACACACACACACACAAGGTGAACACTGATGATCTCATTCATCCTCTCTGTAACACGCGGTCTAGCAATCAAGGAAATCGTTAATATCAATTTTTTAACTAGCTGTGTATTACTGGGTTGCTTATGTACACTTGTTTAACTGGATTACTATTTTTCATTTTTGAATATGGTAGGTGTAGGAGAGGGACGTCTTTACGTATTGATACCAAACGTGGCTGATTCAGTACCAGGTTATAAAAATGTTCCCCAACTGCCCCCGATCCCCATAGAAGGTGATAGTGGTAGTGGACTGTCGGGTTACTGTCCATTTGAAACTACAACATCATTAACAGTAACAATAAATCTGGAAGAAGTCTGATGATGGCACGAAACAGGGAAAGGGGGAAGGGCTTAGATAAGTGAACCGAGGCTTAGGGGAACGCGACCCGGAAAAGGTTAACACCACTGATATCGGCAGTTTTTACCGCTGTTAGTCTATGACTAACCTTGGCTGACTGATAACAACGACTACTGCCAGTTTTCAAAAGAAGGCTTAGATTACTGCCTATTGACCACACCAGTCATTAAGGCAGGAATTTTGCTTTCCAAATCCTTCCCGAGACTACAAGATATCGTCGATTTTACAATCCAGGTCCCTAATTCAGTTCTCGGTACGAACAGGCTAGGGTAAAAAAGGCCTTGGTCAAGGGTTCGGGAACCCGAACCCGGGACTTCTGAACTCGAGTCCAGCATGGTTCGATTACATCACCACCACAACTAGGCTACTACTGGTGCCTTACACATGGTGGGATACGAGGCTCCGTAACACCTCTGCCTTTGCGATATACTTCGCATATTTGCTGCACCTCAAGTACGATATCTTGTCGACAATGTTATTTCCATCATTTCAACATCGACAGTTTGCATCAAAAATATACAGGAGAACATGGTCTGCAGAATTCCTGGCCAGATTTGGAATTTCGCATCACCACTTCTTTTAAGACTTTTTCAGCATATAACTCCAAAACATCTTATTGTCTGTATTCATGCAAACTATGTCGGTATCAAAACAAATAACATGCAAGAGAATGCTACGGGTACCTGAATCGTGAGGGAATAGGTCTTACGAAGCCTCCTGTGCCAGTTAAAACAGGAAGAGCAAATCGGTCGTATTCTTAACCATTTCCTTCTCTTGTACAGGCAGGGGAAGGAAATCCTTAGGTAAACTGGTATTCTTTAAAAATTCTTTCCTTTCCTGGTACTGCTTGAAAGGAAAGAAGCTCCCTTCCAGCTGCAGCAGTTTTGGAACTTGCAGGAATTATAAACCCATCTCTCCAAAACATACTTCGAAAAATGTGTGTTCTGTTGTGGTTCATTCTATTATATATATTAACAATTTAATAAATTCAAAATAATTTACTAATGTTTACACGCTATGTCTCTTAACAGATGTCACCCATGTCGGCCTAGATATTTTAGCCAGACATATACAAAGCAGACGATGTACTGATGCATGCTTAACTAACACACCAACCCCGAGAGTCATCCGATTTTATATGATCTGACACTGCCAAATCTATGTAAAGGGCAGGGTCGCGCGAGGATTTTTTAAAATAAATATTTTGCTTGGGAATTTGCCCTGAAAAGTAAAAAGCTGCAGACATCGAGGTCACACGAGTAGTTTATCTTTAAAAAAAAAAAAAAAAAAAAAGTCGCTATGCATGTATAATGAGACGGATGGTATACAAGTGATTCTTACACTTACGAATAACAATATTAAAGCTAATGCTATTCCTGCAATATTATATTCAAAATATCATTTCATAAGTGAAAACCGCTGTGGTGTTGGCTAGCATGGCATTTATGGCTAATTACAAACCAACAGTATGGATGTGGCGGCGACCTCCAAGATCTCAAATGTGGGACGACTGATGCGTGCTTTGAAGCATGAGTTTGTAAATCTAACGATCAATCATACCAAATATCAGGAAGCTGGATCGTTTTAGCTCAACTGGGCTAACAACCTGAAAAATTTTCCTTCCCTTCCCAGGAAAACTTTAGGTGACGTGAAAGGAAAGAAAATTCCTTCGATGAGAGGGAAAAGCTTGGGGAAGGAAGGATTTTTAAGAATTCGGCAGTAGCTGTGACCCTATATCTGCTGGGTGTGCACACAAAGCAATCCACAACGAAGAGGGCCAAGACTGGGGTAGTTCACAGGATGCCACACACCTAAGGAGACCACATGGTTGTCACAACAGGGGACGGGGTGCTCCTACCATTGTGTCCAGCGAGATCGAGATAGATTTATTCGTCTATCGTAAGCTGAACTGTAATTCGAATTTCTTTGTTAAGTCGATACGTTTGTTAATTCCATTTTTTTTTTTTTTTTTTTGGGGGGGAGTGTTCAAAGTATGTCTAAAACATAACTAATTCACCAGGCGTTGGCCGACATAAAATGCAGTGTAAATAATTTTCGAATGAACCTTTCGTGTGTGTGTGTGTGTGTGTGTGTGTGTGTGTGTGTGTGTGTGTGTGTGTGTGTGTGTGTGTGTGTGTGTGTGTGTGTGTGTGTGTGTGTGTGATTGCCTGTCATTACTTCACTTCCTGTGCCATTACACAACACAGAAACATCTTTTTTACCTTAACCACACACTCACCAACTCCGCCCCACTCACACATGCAAACACTTACACACCACCACATACACTCACAACTTCCATACTTACACTTATACCTCTCACACACACGTGCGCACATACATACAACCACATCCTCACACCCATCAGAACACACACACACACACACACACACACACACAGGTGTTCACTGTATGTACGGGAACATGTGTGTGTGTGTGTGTGTGTGTGTGTGTGTGTGTGTGTGTGTGTGTGTGTGTGTGTGTGTGTGTGTGTGTGTGTGTGTGTGTGTGTGTGTGTGTGCGTGTGCGCGCGCGCTAAAGCATGTGTATACTTAAGCATATGTATGCAGAATGCATCTGCGCGTGTTCAAGTTTTAAGGCATGTGTCTATGTACTTACATAAATACTATACTACATGAGTGCGTATTTCAGTAGGTGTACTGCACATGTTTCATACATGTATATGCTCTGTGATCATGTGCACATACAGGTGGTGACGTAGTGGGTGGGAAATGAAGGTTCTAGTATCATTTATCAAGCCTAATGCTTTTCTTACTCAATAACTAGTCATGAGAGAGAGAGAGAGGAAGAGAGAGAGAGGTCGAGAGGTCGTATCCATTAAGATCAATGACTGCACAAAGACGGTAGAACTTAGGCTACCTCCTACCAGCATAGTCTGACACGAAGTCTCTCTCTCTCTCTCTCTCTTTGCCTTTACCTAGGTGCCTATCTGTTTATCGATCTGTTTGTGAATATTTCTATACGTATATCTGTAACTGCGTCTTCACCAGTCTCTGCCTAGAACTATCTCCGTATATCTGTTGACATACTGTATATTTATCTCTTTCTAGTCGTGTATCTATCACCGGTACTGTCTATGCATTTAACCACCTATGCATACTTATATTCCAGTTTTAGTTACTTATGAGCATGTTTCTCTACCTACCTATCCATCCACTTTGTGTACTTAGCTACTTATTCATTTATCCATCCGTCCTTACTACCCATACAGCCGTCAACAGACCACACTTACTCTGCTCAGCTACATCGAGTAAAACTTCTTTGCGATCACATCTATCTTTCAGTTTCTTCCTGCTATCATACGAAGCTTAGCCGGACTCTTGAGTTACCAAAGCACCCTAGTAGCAGCAGCAGCAGCAGCAGCAGCAGAGGCGGCGACGACGGCGGCGGCGGCACCAACGGGCTCATCTGAATGTGAACCTGGTGGGTTGCAGGCCAAAGTTACTCTTCTTCCGCAGTCCACCATGCTTCTTTTGGGGGATAAGGAGGTGACTGAGGGACGTATGAATAACTGGAAAGCTTAAATCCCAGTCATATTGATGCCACCACATAAAGGCATCCCTTTCCATCACCACTCCAGTAGTGATGGGGTTAATCATGGCTATTTCTATTCCATCCAGTTCCATTTTGGGGAGATGATAAAACTTTAAATTAAAAAGCCATAGTAGTGAAAGCTATGGGTATGTACTGTATAAATGAACCAATACTGACAGCAATTTAATCTTATCTACGCCATTCTACCTAGATTTTTTTTTTTTTTTCGAAGCAGTGGGGTTTGATACAGTTTTCACTAACTCCTTCACAACGTGAATATTTCCTAAACTGTGTACTTGAGGGTTGAAAGAATAAACGCTTTTGTATTTCCGTTTGCTACCACTAGGCGTATTTATTCAACACTGGACGGACCTTTCGAATGATGACACTAAATATAAAGCCTTCAATACGAGAGGTCTCCCCGACACTGAATATCATCAGACGCCGATATTAAATACCACGATGTAGTCGTGCTGAAGGGAATGGTAAATTCCACAAGAACCACTAACAAGTTATAAAAACATCTCCATTAATACCTTAACACCAGTCCTGAATGAGATAATTATAGCATGTTTCACTATGGACGGGACCGGAGGGAAGATTCGAGCTTTGCAGCCGTGGAGTACACATCTTTCCTGGCGCTCTCTTGCTTAGCCTACGACCCGCAGAAGGGGTCCTTTTATCGAAACTGACATGACTACAACGCCAATCAAAGGGACCGTGGCTTGGTTCAACTGCAGGACGGGATACTGATTCAACAAGCGCCAGGACACTGGCGCTGATGTATTTGTGCACCACCAGGCTGTGGTTGCATCAAATCCACGGCACCTCCAATGATCTCTCGGGGATGGCAAGGCAGTGAAGTTTACCATCTTTGGGACTCCTATGGGTCCTGAGGGCAGGGATGTTAAAGAGCTGGGGGGATGCGGCCTTGCAGAGTTCCACCCAAGCACAGTGGGACCGCTCAGCCCCAGAACACCAGGTCCTATGAGTCCTGGAAAAATTAGCACCATCGTCGAGATGTACGTCGCGACGGCAAAGGCTTTCAGTGGGGATGACAAGAATGCGATAAGCGTTCTTGTCCCTAAGATCTTTGAGGAGAATAGGCTGCCACACCTTGTCATTCCTGAGTGCTTCTCCCGTGACGTACCTCTTGCCTCTCATCGTCATTAGGAGCATAAGACCACACCATGCAGAGGTCTGGTCTTACGCTCTCTCTCATCCTTACGACCTCTCACATCCCGACAGACACCCCGGAAGAGGCTGCAGCTCAACGCCCCTTTGAATCGGCGCACCTGCCCATCTTCAAATACCGACTTGGTTCTGCATCAGACTACGGCTACGACTGACGACCCTACTGGCGACCGCCACCAGCTGCAAGGGTTTGAAGGAAGGCAGGACTCTTCCGATTCGGCCTATATGGCCGAGAATGTGTCGACCGACTCTTCAGCTCAGGTGGACGTTGTGGAGTCCTCCCCTACTCCAGCTGCGGATGGCAGCCCATCTCGCCTTCCGCTCAAGGCCTCTGCAGTTTGGCTCGATGTGCCTATTTAACACCTCCTGATTCTCGGTGTCAACACCCAGTCGTACAAGCTCGGAGAATCAACCTATAAAACCCAGTACGATCTTCTCCGGGTGGACGACCTGGGTAAGGCTGTTCCATCTAGCCTGACCGCCAGGGGGGAGACGGTACATCTTGCCAATTTGTGAGCCTTTTATTTTATGCCACCTAACCGCCTGGCTCCCTAAATCGGCCGCCTTGTCCCCCGCATCTTTACAGTTCCCAGCACTTGTATTCTATGTGGTCAAATGCCCCTCAAAGTGGGCGATGGCCATAAAGCCTTAAAAAAAAAAAAAAAAAAAAACTAAGGACGGTATGGTATTAGCACCCACGTGGTGACTTCTGGTGTTTCATGCCATTTGTTGCACGCAGACTTGCTGGGCCTCAGTGAATGGACTGTCTATCGAAGGTCTATGTCTGATCACCATCTCGCAACCGGGGTTGAGTAATATGTAATGGTGTGTGTGTGTGTGTGTGTGTGTGTGTGTGTGTGTGTGTGTGTGTGTGTGTGTGTGTGTGTGTGTGTGTGTGTGTGTGTGCAAAATAACTGGCACTGTTTCTATCCAGTTTCAACCAAACGTGATGATGGGACTGACGGCTAACCAAGGGATTCACCTATCGTTTTCGAGGCGGCTTCGATTTTGAGGACAATCAGTCAAGGTCACAGGGCAAGGGCAAGGCTCGACCCGAGTGTCTGTCAATAAAACTACTAAAACAGATTTGTTCTTATCTGAATCAAAGTTACTGGAAAGACTGAGGATCACCCGAAGGGATGATCTACTGTTTTCGAAATACTCAAAGGCCAAGGTCAAATCAGCTTTGATTTAATGTGGACCAAACTTGGATGGAGGAGTCAACCAAGGATGAAGTAACAATTCTGAGAGCACTCTATATAGCACTTAGGCCAACTGGTGGCGGCGAGTATTGCACTCTGGGTGTTCCTCCTTGTTTTCCAGTATATTCTTGCTACTGTCAGGCAATTTTATTTAGCTAGGGAAAAATCTCAAAGAACCGGTAGTTCAGGGATAAATCAATGCTATATCTAACCCCTTCTGTTTGATGACTGTCTGGTGGTGACTAATATACAAATGACATGTTCAAGCTGAAAGGGTGAATGCTGCAGTTACGATACCTAAATAGAACTAGTCACTCTCTACTGGTCGTAACCAAACGAAAAGGAGACACGATCCAAGGCGTCCGAGGTGCTGGGACCCGATGCTTGACTACCGCTGTTTAGTACGTTTAAGGGTGGATCACAAGGGAACTCCCTATAGAGGCATCATATGATCGAAAACCACCGTTCACCTCTTGGGGATGGAACCTATGCCAGTCCATCCCTACAACTGGGGCATTCAGACCACCAGACCACTAAGGGTTACGGGAGGAAATAAAAACAGTGACAGAGGTCCGGGTATTGGTACAAAAAATTAGCCACAGAACATTAGTGATCGTATTATCAAAGAGGACAACGGTGTATGTAAACTCCCAAGCTATGACGTTCCTTTCCTTCGATGTGATTGGCCTGCATCCTATATTATAGAAGGCAGTCAGGTACGATACTGAGAAGCCTGACACGATGCAACTAGCTACATCTTGTACTGTACTTTGCAATACAGAGAGAGAGAGAGAGAGAGAGAGAGAGAGAGAGAGAGAGAGAGAGACAGACAGACAGACAGACACAGACAGACAGATGAGAGAGAGAGAGAGAACGAAAGAAATGGGAGCCGACTTCCCCTTTGGCATCTAAATTTTAACATTTCAAACCGATAAATGTGTATTTTTCTTTAGTTCTTAGTATCTGCAAATGACTAATTAGATAAGAACTTTTTCGACTATAAGATATTAGACGTTGATTCCATTAACTTCTTCACTTTCAGACGTCACCCCTCAGGTTCAATAAAATTGTTCTGGTAGAATAAAAATATTTAAAGGTCATAATACTGTACTGAAAAGTAAATAAAAAGGTCGATAAAACAGGAAAGAGCTCGATAAGTATGACAGTTAACAACATGGAGACTACTGCCACAGCTACTGTAGGTCTGGACATGGGTAGGTAACTGTGGTACAGCCAGAAGTATCTTAATTGTCCCTACCTATTACCTCCAGTCGTCAAGGAATATCCAAGTGAACCGTTCAATATTTTAGTTTATTTTAATAGTTTATTTTAATTATTTTTATTTATTTTTTTTTTTTGGAAGGGCCAATTGAGGGATTCTAGCCTTAGCTTTTATTTTTCTTACCAAGGTAAATTAGTATAAAAATCACCATACTTCTAACGGAATGAGGAGGCTCAGATTAATGCCTGTCATTAAAGCATATCACTAATAATTGCCAAGTCCCAGACTTCCCTTTAAATACGACCCGCAATCGTCATGTTACATCCAGGTCTCCAGTTACACAGCTGGACTGTTTTTTTGTTGCTTGACCTTGATCTGCCTGGCCGCGCAAAACCACACACGAGAAGTAATTAACTGCTTCTGTGGGGCCCTCTACTGGTACAATACAGTATATACACGGTGTAGGGATCTGACACCCCCTTGTGGTACACAGCACCTCACCAGGTTGGACCAGGGTCCTTCCTTCCAGCGAGGTGCAGGGAAATAAGAGATGGTTTAGCCCAAGGGTGGACGCCGCACCACCACGTGTAGCCTGTCGTCAGCGCCTCTGGGTGAGCAGTAATAAGGGCAAACAAATTTTATTCAAGAATGTAAAGGAAAAAAAAAAAAAAATCGGGTTCTTTCACCTGCAAGGTAGATGTGCTAACCCGTTCACCACCGTTACCTAGTGTAGTCTAACTGACGAGGAGCGTAAACAAAGTCCCCTACACTACGAAGCGCAAACGTCGCTTTACAATTCCAGGTTTCCTATTTCAGTTCTATGTGTCAACTAAAAGATTCTGATCAATATCTTGTGGCTGAAAAGGGGAATCGAACACTGGACTTCTCGACAGCGGGTCTAGTGTGCTTTTAATCATAACACCGCAACACCCGTAGAATGATAAGTCTTTGGTAAGTGATCGATGTTCTAAAACAGTCTCTACAACAAACAAATAACAGCTAATACTAACAATAAGTAGTACCGGTAACCACCAAGCCATACTAATAAGGTGCTTTAGGGTCCTGCGGAAGATGGTGTACAGACCTTATAATTACCACCACACTTGGAGCAATAAAAACATAACCCATCATTACTACTGACTCCACGACGTGTGTGTGTGTGTGTGTGTGTGTGTGTGTGTGTGTGTAACCAACCGTTACTGATGAATTCACGGTTTACAAAAGCTAAATAAGTGGCAACAGCCTACGGTTTGGTGACGTGGTCAGCAGAGCTTGAAGTTATGGCACGCAAGCACGAGAGAGAGAGAGAGAGAGAGAGAGAGAGAGAGAGAGAGAGAGAGAGAGAGAGAGAGAGAGAGAGAGATTTCTCTCTCCATATCCGAGAGAGATTTCTCTCTCCATATCCGAGCCGGTGTCATATGCACCGAGAGACTTTATGCTGGAAGTTACCGTTCCCCTCTCTATTAAGCCAGAATTATCCTAACCTAACCAAACCTAACCTAACCTTAACCTAACCTTATCCTAGTTCAACCTAACCCAAATAAACCTAAATTAAACTCATTTTAATTCACGAAATGACTAATTTCACAATCTGCCTGTAACATACATATGTATCTTTATTTATATATATCCATATATCGACCTATAGTTACCTACAGGTAGATAAGACATTCAACTATCTTCCTGGCACATGTATTTCATACAATGTTTTTGATAAATGACACAAAATTTGAGATAACATGCACATATTTTAAAAATAGAAGCTAAACGGCCACTCGACGCATGCGCACTGGGCGGAACGGTAACTTTCTGCTATCACTCCATGCATACGACACCGGCAGCACACTGGGAGAGGGGGGGAGGGGACTATCACCGGCTCTCACCCGTCTAAAGGGCCTTGAGAATGGAAAGTCGGTCTTGTATTGCACCTTCAAATATTTCCATGTACAGGAATAACAAAATATAAGTTACAACGCACACACGTACATACATCAATATACACATAGGTACACATAAAAAAAAGGTCACACTGTAAAAACACAGGCTATACATACACACGTTCATACTGATTCACATATATTAAAGACAAAATACACACACACACAGCCTTCCCCGGCCACACACTGGCATGTATCTATCTATATTATATATACTGTATTATACATACTGTATATTATACCGTGTATGTATTATATAAATATTTTATATCTATATCTATCTATCTATATATATATATATATATATATATATATACAAATATCTATATCTATCTATCTATTGCCAGACCCCTTAATCCCGTAAGGGGTGGCCACAAACAAATCGCCTTCATGTCGCCCTGTCCCCCGCCATTTCACTGCCCTGCTCCCAGCTCACACCCCCCTCTCTCATTCACCTCTACACTCCATCCCTTCATCTCATCCTTGGCCTCCCCCTCCCTCTCTCCCCCCCCTCCACCTCACTCACATACAATCTCCTCGTCAGTCTCTCACTCTTCATCCTCTCCACATGGCCAAACCACCTCAGTGTGTTTCTCCTAACGCTTCCTATCACATCCACATCCACACCACAACGCTCCTTCACATCCTCATTTGTCAGTCTGTCTCTCCATGTGACTCCACATGCTCCTCTGAAAAAACTCATTTCCACTGCTCTCACTCTTGACTTGTGTCCCTCCAAAAAGGTCCAAGCTTCACTTCAATACTTCAGAGTTGGTATCACAATACTGTCATGTAGTAACTTTTTCATTTCCATGCTCACTTCCCTGCTTCTAATCACTGCTTTCAAAGAACCAGCAACCTTTCTTCCTTGCTGTATCCTTTCAAGCACTTCACCCTCCAAACTTTCATCCTTACTCATCACACAACCCAAGTACTTAATCCCACTCACATTTTCCATTTCCTCTTCACACACACTCGCTGTACATTAACGGACTACATTTCTCTCGAAGACCATAACTTTACTCTTCTCTACATTCACCTTTGGATTCCGTTTCTTACACACTCTCGTAATCTCATTCATCAAGTGTTGCAGCCCCCTTTCGTCTTCACTTAACACAGTATCGTCTGCAAACAACAGTACGGTACAGGGAGTTTCCACACTGCCCTCTCTCATTAGGGCCACGCCAACATCAACTGCCCTACCTTGTATCCCTTTTATAACCCTATCCATATACAGACTGAACAACCACGGAGACATGCTTCAATCCAACATTCAGATAGAAAATTTCACTCTGTTCACTATCCACACGCACTGCAGCCTTAGCACCGTCATACATACTCTTCACGGCATTCAACACCTTCCCATCTATCCCATATATTCCTAATACTTTCCACAATTTTTGTCTATCCACCATGTCATATGCTTCCTCCAAATCCATGAAGGCCGCATAAAACTTCTTTCACTCCTCTAGAAACTTTTCCACTAAAGATCTAAGAATGAATATCTGATCAACACAACCTCTTCCCTTCCCAAAACCTCCCTGTTCTTCTCCAACTAATTCCTCAGTTTTTCCATAACTCTGTCAATAAGTATCCTACCATACACTTTCCTATTACACTAAGAAGACATATGCCCCTGTGATTACCACTCACTTCATTTTTCCCTTTTCCTTTGTACAGGGGAATAATTATACCTGACTTCCAATCCACCTGGACTCTACCTTCCTCCCAGGCCAATCTGCACATCTTCCACATCCATTCTACAACTATCTCTCCCCCATGCTTCTGCATTTCACCACACACTTCATCAATTCCTGGGGCTTTCCCCATTTTGACTTTCTTCACTGCTTCCGTAACTTCCATCCTACTGATTTCTTTCTCTCTTCTCACATCCCTCCTTCTCCCAACCATTCCCCAGCCACTTATACTCGCATTACTCTCATTCTCTATGTTCAGCAATTCCTGAAAGTGTTCTCTCCATCTGCTCACTTTTTATCCCTTCTCCACTAGTAATCTACCATTTTTATCTTTCACTCCCCAACTAACTTCACT
>NC_137063.1:29264090-29281590 GCF_032717465.1 Coenobita brevimanus | reverse complement strand
TTTGCTGTTTTCGTGAAGATGGTGGTGGGGTCATGTGGGAAGAACAAATAGATACTGTTTACAGATACTGACAGACAAAAAGAAATACAGTGACAAAGGGACAGATATAGGTAAACAGCTGGAAAGGCAGACCTCAACAGATATAGACAGACAGACAGACAGGTAAACAGCAAGATGGATAAATGGACGGCCAAATATTGACAGATTTTAGAAAATGTATAAATAAATCACTAGTCATCTATGCCCTGGTATACTTAACTGGAGATTTAAAAGTATTACCGAGTAACTCTGTCTAATAATGATGATCTATGAGCGAAATTTTATGCGATATTCATTATAACGCCACATCTGCTTATTTCACACTGATCTGTGTTATTCTCGTCGCGTTTGAATCGTGGAATGGATGTGCCACTTCAAATGAGAGATTTATTTAAGATCGAAAAGAAAATGACCAGCACAATCTCTCTCTCTCTCTCTCTCTCTCTCTCTCTCTCTCTCTCAAGGGCATGCGAAACTAAAACAAAATTTCCCTCCATCTATATGCCATGAACTTCCGTTCGTCCTACGTGACTTCCTGCTTGCTCTTGCTCGCTCTCACACACACACGTACAAACTCAATCTCTCTCAAGCCCCCTTAGTTGAGGTGTCCGGGTCCCTACTCTGATTACCCTCTTCCCATGCCTGCTTGTAAGGAAAGAAAAGTGGAAAGGGGAAGGGAAACGAAGTACACAAGGAGGGAAAACAAGAGAAGGGTGAAGAGGAATAAAGAGAGAAGAGGGAAAAAGGGAGAGAGGGAAAAACTGAGGGAGGAGGGAGAGAGAGAGAGAGAGAGAGAGAGAGAGAGAGAAGGAGGGGAGGAGGAGGAGGAGAGGAACAGGAGAGAGAGGTGGAGAAGGAGAAGGAGGAGAAATGTAGAGGACGCCAGTCAAGCGAGAAGGGAGAGAAGAGAGGACACAGGATGAGATGAGACGACAAGATGAGAGGGGAAGGGATGAAACTGAGTGAGAAAATGCTGGGAGGGGAAGGCGGTGACTGAACCGGGGGAGGGGGGGGGGAGTAAGAAAGAGAACAAAGGAAAGCAAACAGCAACACACCTGTTAATCCTTTCGTGGGTGTTTCTCACAGGGACGGTTATAACTAACAAAACCAATCCATCAGCTAAAGACAAAGATAAAAAGTCTATCTATCTATCTATAGCCCGACGCCCTAATCCCGCAAAGGGTGGCCGCAGACAAAACGCCTCCAAGTCACTCTGTCACCCACCATTTGACTCCCCTCCCCCCAACTCACCCCCCCCTCCCTCATATACCTCTCAACTCCATCCCTCCACCTCATCCTCGGTCTACCCCTCCCTCTCCCTCCCTCCACCTCACCTACATACACCCTCTTAGTCAGTCTTTCATTCTCCATCCTCTCCACATGTCCAAACCACCTCAGTGATAAAAAGGCAGGCAGGAAATACTGGGAAAAACCATCATGCAGCACTGAAAAGCTGTCATGGAAATTTTATAGGAAAGAGGGAAGGGAAATCTTATTCTACACTATCTGAAAAGGAGGGTAGCATTACGTCAACACTGTGTATCGATCCGTTGTATTCTCCAAATTCTAAAAGAAAAAAGAAAATATTTACTAGAGAAATGTATTATCGGGGACTGTACTTATCTGAGGGTTAAAATACATAACAAATCCATACGATTTTTAAAGGTTAGTACTGTATCACAGTTTACTGCTTTGGAAGGCAATTTGTTCCATTTATTTAGAAATCTATCGAAGAAATGCTTAGCTTCATGTGACTGGAATCGTTGGACAATAATTTTATACCCATTACCTCTAGTATAATTCGACCGATATACTTAACTATTTATCGACAGCCATACCATCATGTCCTCTGAATATTTTGAATATCGGTACTTGAAAAATCTCGTAACCTGCGTTTAATTAAGATAAAGAGTTTCAACTCCTCTAAACTCTCCTCGTGTGGTTTATTTCTCAATCTACGTATCACTTTTGTCACTCTTCTCTGTACTCTTACCTTTTTTTGTAATACGGCAACCAGAGCTGGACATAATACTCGTAGCGTGGGCGTACGGTACTATGAATTACACAAGGTGAAGATTATTACTTTCTGATTTATATTCGAATGTTCTACCAATGAATCCGATTAGTCTCTTGCCTTTCTTAACAGCCTCCTTACACTGTCTGCCTGGTTTAATATAAGTTATTATAATTCCAAAGTCTTTTTCAAGGTTGACATTATCTAGCTGAGCATTGTTAATATTGTAACAGGCTTTTTCGTTTCTATTTCCAATGATCAGCACTTTCCACTTTCCATTTACTATATCAAACTCCATCTGCCAGGTTTAGGCCCAATTAAACTATCGATCGAGGTCACTCTGAGTTGCCTGCCTCTGTAAAAATCAGAGTGCTCTGTCTCCAACTTTCGTATTGTCAGCAAATCTGGATATTTTGCAAAATAAATCCTCGTCCATATCATTTATATACACAGGTATCAATGACATAACAGGACCAAATACTGAGCCCTGTGGCACTACACTTGTAACATCTTTCCAGTGTCATTCGTTACCATTTATTACGACACTATTTACGTCCTGTAAGCCAATTATCGATCCACGCGAACTCATGCGCCCTCAATTTCTGAAACAGTCTTTTGTCGGAAAATTAATCAAATACCGGTACTTTATGAAAATAAAGATAGACAGTGTCAGAGGATCTGGTCTCATCGTGTATATTGAATACTTCATGGGAGAAATTCAAGAAATTCGTAAGGCAAGACCGACTATTGCGAAATCCACGTTTTGAATTTTTGATGAGATAATTAAGCGAGAGGAAGAGTAAAAGAAGTAGGCAAAGCAAGAAGAAATAGGGGGGAGGGGAAGAGGGAAGAGAGGAAGAAGGGAACAGGGTAAGGACGATGGGAGGTGATGAAGGGAAGAAGGAAGCGTGGTGGTGAAAGAAGAGGTGAGGGAGAAGGAAGAGTGGTGGTGGAGAAGGAAACCTAGTGAGGGAAAAGGCCGGGTGGTGGGGGAAGATGAGGGTGCTGAGCGGGAGAGAGCAGGTTTGAGACAATTGCCGAGTCATTACACACGTCTGGAGGTCACACACGCAACACACGCTTCACTAAGCCAATGCACGCACCACATTAACCCTCTCATGGCACCCCATTTCCATTTCACTCTCGCCGACAGGTAACAATTTTATTCAGTTTCAGACAGAGTTTCCGATCCGACCGGGAGGGTTCTGAGATAACTTTAATTTACCCCTTCATTACAGGATGTCTTCGTCGCTGAATAAAATCGTCTGACGGTAACATGAAGACGACTTATTCGGCTTAGGAATGATTTCTCGAACTGGATGGATCCCTTCAGCACGAGAGATATTTCCCGGGTAAATTATGTGCGTCTGGATGTAACAAGAATAAAGATGAAATATAAAGCACGTCATCGGCTTGAAGATACTATAGATCTATCTCTATTGCCAGACGCCTCATCCTCTAAGGGGTGGCCACAAACAAATCGCCTCCACGTCGCCATGTCCCCCGCCATTTCACTGCCCTGCTCCCAACTCACACACCCCTCTCTCATATACCTCTCCACCCCATCCCTCCACCTCATCCTCGGCCTCCCCTTCCCTCTCTCCCCCCTCCACCTCACATACACTCTCCTCGTCAGTCTCACCCTCCATCCTCTCCACATGGCTAAACCACCTCAGTGTGTTCCTCCTAAAGCTTCCTATCACACCCACATCCACACCACAACGCTCCTTTATATCCTCATTTGTCAGCCTGTCTCTCCATGTGACATGCTATAGATGCTGTCATATATAGCGCTCCTCCACATGAATATGTAAAAAGTTACCATAATACCATACCGAGAGTCCTGCATGAGATAACGAGCGCGTGTTTGTTTCAGTACAGCTGTTTCGGTAAATGCACTCAGGTGGTGACGTGAGGGTGTGCACATATGCCACTAGCGCTGCAAGGGAGCTGGGACTCAGGTCGCGGACTAACCATTCCGTGCCAGGCCAGTTAGTGGTGCATTACAAAGGCTTTTTTTTTTTACGTTTTCAGCTTTTAGTTCCATCCTGAAACACACACACACACACACACACACACACACACACACACACACACAAACACACACACACACACACACACAAACTTACACCACTTCCTTGCAGCACTCTTACTGTACCTCCACTTGCATCACACTTGCTTTTACCTTTGACGAAGGTGAAAGAAAGCTTTGTGTGTGTGTGTGTGTGTGTGTGTGTGTGTGTGTGTGTGTGTGTAATTCACCCGGTCGGTAAGGATCATGTGATGATAGTGATCGTCTGCTTTGTACCCCCCCGGAAGATCCCGAAGAGAGCTGAAAGCTCATACAGTCCGACCTATGGGGCAAAGCCCTGACCTTCACACACGCACACACCCATCCCCTTGCTCCAGGGGGACAGTAACTACCCGCATCGTCAGTGAAAACTTTTGCAACCTAAGCGAGGCACGATCCCCCGTCTTACCAGATCGCAGGCAAGGGCGTTACCACTGACCCAGCGAGCGGTGTGTGTGTGTGTGTGTGTGTGTGTGTGTGTGTGTGTGTGTGTGTGTGTGTGTGTGTGTGTGTGTGTGTGTGTGTGTGTGTGTGTGTGTGTGTGTGTGTGTGTGTGTGTGTGTGTGTGTGTGTGTTTAATGTCTTACCAGAATTAAACATAGAAGCCTACTGTAGTAACAAAGGATAGCTTTAACATACACCAACAAGCACAGCATTAAAATACAGTAAAGGAACAATGTAGTACTCAGAGGGCAACACCCACGCCCATCACTTGGTCTAAGGGCTAAACAGTAAGCGCTGCCCTGTGGCTTTTATCTTCGACCGACTGCTCTCAAAATCATATGATTTCATTCCTGACCCCTAACCCTCCCATCAACTTGTGTCCCAGATCGGATCAAAACTGCCTGAGTTGACCTTGACTGTGACCCTGACCTCTGACTTTCCCATGTGACCTTGACCTCTGACTTCTCAAAATGGAATCCTTTTATCCTCTGCCAACCCTGAACCCTTTCTCAAAATTTGGTCTAAATCAGATTAAAACTTGTTTAAGTTGACCTTGACTGTGACTTTGACGTTTGATCTACTGTTATCAAAAATAGCTAATAAATCAACCCCTTGGCTAATCCTCAACGCCTCCATCAAGCCTGGTGCAAATTACAGAGAAAATTAGTTACTTTGTTCACTTACAGACACGCGGGCCGATATGTTCCCTTGTGACCCTGACCTCTGACTGTTCTCAAAATCGTATACCTACGTTCTTGCCTTGTCTTGAACCATTCCAATAAGATTGGTCTAGATTGGTTAAAAAAAAAAATTTAAGCTGGCTTTGATGGGTCAAATTTTGACATAACACTGTGACCTTGAACTTTGATCTATTGTTCTGGAACCAGTAGGTCAACCCATCGGCAGTCTCTCAACACTTTCACCAAGTTTGGTTACAATCGGATAAAAACTGAGTTTACACACACACACACACACACACACACACACACACACACACACACACACACACACACACCAATCAAAACACAACATATCTTTCGCTTCGCGAGCCCGGGTGTAAAAGTGTAAGGGAAGGTTGGTGAGTGGACGGAGAATATGCCAACTTTCTCGTCTTCAGCTTGTTTCATTATTAACACCCTATGACTGCTCAACTAATGCCCTAATATACACCCATGAGCAAAAGTTCGCCAACAATCCACTTCAAGTATTCGTCCTGCCCTCCACATATCTCAGACTTACCCAAACAGACAGGATTCTTCCCCTCCATACTCTTGTGGTATTCTTCATACTACAATCACAAAAATAGTTCATATAACATCTTTCACGGTCACAGCCAGCCGAGTTGTGTCAGCGAATTTCTGGTCAAGACTAAACCATTATACTAGAACTTAGCTGTACGACTCTGAGCGCAAACGTTCACCTGTATCTGTGATTTCGATAACTATGTGACAAACAAAATGTGAAAAGAAAGTAAAGTGGCATCTCTCCATTCACAGATATCACACACCACCAACAAGTAAAGAGTACCATTAATACATTGCAGTTTAAAGCTTCAGTGACGACTTCATCTGTGCCACTGCACAAATCTGACCGAGCTTTATATTTATCTGCCCACTATACCGGTAGAATGATAGCATAAGCTTTCATTCTGAAAAGGAGAAGATACATTTCGACAAGTCAGCATATCCAGTCCCAAAAGAGAGTCACCTACTTCTGTACTATGATATGTAACTGATGTCTTAATTCATTCACTTAAACAGTTGCACAGGAGGAGAAACCTTCAGCTTAAACAGGAAAAGTCCGCATAAGACGTGTTTGTCAAGGTCGCCACTCCACGTACACAGGAGCTGCATTTTATTTTCGCTTGTTACATATACAGTATATATATATATATATATATATATATATATATATATATATATATATTTATTTATTTATATATATATATATATATATATATATGTATATATATATATATATATATATATATATATATATATGTATATATATACTATATATATATATATATATATATATATATATATATATATATATATATACTGCTATACATATTACATAAACTCAAATTTACCGACTTATTCTGCCGTACTATTCCTCTAGCAATTCATCTATAATAATTTACATCAAACTACCTTTAGCTATACATCTATTTATTCATCTCTCTCTCTCTCTCTCTCTCTCTCTCTCTCTCTCTCTCTCTCTCTCAGCAGCTGTCTGGCACAGCTAAGCTACAGTGTGCTCTGGCCGAAAATAGATCACCACAGCTGTGTATTACTGTACTAACTGCTGCTGCTGCTGCTGCTGCTACCGGTACTACTACTACTACTACTACTACTACTACTACTACTACTACTACTACTATCACAACCAGCACTACTACTACTGTTGCTCTCTCTCTCTCTCTCTCCAACGACGTCTTCTGTATTACATTTTTGCTAGAATCAGACGATTTCATTCAACTTTCCTAACACCTCGACCCTTTAACCTTTTCAATTCGAATGGGGTCTCCTATGCTGAATGTAAGTCTCACAGAGAGAGAGAGAGAGAGAGAGAGAGAGAGAAACGTCCATATACTGAAGGGGTTAAATTCGTCAACATCCTCAGGTTCCCATGACTCACTATCCGCTACATTAAAACGTCTTGCATTAACCGGAACAAAATACTAGAGCTGTCCCAAGTATGAGAGAGTTAATGGCACCAGTACTAACACTTAGGCTCTCATAGGCTCCTTCAGCTGAATAAAATAATCTAATAGTAATCTACATACAGTTCCGGTGCCAAAGTGGACCGGATCACGCTAGTTAATTGTGACAGTACTGGCACTCAGGCGTCTGTGATAACTAACCTCAATAAAGCAGTTCAATGTTAGCTACATCATGATAGGGTAGATGACACTTGTGCCTAATGTAAGTCCAATTAAGTCTAATCTTATCTAAATAGCCACTTGAATCCCTGACTTTAAATTGCTCTCGCTGCCCACAGACGACTTTCTTTTGATTTAAGGGATTAATGATGACTACATTAATCCCTAACCCCTTGCTTGGAACGATTCTTCTTAACTGGACAAAAACATCTGAAACTTGCAAGACTAATAAAAAACAAGAAAAAGCACTCAACATGGGCAATACCCGTGCACTATAATCGGTCCACAGGCTGAACCCTTTACCTACCTTGCTCTGTGATCCTGATCCTCGACAAACTGTTCGTTTGAATCTATTTACTTCTCCTTGCCTGATCCTCAACTTTTCAAACCAGTTTGATCCAAATCACATCGAAACTGGTTGACCTGTGACCCTGACCTCTGATTTACTGTTCCCAAAACTGAGTCAACTTATCCTTCGCTGATTCCAAATCCTTCACTAAATTTGGCCAAAATCGAATTAGAATGTTTGTCACAGGACCAAACTTTTGTTCTTGCCCTATGACCATAACCTCTGACCGACCGTTCTAAAAATCCAATCATTTCATCCCTGCCTGATCCCTCGTCATTCCTCAAGTCTGGTTTAAATCAGATTAAAACTAAGTTGACCTTCCACTATGATCGACCGATGCTTGGCTAAAAAAAAAAAAAAAAAAAAAAAAAAAAAAAAAAAAAAGGCCAGTCAGGGTTGACCAACATTTTCACCGAGTTCAAACCTGGATAAAAACTGTTTGACATATTTCACACACACACACACACACACACACACACACACACACACACACACACACAACTTATTCCGGCAACTATTTTTCATGAGTCATCGCACCCCCTTCGAAACTGCTCACACTCCCTTGGGAGGGGCCGACCCCGTTTGAAAATCACTGTAGTAGAGGTTGTTCGGAAGGAAGGGGCTGGTGAAGACTAGTTACTCGTATATCAGACTCCTTCAGTTTCATGAGACTCATAAGTGGAATAAGCCTCTGAAAGCTGCGAGGAGGAAATACTGCATACATCTACTTTAAAGGGTTAAATAATCGACTGGCTAACCTATTTGTAAACTCACCTACGCTTAAAGATTAATTATTAAGACGAAAAAATAGTTTGTTACATACAGCATCATATCCTGTTATCTTCCATCATCGTGTCAAGTGAATATCAATATTTTCTCATTATACATCCATAATAAACAAATATAAATGTAATACTTGGTAATTAACATTCGAAAACCAGTCACCTGAATGACGTTAAATGAGCTAATTTCGAACACTAAAATGCCGCGTCCATGAGCTACGTTACCCTCCATGTAACACAGTATATCATTCTGCATCATTGGACAATCCTGTTTAACTCTGACTTACGGTACATGCCTTTCTGTATTGGCACCCAATCCCCCCCCCAAAAAAAAAAAAAAAAATCTTGACGTACTTTAGTAATGCTGAAGTATTCTGCTTCAGTGCATGATTTGCACTGAAATATACTTGCTGCTGAACCAAGAATTTCATGCAAAAAACTCATTTCCGTTATTCATCTTTAAGCTGAGTAGCTACCGTACAGTACTGCTTGCATTTACGTTTGTCCTCATTGCTACAGATACCAATAAAGAATACCAAAGCGATTTCTGATGACAATGAACAGCTATGGCCATCCTGCAAACTGATTACTCCTTTCACTCAGAGGACGTGTAATTTATTCTTGCTTCCATTATAAGTTATTCAATCTGAGACTTTCTGAGCTGGGTGGGTTAAGTAGTCTTCATAAAACCCTTCGGTACGAGAGCTTTCATAAGTTCAATACAGTTGTCTGGAAATTAGCAAGAATAAACTCAATACGTCACTGCAATCACTGGGTTAAGATCTTCTACAATTACAGCCCCTGGCAACTACTTCTTAGCAACCATCTTATCAAAGCTATTACGTAACTATTATCTGGTACGGCATCAAATTCCATTACGTAACACTATTTATAAGACCCTCTCTCGGTAGGGACAGTTCTAACGCCAGCCAACACTAAACGATTTTATTCTGGTAAGAGTGAATGACAAGTCTGCGACTGTTCTCACTGGCATCAATAAACCTCTCATGGTCGGGCTTAGTATTTTACTCCAACTAACGGTGGACGATTTTACTGTGTTGTGAGTGGGTCACAGAAGTCTGAATGTTAACAGTCTCGCTTCCTTTCAAACAACAGACCACTTCTGTAAACATCTGCGCACCACTTTTCGCTATGCTAATTTTGTTTATGCAGGGGTTAAAGTGACGAAAAATTCTCCACTCTCCTATCTAAACAAAAAATTCATAGATACTAAACTCAAGTGAACTGCTCATAATTTTTTTAAGCCCTTGGAGCAAAACACATGCCAAGATTCTGCACTATTCTTTCCTTGACTTTCCTGCAAAAATAAATTTTAGTTACGGTAAGAGGAAGAATTCAGTTTAATTGTGTGTGTTTTTGTTGGCAGACCCAGATAAATGGTAAGATTCTGCATTATCGTTTCCTTGAACTTCCAACAAAATCAAAGTTACGATGGAGAACCGACCGCAAGTTTGGTTTTGCAGGAAGAACAAAAGATTTCGTACTAAAATATTTCGTAGCAAAACTAATCCTGGTCACGACAGAGAGTTACTGGTTAGCGCGAGTGGCAAACTGGGGGTGGAGTGAGGGGAACGAGCAGATACCAAAACACAAGCGACTGTATTGCTCACTCTTCACTTCGATGAAGCACTCATTTTATTCTTGCTATCGGCATCTTCAATTTTAAGTAGCTATGAATATAATTTTAGAACTACTGGGGATAAACATAGTTTTTACTTACCCACTCACATCAAGATATCTCTCCAACAAAGCTAAAAAAGAAGCAGAATCAAAGAGATACTGACAGCACGTGCAAGTGCCGTGATAGAACATGTCTGACCTTTGCACACCGTCGCTGCCCAAGTTCTGTACCATGTAATGGAGGCTGGGTCACAATCAACTCTCTCAAATGTTCCACAAATTATCATTAATAATTATACGCTTTTTCATACCTTTTCTCGCTCAGTTTTAATAATGCACCCGTCAAGAAATGAAATTCGCAATAACACCACATAGAAGCGAGCACAGTAACAGCTAACAGGTCAGAGTGGAGAAGGATGGCAGACCTAATTGTCCAAAAGTGAACTCATACAGGCTGATATATGATGATTACTGTATGGGGTAACAACGATAGTGACGATAATTAATTCACTGGCAATGATGGTAAGTGACGATTACGGTGACGACGATGGCAATATGACGACGATAACCTGAGGAAGACAATGGCACTGACACGATGATACTGCTCCTACTACTACTACTACTACTACTACTACTACTGCCACAATAATAAATAATAATAATAATAATAATAATAATAATAATAATAATAATAATAATAATAATAAATGATGATGACGACCACCACCACGACGATGATCAAAACAATGCTCTCCAGTTAGTAACAATCAAACGACTCCTCCAGCCCTCCCTAGCAGCCTGGCAACCACGCACAAGGTGACTGAGGGGTCATATGCACGACAGCTCGACAGGCTTGCTATCACCTCCTCCTTACACATTCATCTTGCATATAACCAGTAAAAACTCTCCTCTATGGCACATCAATATACGTGTTTAATAGTGTTAGTGCTTGGATAAATAAAATACGAAGTTGAGAGTCATGTAAAAATAAACTTTAAGCTGACAAGTCTCAAGGTTATTGTGTTACGCAACGAGGGATTGTCTCTGGGGCAGGTTACAGTTAGAAAAAATATACGGCTGGAGGAGGACGAGACTGAGGACGAGCCGACGAAGGGGCGGCTGGGAGGTGGAGGAGAGGTTGACCGAGAATGAGCAGGGTTAATGTGGAGGAGAGCCAGTAGCTACATCAGGGAGGAGGGGAAGACCGAGAACGAGGGGAGGGAGGATAGAGTGGAGGAGTGCATGTGGGCGGGCGACTTGGAGTGCAGATGAGATGAGGCTGGGGCGTTTTCGGTGAATCCTGGGATCTGGCGTATGGCACCAGGTTAGGTACATAGATAACAGACAGGTAGATAAGCAGACAGACAGACAACGACAGGTACGAGGTAGCTAAGTAGATTATGCTGACAAAGGGTGATCGACAGAAAGACAAATATGCGAACAAAATGAATGACAGACTCAGGTAGACATGTACGGTACCCTATGAACGAGAGAGAGAGAGAGAGAGAGAGAGAGAGAGAGAGAGAGAGAGTGTGTGTGTGTGTGTGTGTGTGTGTGTGTGATTCACCAGGTCGGTCAGGATCACGTGATGGCCGTCGTGATCATCAGCTTGTGTGTGTGTGTGTGTGTGTGTGTGTGTGTGTGTGTGTGTGTGTGTGTGTGTGTGTGTGTGTGATTCACCAGATCGGTCAGGATCACGTGATGGCCGTCGTGATCGTCAGCTTGTGTGTGTGTGTGTGTGTGTGTGTGTGTGTGTGTGTGTGTGTGTGTGTGTGTGTGTGTGTGTGTGAGTCACCGGGTCGGTTATGATCACGTGATAATTGTCGTGATCGTTAGCTTTGTGTGTGTGTGTGTGTGCGTGTGTGCGTGTGTGTGCGTGCGTGCGTGCGTGCGTGCATGCGTGTGTGTGTGTGTGTGTGTGTGTGTGTGTGTGTGTGTGTGTGTGTGTGTGTGTGTGTGTGTGTGTGTGTGTGTGTGTGTGTGTGTGTGTGTGTGTGTGTGTGTGTGTGTGTGTGTGTGTGTGTGTGTGTGTGTGTGTGTGTGTGCGTGCGTGCGTGCGTGCGTGCGTGCGTGCGTGCGTGCGTGCGTGTGTTTTACTGCATCCTACATTAAACCACTATCATGCTATTTTCTCAGCATTCACACTGGCTCATATTGGTTCTGCTCACCCTCAAATACATGTGCTCCTATACCAGTACACAACGCTATTTACTGAACAATTGTTTATAAACCTGTCAGTAGGCCAATATTTATAGAATTATCTATTGGAAAACTGAAATGGGTGGGAGTGAAGAGAGGATAGAGTTTTCTCTCATGGCTGGGACAGCTCTAGTACTTCATTGCAGCACACACCAGCTGACTATGTATAGCTAAGAGCCAGTCAAAGGAGTCAGAGGGTTAAACCTGTCACCATTAATCCTCTCATGGTCAGGATAACTCTTGTACTCTGTTTTAACTAACGCCAGATGATTTTATCACCTGAGACTGAAATACCCGTACAGTAACATGATAATGTTAATATTGGCATCAGTAACCCCCTCATGGTCAGGACAGATCTACTAGCCTAGTCTCTTCTTGCAAACGCCTGATGACTTTTCTCTGTAGGAATGAGTCGTGGCAGTCTGAGTATCAATACTGGTAATATTAACCCATCTCATGGGCGGGACACCTCTAGCACCGGTAGGCTAATATATTCCTGTTCTGAGAGTGAATCTGTGGAGCTGGACTGATAACTTATTTATGCATTAACCTATCAGACTACACACAGCTTTGGGTACTGTGAAAAGTTAGACAAGTTAAAAATTTATGCGAAATGTTTGAGAAGCAAAGACGTTAAGCTTCAATATTTAACGCGTCTCCATCCTACAAATTTCCCCCACCCGTCACAATCAATAAGCCAAGTTTTTTATATGGATACATCTTACTATCTGTCTGTTTACTTACCAACATTTACCGTACTTATCTATCTACCTATACATCTACTCATAATCACTTACCGGTACATACCTCGTACCTGTTTACTAAATACCTACCTACCGAACTATATGCCACATACCGGCATCTATCCACCTACCAACTTTTCCACCAAACCAACCAATCAACAACTACCGAACTACCAATACATCAACCAATTCATCTATATCTACCCAACCTTTCCACTAAACCAATCAACAACTACCGAACTACCAATACATCAACCAATT
This sequence comes from Coenobita brevimanus, assembly GCF_032717465.1. Classification (NCBI taxonomy): domain Eukaryota; kingdom Metazoa; phylum Arthropoda; class Malacostraca; order Decapoda; family Coenobitidae; genus Coenobita; species Coenobita brevimanus. The sequence goes on along the minus strand of NC_137063.1, from coordinate 29,268,163 downwards.
CATCTATACCCAATGTTTCCACTAAACCATCCATTCAATAATTACCTACCAACTAATCCATCAACCAACTTATCTACATCTACCTAATTACAATTAACCTACACTTATTCCACCAATAAACAAACCTAAGCCAACCCAATCACCGCTTCCACTAACAATACCAAAATTTCAGTCACCCAACCACACACTGTCCCCTCCCATCACAAACAACCTTATCTTACACCATCACCCAGTCTGAACAGGCGGTACCGAGGTTAACTTAACCAAAATCAATCTTTACTAATTCTGTAAGGGCCCTGTGAAATTCTTAGTTGGATAAATTCGTATGCTGTCAGCTGGAAGAGAATTCTCTAACTGATCCGACCAAGAAAATGATACACCATTTCTCCACAACGCAATCTACTGGAACGGCACACACACACACACACACACACACACACACACGTCAATATTTTGTTTCTAAGGGTCAATACTGGGCGTTACTTTCCCTGGTAGTAAACCATTCAGTCCGAGGACGTAATTTTTACTGAATTAACTACAGTATATTCTTGCTATTAACTGACGATTTATATCAAGGTTACGAAAGACCCACTGATGTCAAAGAGATTAAGGAAAGTTACATCTAATCCCTCCAGTTCGAGAGATTTTGCTGAATAAAGCCTTCTGGAGACAAAGGAAAATACATCCTCGGGGTGAAGGGGTTATAGAGACTTCATAACACTACTTCTCTTGCGATTCTGTTTGCTTACTACGCCTTGACATTCCCTCGCATTTTTAAAATCGACACACTCCGATTCGATGACAAGAGGACAGCCCATAACCCCTCTCATGGTTTGTGAATTCTGTTAGGGCTACGGTAAGTACGGTACCGTACTCAGTTCCACACAAATATGTTCAACAGTGATTTACGGGAGTCTGTCTCCTAATTCTGGCACTATTAACTATCTCATGGTGGGGCTAACTCTACTACAATAATCCAACTAATGCCAGTCGGTTCTGTTCAGATGATAGCGAGTCACAGAAGCATGACAGTGTTTATGTTTAAGAAAACAAACAGCAGAGATAATGGTGTTATGACATCTCTCCCAACGAGAACACGGCTAAATATTATGGACTCCTGTCAACTCCCATCTCCTGTAATATACCGTTTTCCTCTCACGTCTTCTACACACCATAACAGTTTACATATACGGTATCTATGACTCACCTATGCTGTCAAACCTTCCATACACCATATAGCTATGCTGAGTACCCGGTACAGTATACAGATTCTTACTACCGGTACTTCTTTATCTATAGCTATGACATCTACCGTATATCTGTTGTCACGCCTTTCTGTACACCATACATACTGGTCTCTGTTAAATACTATTTTGTCATGTCTCTACCCCTCTACCCATGTTGTCACCCCTTCAGCTTACAGTTGCACAGATGCTTACGGGTTGGCTAAGTCTGTCTGTATGTTCAAATATGAATAGTTAGAGGGGCATAACCAAGCTGTAAAAAAAAAAAAAAAAAAAAAAAAAAAAACTAATGTAGTCCACTGGAGGGAGTAAAGACATCACGCTCTTCAACATGACCTAGCTACATGTAGATTCTTACGGTTTGTAATGTACAGTATACGGTACCGTATATATATATATATATATATATATATATATATATATATATATATATATATATATATATATATATAAGTAGGTACCACATTTTCATATCTTTCCATCATTTATCTACCCACTTACCAGTATCTATGAACTGTGTACATCTGCTTATGTGTACCGGTACTTATGTATCAATTTATCTATCTACATATCTATCCCTGCATCCCATCCCTTCACCTTACCACACCCAACACCCACCCGCTCCTAAACCAGTTCCTGCCATAAATTTTAAGGACTGTCAACTGTGGTAGATGGTGGTGACCATCATTCACTCACTTGATGTAGTGTTGCCTACTTCTTCCTTCACCTTTATCATACTTGTTCTGTGTCTGCCCTCCTCTCTTCCTATTTCTCCTCTCTTTCTGTCACTTGTTATTACTATTCTTTCCTTTTCATGTGGCTTTACATTGACTGACAAGCCTAATGGTTTCCGGCAGCCTAGGCCAGGAAACCATTTACAACGCTGGGTGGCAACCACATAACCAACCCATACGTGTTCCCTACGTGTCAGCAAGTGGGTTGGCGGAAGATTAGTGTCCCTCCCCGTAAAACAACAAACTTAAAGACAAACGGCCATCTCTTACAAGATTACGGCGTGTGGCTATAGATACCGTAGATAGATAGAACTCATAGCTAATATTATCCAACTTGCCTTGCTACGCCACGCAGCCAACACATGCTATGATAGACAAATAGGATGTATAGGGCAGCGCACATTTTTTATACTGTATATATCTCCAATCCACGTATCCATATACCGGTATCTACCCACTTATCCATATCTATACATCTACCAATCCATCCATCCACCTACATATTCATACCTCTGACCATCCACCTACTGACATAGCCTACCCTCATCCACCTACTCCCACACCAGTTCCAGCCATCAGTATTACAGAACTAATACTGCCACTGTCAACTGTCAAAACCAATAATACCCAACTAGCCACGTCACGCCATGCAGCCTAGCCCACACGCCAAACAGCATACAGTATAGAGGCAGACAGATCAATAAAGTAGAGATAAATGCTTAAGACACAAACATAAACACAAATACACAGACATACAGGGACAGATAGCTACCGTATATACTGCAGAAATACGGTACAGGTAGGAGCATATACAGTACCGTACCGTACAGATTGCAATGTGGAGACTGATACACGGAACTGATACGTATACATACCTTACAAAACTGATACAGATAAGATAGGATACATGGATACACATACAACCCGTACATAGATACATAGCCCTAGACATTCAAATACGGTACATAAGACATACGTAGATGGCACAGATAGATAAATACCTCTACTTAGGATATACGGATAGATACATAGGACAGATGCATGGCAGTAACTGAAAAACAAGGAGTTACGCAATAACAAACAGATAAGGCTAGGGAATGCCTGACATACAATAAGCAAACTGAATAACAGATTAACCCCTTGTAGTCGGTGACCTTGTCTTTCTTTTACTCCTATCACCCTCAGTTCATGTAGGTCAGGAGAGGCTTCCGAACTTATGGGGTTTGATACTATCTCCATTATCCCCCTTTTCACTATTTGAAGCCATCAATAACTATAATGAAATCGTCCAGTGCAACCACGGGCAAAAAAAAAAAAAAAAAAAAAAATCAGATATAAGAGAGGGAATTAAAGCCATATAGACTAATCTACTGACTGACAGATGCGATATATACAGGTACAGGGATAAAAATTATAATCGGAGATAACACTTGTGAGGAAATGCGTGACATTTCCCAAAGTGTGCTACTTACATTACCATATATGTAGGCCTAAATACAAATAGACTGCTATACATTTCCTTATATTTGTGACATGAAATCAATGAATGACAGAAAACATGCTAGAATAAACTACCAGCATAGAAGGTGCTCGTTACGGTACTACAGCCGCCTTCGTAGGCGAACATAACACGTCTCTATACTAGGACGGCTGTTTTGATGTGGGTGGTCATGCGTCCATCTTCTGGTGAGTACTCGTCCGTGTTTTTATTTTTTGAAATAAAAAAATTTCAAGGGTATCGAATAAAAAAAAACGAGATATATCGCCTAGGTACCCTACTGTACACTGTACGCATACCGGTATGAATGTTCAATCTCACTGGGCTAGAAATACTGGCGTGAGGCCACGGCACCGAGCATGAATAAGAAAGAGAACAATAAGAAACAGGAAACTAATACGTTTTCTCTTCAGTAAACATACCAGCATAAACAGATTATGATATAAACGTCGGAAGGCCGAAAACAGAAAACAAGTCATCTCGCACATGGGGCTGAGACACGGCGAAAATGTACAGTAAGCCAGACCCAATTTGTGAAAACCTGGAGGGAATTACCCCCCCCCCTCTCTCTCTCTCTCTCTCTCTCTCAGCTTACAC
>NC_137063.1:29184090-29259090 GCF_032717465.1 Coenobita brevimanus | reverse complement strand
AGAATCAACGTTATGTAAATGAAATACACAAAATTATTCCTGTTAAAAGCCTAGTAAATAGCAATATTGAAATTTATCGGGGAAGTTTAACATACTTCATAAATTTGACCTTTGGGTAAACCCCTAAAACGTCATCTGATTCCAACACTAAGCCCAATATCTCATTTACTCACACATTCCCTTCCACCTTAATCTTCTCCATACGATCTCCCCTCTCTCTCTCTCTCTCTCTCTCTCTCTCTCTCTCTCTCTCTCTCCAGACGATTTTCAGTTCTGGAGAGACTTTTTCAGCAGGAGGTTTTAAAGATAGTCGTATTAGTTGCATTAGTGTGAGAGGGCTTTCCTAGGTTAAATAAGTGTCCAATCTTATCAGGAACAATATAAGTATGACGCCATCGTACTGAAAGAAAGAAGATAACTGCAGTAGGCCGGTTGGTCCATGCTAGGCAGCTCCTAAAAGTGTAACTAAACTACTATAATGAGATGGATAACAAAGTAGAAGGCTGTCCCCCACCTTCAGCCGAAGCCGGCAAGAAAAAGTCAGAAGGAACACCACGCAGCATAGAAAAACTGGCGTGGACATTTTATAGGAAAGTGTGATAGGATAAAAAGAGTCTATCAGACTATCATAGTGCAGCCTGAAAAGAAAAAAGAATGAATTAGCACTGGTTATAAGATTATATATATATATATATATATATATATATATATATATATATATATATATATATATATATATATATATATCCACCCCTTATTTGTCATATGCTTATCTAGCCTATGCTTGAAACCCTCAATGGAAAGGGCAGCAACTACATTACTAGGTAGCTTATTCCATTCGACCACTATAATGCCAAACCAATTTCTGTTTATTTCCTTACTAAAACGGAATTTAGTTTGAAACCATTACTTCTAGTTCTATCCTGTATGCTCACTTTACGTACCTTGCCAATATCTCTTCATCCACTTAAACATCTCAATTGTCTCCCGTTACTCCACGCCTTTCTAGGCAGTGCAGTGTCTGCCGTCATATGAAAGGTTCGTAACATCATGCATCATTTTTGTCATTCTTTTCTGTACATTTTCTAAGAAATGCATATACATTCTATAGTACGGACATCAAAATTGCACGGTGTAGTCTAAATGTGACCTTTCTAACGCTAAAGTTGTAAAATTACTATAGCTGACTATTGCCACGCTTCTCGAAATAAATCCTAGGACCCTAATTGCTTTATTTCTCGCATTAATACAATGTTGCCTTGGTTTGAGGTCTTTACTAACCATAACTCTAGAACTAATTTCTTTGTTATTAAAGTATTATTTAGTATCTCCAATGGTCTTGCCTACGTTAAGTACTATACATTTTTCAACGTTCAATTCCACTGGTCAATTTTTGGACATTTGGACAATATCTGCCAGTGCATTTACCAGGAATTTTACCGTAGAGGAAGTCAGCCAGAACGTCCCAGTACTATAACCTGACTCTCCTGAAATTTTTCCTCTTAAAATACATAGTCAGATACGGTACATAAAATCCATCTTAGACAATTTACCAACCAACAAAGCTCCAGGCCCAGATGGAATTCCTTCAACTGTTTTGAAAAAGTGTTCCCCAGAACTTGCCTCTGTTCTAGCTAAATTATTCAGACTATGCTACGTTCCTCTTCATTCCCTAACTCATGGAAAGAAGCCATTATCCACCCAGTTCCAAAGAAAGGAAGTTCCTCTGACCCCTCTGATTACAGACCAATAGCTGTCACATCTTCTCTTGGTAAAGTATTTGAAATTGTAATTAATAAGCACATAGTTAAACACATTGAATCCAATAACTTTATTAGTGATAGACAATACGGTTTTCGCCACGAAAGATCCACCATCGACATAATCTCCTGACTCATACCATCCACCAATCAGTTGATCAACATGGAGAAGCTCATGCAGTAACCCTTGATATTTCTAAAGCTTTCGACAGTGTGTGGCACCGTTCCCTGCTATCCAAACTCCATTGCCATGGACTAACGTCTTTTGTACCTCTGTTTTCTTCATATCTCAGCGACAGAAAAATAAAAGTAAATGATGTATAGTCCAATTTCACTCAATTAATGCAGGCGTGCCACAAAGATTAGTTCTGATACCAACCCTATTCCTTGTTCATATTAATGATCTCTTATCTGTCACCCACAATCCCATTCATTCATATGCAGAGGACTCAACGCTTCACAATTCATTCACACTCAAACGCCCATTTACAGTGTTTAATAACTCTAACTCTCAACTCAGTGCAGCCATCTCTATAAATCAAGACTTATCTAAAATCAGTGAATGGGGACAAAATAACCTTGTCTCATTAAATGCTAGTAAAACCAAATATATATATAATAGACAGATGCCCTTAGCTGGACCTCGCATGTCAGATCACTTGCTAATACCGCCTCAGAGAAACTTGGATTATTGTACAGAGTCCGTAACTTCTTCACTGACGAGCAGTTAGCTATAATTTATAAGAGCCATGAACGCTCTCAGCTAGAATATTGCTCACTCTTGTGGAATGATGTGGAGAGGTTGCACTAAAACAAGTAGACAAAATTCAGAACAAAGCTTTTGGAATTATTAATAACCGTATTATAAATAAACTACCTTCCCTACAAGTAAGAAGGAATGTTGTCTCGAATTATTTTACAGATACTTTTATAGCAAATGCTCAGACGAAGTTGCCTCCATTGTGCCACCTCTCCATGTCTTCCCTCGTGCTACACGGCATCTGGTAGCGGTCTGACTGGAATGTTACAGTCATATTGCAGAGCTTCTGCCTATCAGAATTCTTTTACTCCCCGAACTGCATCTCTCTGGAACTCGCTTCTCCGGAGTTGTTTCCTCCCAAATTTCAATCCACAGCTGTTCAAGTCCAACTGCCACAGAATTTTTATGAATGGAGGACGACAGTAATCTGGTGTATGGATTTTTTTATGCTTTTATTTTTCCTTCCTCTATTATGTTACTTAAGAAAAAATGAAAAGGACTGATCGTTTAGTGTGATGAAGTCTTACAATTTATTCTTGCTGCAGTCAGTCGATGGCGGCACCAAGATTATCGTCACCGTCATCATCATCATCATCATCATCTTAACCCCAGAATTCAGAAACAGAAGCAGGAAAGCACAAAAGTAGGATAGGGACGGTATAAAGAGCATGTACCAAAATTAGATGCACCCATACTCTCATTTGATGCAGCCTACAGTACATCCTCGGCACCTCCCCAAAGCCACCCACGCACTATGTCAGAAGCCTCGGTTTAAAAAGAGGGGGGGGGGATTAACATTAAGCCAAATGATTTTCTGCACTCTAGAAAACCATTTACTACGTTCGGTGATTACTATATAAATATTAAAATGCATGTCTGGTAGCTTACTAGTTTAAGGTACCCCACTCGGATGTGTCGCATGAAGAGTTCTTGTCGTAGGTAAGGTATGGGTTTATTAAAATAATGCCGCTCGGGAAAGATTGATTGGTCAGCCTCGCCTTAGAGGTCTGGAGCGAAAAGCCCAGACCGAAAACCCTTACACGCCTAAAGGCCCAATATAAAATTAAATGCTGGGCGGGCAAAATAAAATGAAACTCATGCTACATACAGTGACACATCAGCTTACACCTCAGCATTGTTCACTTCCTGCTGGAGGCCGTCGTTTCGTTGGTTGAGAATGGTTTCTAGCAATTCTTTTTTAGAGATTTATTCTGCATATTACGTATTACTATTCTTTTCTCGGTTATGCATATCTCGATATTAATCGACAAAAGTTTCAAAAGTAACACACTAGAGAATATTAACTTGCCATGTATAGAAATAACCTGGTAAGGAAGAGATGCTGGGGAGAATCCTTAGCCCCAAGAAAATTCGATTCTAAATGACAATAATACCAGGTGAGTGGTACTTATTTATACTCATTTATTTATTTATTCATTTTTGATGTATGCATTACCTGGTATTCCATTTAACATCTTTTCAGTCTGACATTATTGTTATTGGCTATACTAAGTTCGCTTGATTTATGAAAGTGTGGAATATTTGAAAGGTTACGTACGATAAACATAAGTGAAGAATGTGTGTGTGTTTGTGTGTGTGTGTGTGTTCCAGGAACTATACACACGCGCATATTAGTCACGCGAACTTCGGTTTCAACACACACACACACACACACTGACACGTCTCACCACTCCTCTCTCTCTCTCTCTCTCTCCCATAAATTTTTCAAATGTTGTGTGTTGTTGCAGGTGACTGGTTGAAGAGCGTGACTGTAAATATGTAAAAGGTAATTATAGAGGCATAAAACGGACCAGATAATGAAGATAGTGTGGAGAGTTTTGGAAGGTATGATAAGAGAAAGACTGAATACTGATTAGATGCAGCTGTGGTTTCTGCCAGGCCATGGGATCACTGATGCAGTACACGTATTCATTGTCCGACAGCTTCAGGAACAATATATACGATGGGAGAGAGTATTGTAATGTTTTTGTTCGTCTTTGTTATTTGGATAGGGCTTTTGACAGTGTTCAGGAAGGTGGTAAAGTGAACAATGAGAAAGCTTGGGACTGAATAGTGGCCGGTAAAACTGGTTATGACACTGTATACAGTTGCGTGCTCGCATCCAGGTAGGAGTGAACGGAGGTTTGAGTGATGAGTTGCCTTGAATGCTGGCGTCATCAGGGGCCAGTTCAAGCCCTTCATAGTTTATCATGGAGCATGAGGCGTTCTCACCTGACTTCAGAACTGGACTCCCATGGGAGGTGTTGTATGCTGATGACTTGGTGTTGATCGCTGAGAATGAGGGGGAGGGGGAGGGAATATTTAGGACGTGGGGAGATGAAATGAGGCACAAGGGTTTTAGGGTAAACGCGAAAAAAACGAAAGTGATTATATGTAGGGCAGGTGACAGCACCCTCAAAGCAGAAGTGTGGGCTTGCACGGTTTGCAACAAGGGTGTGGGAAATAACTCAATTTTTTGCAGTGTTTGTGCTAAACGAGTGCATAAGAAAAGTAAGGTAAGTAAGGTGGGGTAGACGCAATAAGGCTCTTAGCCACGATGCTCAATCTCCGTAACTTAGGTTTTTGAACTTGTGGCGGGTTATTCACCCAATACCCTGGGATACAAGGCCACTGCATCATCCAGGTTACCTCAGTTACCTTCTCTGGGTCATTGGCTATCCTAGGTACCCATTTTACCTACAAACCCAGAAAGGGTGGCTGGACCCCTGAGTCGAGTGACACCATCTGCCCGCACTAGAGATGTAGTTGTGTTAGAGGCAGGCTGCAAAAGAATGTTGATGTGGAGTGTGTGTAATATAAGGAGAGCATTCAGAAGCAGAGAAGTGGGAAAGGAATAATCTTCTTGGAGAGTCTCTTAAGTGTGTGGAGCTTTTTTATTTAGGAGACATGACAGGTGCTGAAGGTGGGGCTGGAATAGCGCTGCTGTAATGGTATGGAGTGGTTGGAAAAAGTTAAGGGAGCTGTTGCGGTCAAATTTTACACGTTGCCCTCATCTGATTTTCGACTTTTCGTTAACATTTTCTAGTAGAATTGGTCATTCTAAGAATCTTTTCTTCTATGACATTTCTCTCGCAAATTGATAATAAACGAGTTACACGCGATTTACTTTCGCCAGTCACAATCACAGGTGGTATTTTTTCGTATTTACACCCAACTCACTGACAACAAAAATGGCTAACTCATCTGATACTTTACGCAATTCTAAGCATTTTGTCTTCTATGACATTCCGTCTTAAATCAACCGTTGATGAGTTATGCAATTTATTACACATTATTTTCTATGGGAGAGAGATTTTCCCTGCCGTGGTCGGACAGTTGTGTGCTCGTTGGTGCGTGTTGTGTGTGGGTGGATAAAGCGCATGCGTGGCACATGAATCAGCCAATCACAAAAAAGAATTTCATATGTCCCACGCTAGGGCTTGCAAGATATGAAAGTCAGTTTGTCTCCAACCATGGACTGGGAAGTCTGCAAAATGTATTACTTCATTGCTATTTCACGGTTCTACCAGCAAGAAGATAAAACTATTGCCGTTGTGCGATCGCATGGTGTTTTACCTTCAACAGGAACAAAGTACCCAAATCAAGGCGAAAGTCTCATTTTACTTGAGGATCAGAAAGTGTTGCACTGCCGCCCGTCACCAGTTGCCGTTACAGCTACAGACGACTCTTCAGATGCAGACGAGGAACTGTAAACTAGGTAAATGCATTATTTCTTATTTACACCCGGTTAGGTTAGGTTAGATGAGGTTTGATTAATGTAATGGGGGGTCTGGGGGGCGAAGCCCCCCAGTTAGGAAGCACGGCCAGGGTTGGGGGGTCTGGGGGGCGAAGCCCCCCAGTTAGGAAACACGAACTCCCTACGAAGCTTATAATTATTTTCTTCCGAAGGATTTTAGTGTTTTTCTTTTTTTATAACAGTTCCAGTAGGAAATTACTCGCTTTTGCGTTTTTCCCCCACCCAACACCCCGGTCCCCCAGAATTCTTGGGGGGAGGGGGAAGAACCGCAAAAAAATACGTTTCAGGTGATAACAGGCATCCAACCTGAGTGTTTTCTGTTGTTTTTGGTGTGATTTTTGTTGATTTTGACCGGTCCTTTCCACCGGAAGTCGCTAGTGGCGTTCAACAATAACTAGCGACTTGCGATAGAAACGAAGGTCAAAATCGATCGAATCACACCAAAAACAACAGGAAACACTCAGGTTGGATGAAAAAATCGGATGAGAGCAACGTGTAAAAATTGAACGCTGTTGCTCCCCCTGACACTGAGAGGGCTCTCCCTCCATGCCAGGGGGTCATTATATGCAGCCTTTGTTAGAAGTGTAATGCTGTACGAAAGTGAGACGTGAGCAATAACGGAGGAGGATATCAGAGATGATAATGATTAGATGGATGAGTAATGCGTCCCTGAATGACAAGCCTGGAGGGTTTAAGACTGCAAATGATGAGTTGAAAGGAAGAGTGAGACTTGAATGTTTAAGTGATGTACTGAGTAGGGGAAGACTTGAGATGGTTTGGGCATATGGAGAAGGTGGAGGATGATAGCTGGGTGCCGAAGGTAAGAAGTCTGAACGTTGAGGATAGAGCTGCGGAAAGCAGATGGAGAAATGCTTGGGACGAGGCTACAGAATTTGACTTCAGGGATAAGAGACAGGATAGAGAGGCGTTACAGATCGAGCAGTGTCGACAGCCTCCGTTAGATAGCCAAGGCCGATTCATACAGGGATGCTGGCGCTGCAGCCATAATAAACGAAGCGAGAGGAACCATTTACTCACATTCAGAGAAATACATTCAAATCTCTCTCTCTCTCTCTCTCTCTCTCTCTCTCTCTCTCATTTTTTGAGGACATGATATTATAGTTTGCAATATAATTTGCAATATCTAGTCAAATTACATTTTATTTTATAATAGATTTATGTTTGAACTAAGGAAAATAAGATTTAGTGGAATTTTATTTAAACGTGTGATCCCTTTTATTTACGGACAAAGACCTGTTGTTCTGCGCTGTGCGACAGAGGCAGCCCACCAACCTAACACAAAGGAGGCAATGTGATGGTCCTGTAGCGCACTTATTGTGCAACACAGTCTTATTGTGCACCACACAGCCTCCATACATAATCATCACATTTCCTCCACGCTTTGCACACGGCACAGTGGCACCGAGGTTGGTATGACCCAGTCACCCTCTTAAAACCGCAAACCCACGCTGAGGGTGTCGCTCGTGTCCAATCCAATCAGGTCACATATAAGCCACGCCGTGAGGTGCGTCTTCCAATTGCCTGCGACCAGAGGTCTAGCTACCCAATCACAGTCGACCTAGTAGTGTGCACACGGCACTAAAGGCGTATGTCAGCGATATGTGTACAGAAGCGCTTGAGGTGTTGTCTGAGGCCTTCTTCCCACACCTGACCCCGTCCAGGCAACAGCTGTGCCCCTCGCCTACACATACTCATCACGGATACACTAAAGCACAACTAGCCATCTCACAAACTACTGAGTTTATGTAACCACTACTCTCGAAATAATCGCAGTCACGGTACTAGATCCAGCTTATATACTATGTAATTCTCCCCTGTGAACTACATCTTGTTAATACACTCCTCACGCTCCCAAACTGAGTTTAATATCAATCCCTATTGTGAATATCGAACATATAAAGTAGCGAATTACCACACTTGCTAAAGCGCTACACAGGTAACTATAATAGCTCACATACCTAAAGCGCTAAACACTAGCAAGCGAGCACTACCGCACCAAATAGAAGTCGCTACGGTCCCCACAGTTATCTGGGGATTAAACAGGGATTAAGAAGTGTCACAATCTGTAAGTACCTGAGATTATTCTAGGAAGTACTTGTGTAACAGCTAATGGTGAGAAAACAGTATTAAATACTTTACAAAGTGTAAAAGTTAGGTTAAAGTAGACGATATTCCTTGCAGTCGTATGGCCAGGGGTCTGTGCGTGGACTCGGCCTCCCGAGGTGAGGAAAGGTTGAGAACATCTTGAGATTTATGACCTGGGTTGCCACGCGAGTGGCCTCCGAGGGGAAGCTGTGGACTTAGACATTACTGTGTGATGAACATCCAATGAAGAAGACCCCGGTACAAGATATCCCTAAATGTATGGTGAGCATCGTTGGGCGTTACACCACTATCACAGTCGCCATCTCAGTCTTATCTTCCATACCTTACCACAGTAGCCACCAGCATAGTCACAACTCCAGCTATACCAGCCACACCACAGACAGTCCATCACTACCGCCACATCACTCGAGTCACACCACACTGCCCATCCCATAATACACACACACACACACACACACACACACACACACACACACACACACACATCACAACAACATTCACACCACCAATTCCATGTCATAACACAGTACTAACGACCACTACAACCACACCGCCACATCGCACCCTCACAACTACACCACCACATCACATCCACACTTCATCTACCAAACCCCATCCTCACAACCACAAACCACTACTACACATACGGTACACCACAGCTACTATCCACCCCACAACCACAGCTCCTCTACATTCATCATCATCCAGTCCTACGTTTCCCCCTGAGGAGCGTGGAAGCCCGGGGCTAGGAAAGTTGGTCCTGACATTTAGGATGAGAGTGACCAGCCTCACTCATCCCTGAGTGGCATTACGTGAGCAATAAACCCCAACCACCCCTTGGGTATAAACTTTCACTGGTTCAATCCGATTGGAGTTTCGTAATTACCCACTAAACAACCAGGCGCCAAAATTTGGTTATATGGTTACCACCCAGCGTAGTAAATGGTTTCCTGGTGTACAGGAAACCATTTGGCTTGTCACTTAGTGTAAAGTCACCCACAGGCAGGAGGAACAGGAAAGAATGAAGGAAAGAAAGACAAGAGGGAGTATAAAGCCACCCGTAGGCAGAAGGACGAGTAAAGAATGGAGGAAAGACAGGAGAGGATGGAAGGAAAGAAGGATGGAGGAGAGGAAAGGGCAGACACCTGAGGGCAGCACTACATCGAGTGAGTGGATGGTGAGCGTCCCCACCTACCACAAAACATCTCTATACATTGCCACCATAAACATATTACCTCCACCTCCACACCCCCACCACAATCACATTACAAACAACTATATCAGAAAGGTGGCCTGCAGTCCTACCGGACCCAGGTTCAAATCCCCGCTGGGGCAGGGAACAGTTCAAGGATTTGAATTTCATAAAATCAGACTTTACTGATCTACCAGAAGACCAGCCGACATGTCGTAAAAATACCCCGGCTAATACCAATACACCAGTCCTGTATAAGACCGCCCTATGTATTCAGTATGGACGGTTAGTGTTAGCGCCGAAGTGGTGACATGTGGAGATGTATATTAAGTAGGATGACTACTGCGCCTTGGAAGCATGCTGTGAAACCAATGCCCAGAATCGGACACTTAAAAAAAAAAAAAAAAAAAACACACACACACGCCAACACCACAAATACACCTTCACAACCATACTATCACCATAACCACACCACCACAACAGCCACAAGCACCACCACACCATCTCCACAACTACAGCTCGACCACAACCACACCACCAAAACAGCCACACAATAACACAATCATACCAACACCATCACAGCCACCACCACAACCAACACTACCACCTCACTACCACCACAGCCACACCACTTACACCACAACCATACCACACCACATAATCACCATTAACAATAGCTTGGCCTTAAATTACCATGCATTACGAGTGCTGAGGTAAGAAGACATTATCACCAGAATACGGTGCTTGTCATGAAGAAATGCTGTGGGAAGGGTGCAGAGCTGTAGTTTTGCCTTCTTCTATTGAACTATATGAAATAATCTGCAAAAAAACACGACTCTGGACCAAGTTAGAGTAAAAAGAGTATAGTAAAGGAGTCAGACAGTGCTCAGAAAGACTCTGAATCAGATTTTTAGTTTATTTCTGTTACTTCCAGACGATTATATGCCACTAAGAAAACACCCCTCTTGCTGAATGGGTTAACGAAGGCTAAACTTAAACCCTCATGTTCGAAACCTCTATTCTGTTGTAAATAATATCGTTTGATGATAGCAAGAACTTAATATGAGCTGAAGAAATGGGTCAACACCTTGGGTCATAATTATAAACTCTCCTAAGCTTAAGTCGTGTAGGGGATTGCTTGTCTATATTATACGCTGATCTTTATTAATCTATCTATCTATCTATAGCCCGACGCCCTAATCCCGCAAAGGGTGGCCGCAGACAAAACGCCTCCAAGTCACTCTGTCACCCACCATTTGACTCCCCTCCCCCCAACTCACCCCCCCCCTCCCTCATATACCTCTCAACTCCATCCCTCCACCTCATCCTCGGTCTACCCCTCCCTCTCCCTCCCTCCACCTCACCTACATACACCCTCTTAGTCAGTCTTTCATTCTCCATCCTCTCCACATGTCCAAACCACCTCAGTATATTTCTCCTAATCTTTTCAACCACATCCACATCTACCCCACAACGTTCCTTCACTTCTTCATTCGTCAACCTGTCCCTCCATGTCACTCCACATGCTCCTCTCAAGTAACTCATTTCCACTGCTCTCACTCTTGACTTGTTCCCCTCTTTGCAAGGTCCACGCCTCGCTTCCATACGTCAGGGTAGGGATCACAATACCATCATGCAGTGACTTCTTAACTTCCATACTCACCTCCCTATTTCTCATCACTGCTTTCAGTGTGCCAACAACCTTCCTTCCCTGCTGTACCCTTTCACGTACTTCATCCCCCAAAGTTCCATCCTTACTCATCACACTACCCAAGTACTTGAATGCACTCACATTCTCCATATCCTCACCATCCAACCTCACTGCACACTCTGTGACTTCATTCCTCTCAAACACCATAACTTTACTTTTGTTTACATTAACTTTCAGCTTCCTCCTCCTACACACTGTCCCAAATTCATTCACCAAACCTTGCAACTCCCATTCATCTTCACTCAACAATACTGTATCATCAGCAAACAGCAACACCGGAAGCTTCCAAATCTCACCCTCATTCATTAGGGCCACCCCCACATCCACTGCCCTACCTTGTACCTCCTTTACGACCCCATCCATATATATATTAAACAGCCATGGAGACATTACACACCCCTGTTTCAGTCCCACATTGAGATCAAAGAACTCACTCAACTCACCATCCACTCGCACCGTAGCCCTAGCTCCCTCGTACATACTCTTCACAGCACTCAACAATTTCCCCTCCACTCCATATATTCTTAGTACCTTCCACATACCTTTCCTATCTATTCTGTCATAAGCTTTCTCCAAGTCCGTGAAGGCAGCGTACACTTTCCTTCCCTTCTCTAGATACTTCTCCACTAAACATCTTAGAACAAATATCTGATCTACACACCCTTTTCCCTTCCTAAATCCCCCTTGTTCTTCTCCAACTAGCTCCTCAGTCATATGCCTAACCCTATCAATGAGTATTCTACCATATATTTTACCAGTCACACTAAGAAGGCAAATACCCCTATGGTTACCACATACTTCTCTCTCCCCTTTTCCTTTGTACAGAGGAACAATTATACCTGATTTCCAGTCCCTCTGGAACCCTTCCCTCTTCCCAAGCCAATCTACACAACTTCCATATCCACTCCACAACAATCTCACCCCCATACCTAAGCATTTCACCACACACTCCATCAATTCCTGGGGCCTTTCCCAGCTTAATCTTCTTCATCGCTTCCACTACTTCCGACCTACTGATCTCTTCCTCCCTCCTCTCATCTCTTCTTCTCCCAGCCATTCCCCAACCACTTATACTCACACTGCTCTCACTCTCTACATTCAACAAATCCTCAAAGTGCTCCTTCCATCTCCTCAATTTCTCTCTTCTCCACCAACAATCTGTTATTCCTATCTTTCACTCCCCTACTATTTCCCCTTTCACACTGCCTTACTTTCTTTACTTCCTTCCAAAACAATTTCTTACTCTCCCTCCATTTCACACTCAGATTCCTCCCAAACTCTTCATCCACTTTCTTCTTACTCTCCTTCACCAGTCTCTTAACGTCCCGTCTCCTGCTCACATATACCTCTCTTCTCTCTCTCATCTTCTCCCTACCTCTACTCGCCAACCATTCACCATATGCCTTCTTCTTTTGTTCCACAGCTCGTTTCACCTCATCATTCCACCATGCTGTCCCTTGCACACCCTTGCATCTCCTCCTCACTCCACAAACCGCCTCCCACACGCTGCGCTTATCTCTTCCGTGAATATCTTACATACGTCTTCCACCCCTTCCATCTGCTCTAGCTCATACCTTCCCAATCTTTCTTCCACTATGCTCTTATACTCTGTCCTCTTCTCACTATCTTGCAATTTCTCCACTCTTCTCACAGGAGCTGCTTCCTCCTGTCTTCCCCTTCGCCTCCTCAACCACTTTCTTTGCAGCTCTACCTTGGCCATCACTAAGTGATGGTCCGAGACTCCATTCCCCCACCCTCTCCACACCCTTGCATCCAACACTTGTCTTCTCATTCGCTCATCCACACACACGTAGTCTATCATTGCCTTTCGTTCAACAAGTTCACCATCCATCCTCCTCATTACTCTCCATGTATACCGGTGGATCATCTTATGACGAAAGTAGGTGTTGGCTATTGCCAACCCCCTTACCAGCACAGATGTCCACCAAAGCACTACCATTCCCATCTACTTCTGCTGGCACACCCCACTGACCAACCACTCCATCCACTCGTACATTCCCGACTTTGCCATTCATGTCTCCAATCAACAGCACTTTCTCGCTCCTCTCAAACTTGTCCATACATGCTTCTACTCTCGCCCAAAACTCATCTTTCACTCTTGCCACTCGATCCTCTGTTGGAGCATACACACATACAATCGCCCATGCTTGTATACCTACTTTCATCCTCACCCATACAATCCTTGCACCCACTGTTCCATACTCTCTTATATTCTCCTTCCACTTCTTGCTTATCATCAGACATATTGCTTATCATCAGACATATTAATGCACCTACCAAATACCTCACAACCAAACTGAAGTGAATATCAAAGTGGCAAAACACGGACAGTCAAATGATCTATGACAGTGGTCAAGTGTTATGGAAACCTGCTAATAAAGTGAAAAATACAGGAAATAAAACGATCCGTGATAATAATTTTCTGCTACAGAGATTTAATCCTTTACACTGGTGAGTGTCCCAAATACAACACGAAAACTACCGCATGTCCTTAAAGGCCAGTAGTCTACAGTAGCTGGTAGGTAAATGGTTTGGCCGGTGTCTCTTTCTCGGTCATTCTGTTAGAGCTCTAACTTTTGAAATCCTTGACCTACAAAGTTAATTTATATTTGCTGGATGATAACGGTTGCTTTATTGTGCAGCTGGTATAATAAGGCCTGCATGAAGTATGCTAACACCGCATCTCTCTCTCTCTCTCTCTCTCTCTCTCTCTCTCGGTATATAATATCTATCTATCTATCTATCTATCTATTATATATATATATATATATATATATATATATATAATATAGATAGATAGCTAGATATTATATACAGAGAGAGAGAGAGAGAGAGAGAGAGAGAGAGAGAGAGAGAGAGAGTTAGCTGCAAAACCTGGCAAAGATTGGTTCAGTCAATGAATTCGTGGAGAAGGTTGGGTGGGGGGGGGACCCTTTGTTCAGCAGTGGACTGGCAATGGCTGATGATATATATATATATATATATATATATATATATATATATATATATATATATATATTGCTATATACAGTATATATACATACATACATACATATATACGAGGTGCTACCCAAAAGTTCCAGTAATTTGAACAGAGAGAGCCAACCATTTGCGGTTTTGCCTTTTGCCACTAGGAGGAGTCAGCAGCACCTCTTGTGCACCAGTGTGGCCCCGGCCGTGTCTGTGGGCGGACGTGTTGTTGAGCTAGGCTAACTATTGTAACATGTTGTGTAGGTGGTTTGGCGGTTTTGCAATGGCGAACCTCACGGAATAAAGAACCTGCATCAAGTTCTGCTTCAGGATCAACAGGACGCTGCAAAAACTCACCAGTTGCTTCAGCAAGCCTTTGGTAACAATGCTCAAGTCCCAAAGCAGAACATTCTTCTGGTACAAGCGGTTCAAGGAAGGACGAACGTCCATTGAAGACGATGACCTTTCTGGACGACCATCAACAGCAACAACACCAGAAAACGTCAGAAATGTTCGTCAGGCCATCCTTGCAGATCGCAGACGAACTATCCGTGATGTTTGTGATATCGTTGGACCGTTGTACAGGAGCGTGCAATGCATTTTGTTGGGAATGAGACGCATCACTGCAAAATTTGTGCCAAAACTGCTGAGTGACAAGCAGAATGCACATCGCGTTGCAGTTTGCAGGGAGCTCAAGAATCAGGTCAGAGATGATGCCACCTTCATCTCCAAGGTCATAACTGGTGATGAATCATGGGTTTATGGTTACAACCCAGAGACAAAGCAGCAGTCATCGCAATGGATGTCTCCCAGTTCGCCAAGGCTGAAAAAAAGTGCATCAAATTCACAGCAATGTCAAATCGACGTTGATCGTTTTCTTCAATATCCAAGGGATTGTTCACATAGAACTCGTCCCACCCAGTCAATCTGTCGGCAGAAAGTTTTACTGTTAAGTTTTGCAGCGTCTGAGGGAGAACATCCGCCGCAAACGTCCAGAACAGTGGAAGAACAAAGACTGGGTCCTGCATCATGACAATGTCCCAGCCCACACATAAATTGTTGTCTTGCAGTTCCTGGCTTCCACTAATGTGGTAGTCATGCCCCACTCACCCGATTCACCTGACCTTGCCCCCTGCGACTATTCCCTGTTTCTCAAGCTGAAATTATGACTGAAAGGGCGTTGAGGAGATCCAGACAGAACTGCAGGCGCTCAAGACCATTGCGCCTGAAGTCTTCCAGGGATGCATGGACTCGTGGAAAAAACGCTGGGACCACTGTATACATGCCCAAGGGGACTACTACAAAGGCAACAGTTAGAACTAGGAGGTATGGTAACTTATTTTCCTACAATATTCAAACTACTGGAACTTTTGGGTAGCACCTCGTATATGTATTTATATTTATATATTTGCGGTATCTATCTATCGCCAGGTCCGGACGATATATATGCAAATATTGTAAAAGAAACCAAAGAAGAATTATGTCAGCCACTTTTAACATTATTTAATGACTCTTTAAGTTCAGGAGAAGTTCCCGAGGCGTGGAAGACCGCAAACGTAGTGCCCATCTTTAAAAAGGGTGATAAATCAGCTGCGTCGAATTATCGTCCGATAAGTCTAACGTCAATAGTAGGAAAAATGTTAGAGTCAATTTTGGCAAATAAGATTAGAGAACACTTAGAAAGATTTAATCTTATAAACGAAAGTCAGCACGGATTCAGGCAAGGACGATCCTGCCTCACAAACTTGTTGTCATTCTACTCGGAGGTCTATGAGGCAGTAGATAGCGATAAAGCTTACGATGTTATTTATCTGGACTTTAGTAAAGCTTTTGATACGGTCCCACACGAAAGGATAGTTAGAAAGGTTCGAGCACACGGTATAGGCGATATCTTAAAATGGATAGAATCCTGGCTGAAAGGACGAAAGCAGAGAGTATTAATAAATGGAACTAAGTCGGACTGGGGATTAGTAACTAGCGGTGTACCACAGGGTTCAGTACTCGGTCCCTTATTATTTATCATATATATAAATGATCTAGACTTAGGAGTCAATAGCAGCATCAGCAAATTTGCCAACGATACAAAAATAGGGCGTATCATTAACTCGACTGACGATTGCCATAACTTACAAAAAGACCTCGATACGTTGTCCAAATGGTCTAAAACTTGGCAAATGGAATTTAACGTTGAAAAATGTAAAGTACTTAACGTAGGCAAGACCATTGGAGATACTAAATACAGTTTAGATAACAAAGAAATTAGCAAATCGGAATGTGAGAGAGATCTAGGAGTTATGATTAGTAACGACCTTAAACCAAGGGAACAGTGTATTAATGCGAGAAATAAAGCAATTAGGGTCCTAGGATTTATTTCGAGAAGCGTCAGCAATAGATCATCTAAAGTAATACTGAAACTTTATCTAGCATTAGTAAGGCCACATTTAGACTATGCAGTACAATTTTGGTGTCCTTACTATAGAATGGATATTAATTCGTTAGAAAATGTACAGAGAAGAATGACAAAAATGATACATGACGTCCGGAACCTGTCATATGAAGACAGACTGAATAGACTAAGTCTGCATTCGCTAGAGAGGCGTAGAGTAAGGGGAGACTTAATTGAGTGTTTAAGTGGATGAAGGGTATAATTAAGGGAGATATCAGCAAGGTACTTAAAGTGAGCATACAGGATAGAACTAGAAATAATGGTTTCAAACTAGAAAAATTCCGTTTCAGTAAGGAAATAGGTAGAAATTGGTTTGGTAATAGAGTAGTAGACGAATGGAATAAGCTACCTAGTAAAGTAGTTGCTGCCTCTTCCATTAAGAGTTTCAAGCATAGGCTAGATAAGCATATGACTAATAAGGGGTGGATATGGAAAAAAGAAAATCTTATAACCAATATAATTCATAATTTTTCCTTTTCAGGTTACACTGTGATAGTCTCTATTCTCCTTTCACACTTTCCTGTAAAATGTCCACGCCAGTTTTTCTATACGGCGTGGTGTTCTTTCTGACTTTTTCCTGCCGGCTTCGGCTGGAGGGTTTGGAGGGCTGGGGAGAGCCTTCTTCTTTGCTATCCTTATCTCATTCTAGTAGTTCAGTTACTCTTCTAGGAGCTGCCTAGCATGGGCCAACCGGCCTACTGCAGTTATCCTCTCTTCTTATGTTCTTATGTATATTTTTCTCTCTCTTTCTCTCTCTCTCTCTATACATACATACATACATATAAATACACACACATAATGCTGTACACAGAATATGTACAGTCGGCTTCACTTTTAAGTACTACACCGACTTGTGGCGTCTAGGTAGATGTGGCACCACTGTGTTTGTTTACAACGTTGTATTAAGACGCGAATGAGTTGGAGGAACCCCTGCATAATGGTCAGGTACTGACAACTACATTGCTATGATCTATGTAGTGATTATATTATATAAAAGATGTAATGTAATTGAACATGTGCCTGAAAGTGGAGCTTAATTTAATGTGATGATGCTGGGACCAGTCAGGGAGTTGGTTGCTTCGTTGTGGATGTTCAGGGGTGCTGTTGGTCCGAAGCAGGCCTTGCTTTACCGAATGAGACGTGGGCCAAAATAAGGCTTGTCTAGTGCAACGTATAAAGGAGGATGAACATATTCATCATCATCATATATATATATATATATATATATATATATATATATATATATATATATATATATATATATATATATATATATATATATATATATATATATATATATATATATATATATATATATATATATATATAGCCTCTGTGGTACAATGGTAAAGTGTTCGTTTTATGTACACTGAAGAACGAACGAGGGTTCGCTCCCCACCAGGGTAATAAACTTTGGGAGCTTTCTTCTGGCCACATACTGCATTGGCGGACACAAGGGGTGCTGTAGC
This sequence comes from Coenobita brevimanus, assembly GCF_032717465.1. Lineage (NCBI taxonomy): Eukaryota > Metazoa > Arthropoda > Malacostraca > Decapoda > Coenobitidae > Coenobita > Coenobita brevimanus. The sequence goes on along the minus strand of NC_137063.1, from coordinate 29,240,877 downwards.
TGAACCAGTGTCGCTTACTATAAAGTATGCTTGCGCCCAGTCGGCTTGTGCAGGCCGATTGCACTTGGTTCACAGACTACACACACATCCAAAGCCACTTCAACACAACAGTTACACTTTCATGCACTTCTCACCCTACATACAATCTCTACTAGACAGCCTAAGCCACTTGGTAGAAATACATTGGTTGTATCGTCCCCACTTCGGTAGGGATAGGCCGGTCCTGCAGTGGACACTCAAACGGCTGATGAGATGAGATTATATATATATATATATATATATATATATATATATATATATATATATATATATATATATATATCAGCCGTTCAGTGTCCACTGAAGGACCGGCCTATCCTTACCGAAGCAGGGACGATACGGCCAATGTATCTCTACCCAGTGACTTAGGCTGTCTGGTAGAGACTGTACTTGTATGTAGGGTGACAAGTGCTTGTGACTGTGACTGTAATGTTGGAGTGGCTTTGGATGTGTGTGTAGTCTGTGAACCAAGTGTAATTGGCCTGAAGTAAGCTGGCTGGGTGCAAGCATATTAGAATGCGACACTGGTTCAACCATAGCTCCCCTTATGTTCGCCAAAGAAGTAAGTAGTGCGGTGAACGCTTCCCAAAGATTTTACAACTCTAGCGGGAGGTGAACCTGCGTCCACCAGCGTGCAAGATGCCCACTCTACCACTGCACCACAGAGGCTCCATATATATATATATATATATAACTATCGTCCAATTGCTTTAACATTCATTCTTTGTCTCTAAAGTTTTTGAGTCAGTTCTTAACAGAAAAATTTTAAAGCATCTTTCCTATCACAACCGTCTTTCTGATTGTCAGTTTGGGTTCCGTTAGGGGTGCTCCACTTGCGATCTTCTCACCTACCTTTCAGACGACTGGTCATCCTCCTTTCGGGACTTTGGCGAAAGCTTTGCCATTGCACTTGACATCTCAAAGGCTTTCGATCGAGTCTGGCATAAATCTTTAATGTCCAAACTACCCTCTTACGGTTGCTATCCTTCTATCTGTGCCTTCATCAATAGCTTCCTCTCTGGTCGTTCTACAGCTGCTGTTGTATGCGGCCATTGTTCTTCTCCTAGATCTATCAACAGTGGTGTTCCCCAGGGTTCTGTCCTATCGCCAACTCTCTTTTTTTTATTCATCAATGACCTTCTAAGCTGTACATCTAACCCTATCCACTAGTATGCTGATGATTCCACCCTTCACCTTTCCATTCGGTTCCCGCAACGTCCATCTCAGCAGTTACTTCAACAAACAAGGGATGAGGCTATGGCACACCTAATGTCTGACTTGGCTCGTATCTCTGACTGGGGTAAAAATAATCTTGTTGTTTTTAATGCATCAAAAACTCAGTTTTTATACCTATCAACCCAACACAATCTTCCACAGGAGCACCCACTAATGTTTAATAATATTCAGCTTAATCCTGCATCATCGTTGAACATGCCTGGGATTATCTTCACTCGGGACTTATCTTGGAAAGATCATATTGCATCTCTTGTAAAATCTGCTTCCAAGAGATTAGGTGTGCTAAGCCGACACCGTACCTTCTTTACCTCGACACAGTTGTTGACTTTATACACAGTTTTTTTTTCGCCCCTGTTTAGGGTACAACTCTCATGTGTGGGGAGGCTCCCCACTTACAGCTCTTCTCAATAGGGTGGAGTCAAAGGCTTTTCGTCTCATTAACTCTCGTCCTCTTACTGGCTCCCTTCAACCTATGTTTCTTCCTCGCACTGTTGCATCTTTATCTCTTTTCTATCGTTACTTCCATGGTCACTGCTTCTCTGAACTGTCTGCTTGCATCCCTCCATCACAAAGACGGGTGCGTAGCACCCGTCTAGCAACAAACTCTCATCCCTTCTCCGTCCAACTCTCTAATGCAAGAGTTAACCGTTACTCCCAGTCCTTCATTTCTGCACTAGGTCAACTCTGGAACTGTCTCCCTCTGTTTGTATTTCCTACTTCCTGTGATATCCAGTCTTTCAAACGCAGTGTGTCCAGGCATCTCGAAATGATCGGACCTTGAATTTTGTATTGTTTTTGTTTTTTCCTGGAAGGAACGGTTTGCGGGCTCCTGGCCTTTGGTTCCTTCTCTCGCATTTTATATATATATATATATATATATATATATATATATATATATGTATATATATATATATATATATATATATATATATATATATATATATATATATATATATATATGTGTGTGTGTGTGTGTGTGTGTGTGTGTGTGTGTTCTTTGCACTGGTATGTGTAATTGTCTATAAAGTATGGCCAAAAGAGAGAGAGAGAGAGAGAGAGAGAGAAGGCAGGGCATGCTTGATAACCCTTCCCCCACACCCTTCCCTCTTAAGAACTTACGTATTATCAAGTAATTTATTTACACACACACACACACACACACACACACACACACACACACACACACACACACATACTGTACAATACTGTGTATATATATATATATATATATATATATATATATATATATATATATACACACACACACACACACACACACACGCACGCACGAGTGTGTGTGTGTGTGTGTTTGGATTCGTGAGTCATTATAACGCTTTTTGTATATTATTGTGCAACATATTGTACGTGCGCACGTCACCTACATAAATTTTATAATGCGTCTACTGTACATGTGTCGGTGTGTCTGTTTTCCAGTGGATGTATGTAAAACTGTGTGTGTGTGTGTGTGTTCTTACCTAATTGTTCTTACCTAATTGTATCTTTACAGGAATGAGTCAAGCTCGTACTGTCCCGTGTCTTAAACCATATTTATCGTACATATCCTTAAATTTGTGAATTGTTTTGGCACACACTATTTCATTCGGTAGTGCATTCCATTGATCAATTGCTCTGTTTGGGAAACTGAATTTCCTTACGTCTTTATCACCTCTCTTCTTATGCAGTTTTTTGCAGTGTCCTCTTGCTGATGCTTCCCCATATGTTAAGTAATCATTCATGTCTATTTTCTCCTTCCCTGATATGCATTTATATAGCATTATCATGTCACCTCTTTTCCTTCTCTCCTGTAGTGTTGGTAGATTCAGTTTATTTAGTCTTTCTTCTTAGCTTAGATACCTTAAGCTTGGTATCCATCTTGTAGCGGCCCTTTGAACTTTTTCAATCTTGTCTATGTGTTTTTTGAGATTAGGACTCCAGACTACTGATGCATTCTCCAGGGTTGGTCTGATGAATGATGTTATTATCCTTCTTTGCATGTCTTCATTTATGTATGTAAATGCTATTCTCATATTTGCAAGCAGTGTATACATGTTCCGTACCTTCTCACTGATGTGGTCAGCCGGAGATAGTCTGTTATTGATAATCACACCTAGGTCCTTCTCTCTTTCTGATGTGTGTAGGGTTTTATTTCCTAACGTATAATCCCAATCAGGTGTTTTTCCACTTTTACCAAACTTGATTACATGACACTTGTCCACATTGAATTCCATTTGCCATGTATTACTCCATTCATGAGGTTTATTTAATTCTTCTTGTAGCTCTTTACAAGAGTCTGTGTTAGTAATTCTCCTTTGTATTTTTGCATCATCTGCAAACATATTTAGATAGCTTTCATTTCCAGTGTTACTGTTTATATCATTTATATACACTAAGAATATGATTGGTGCCAGCACTGAACCCTGTGGTACTCCACTAGTCACTTCTTTCCATGATGAGTAGTTTCCCCTTAGTAATGTTCTCATTTCTCTTTTTATGAAAAAATCTTGCATCCAACAAAACAGTTTTGCCTCGAATTCCTCCTTGATGGTACAGTTTCCATAAAAGTCTTTGGTGTGATAATGTGTCAAATGCTTTCTTGAAATCTAAATAGATACTGTCCACCCATCCTTCTCTTTCCTGTATTGTGTCTGTTACTCTGTCATAGTAGCTCAACAGATTAGTAACACATGATTTTCCTTTTCTGAAACCAAACTGTCTGTTATCATACTGTGTTCTTCTAGATGATTTACCTAAGCTTTTCGTATAAGCTTTTCTAATACCTTGCTTACAACACTGGTCAGTGATACTGGTCGGTAGTTGAGTGAATTTTGTCTATTTCCTTTCTTGAATAAGGGGACAATATTTGTTTTCTTCCAAATATCAGGTAGTTTACCTTGACTCAAGGATTTCTTGAAAATTAAAAATAATGGTTTACTTAACTCCTTTGCACATTCTCGTAGTACCCAACATGAAATTTCATCAGCACCACTTGCTTTTCTTCTGTCTAATTTACTTAACTCTTCCTGTATTACTATTTCTGATATTTGTATATCTGGTAGTATGTGTGGACATGCATGTTCCACATAGTCCCTCTCACAATTTTTTTCTTCTGTAAAAACTAATTGGAAATTCTTATTTAGTGCTTCACAAATATCTTTCTCTTGTGTATAGGTGATTCCCTCGTCCGTAATGGATTGTATTATATCTTTTACTTTGGTTTTGCTTCTGATGTAGCTGTAAAATAGCTTTGGTTAATCACTACTTTTATTTATTATGTCCTCCTTAAACTGTTTTTGGGCTTCCCTTATTCTTGTGTAATCGTTTCTTGCCTGTTTGTAATTATTATATGCCCTTACACTATTGTGTTTTCTGTATCTATTCCACAACAAATCTCTACTTTCTTTTGATTTTTTACATTCTTTATTGAACCATTTCTGTATTTTCTTATCTGCTTCTTTGTGCTGTGGGATGTACTTCTGGACTCCTATTTCATAAAATTCACAGAATTTTTTATATACAGCATTAAAATCTTGTCCTCTAAGCTCATTTTCCTAATCAACTTCTAAGAAATACTTCTTTAGGTCTTGATAATTTCCCTTTTTATAGTTTAGGCTCTTTTTGTAACTGTCATTGCTGTTTACTATGTCATATGCTATCCTGAAGTTGTAATTTAGTACTGCATGATCGCTTTTGCCGAGTGGTGTGTGTGTGTGTGTGTGTGTGTGTGTGTGTGTGTGTGTGTGTGTGTTGATGTAAAGGGGTCGGTCTTTAAGGTCAAAACGTGGAGGTTGGAGCTTCCTTGAATATAACCCTCACTTAAATGCTTCCAAATAATGTACATCATTACCCCATACTATAATTTTATGGTGTCAGAATCCAACACGTATTGCCTATAACTCCGAAAGTAGAAGGCACGTATTTTAAGGATAAATTAAATTTCCAAAAGATTTTCGTTTTATATTGCTAATAAATTCTTTCAGAAATATTTTTAGAGAAACGTAAGTCTTCATGAAACATATTTTATTGTGTTTATTAGGCACTACCGAATCACTTGCCAATAACTGATGGTGAGTTTTGATTAATGTAGACTTCGTATTGTCTTTTTTTTTTTTTTTTTTTTTTTTTTTCTCAGACGCGAAGGGACCCTGAACTAGGCAACTCGGTTCAGACACTGAAGGCGAGGGTGACCAGCCTGCTGGCGCCTGAACAGCATGTGAGCAATAATCCCCAACCCTTATGCCGACACCATCCGACTGGCGGACCTTAACCCACTAGCCCACCAGACGATCTTTTGGCTGCAATGCATGCATGGAGTACAGGAAACCATATGGCTTGTCACTCATTGCATAGTCACGGAGAGGATTACTTCAGTAGGCCAGCTGGTTTATGGTAGGCAGCCCCTACGTAACAAAACTACTAGAATAAGACAAAGATATTAAAGATGAAAGCTCTCCCCCGCCTACGAAACCCTCAAGCCGAAACTGGCAGGAAACAGTAAGAAGGAACACCACGCGGTATAATAAAATTGGCGCGGACATTTTATAGAAAAGCGAGAAAGGAGAAAAGAGACTGTCGTAGTGAAACCTGAAAAGAAAAGAAAAAATCAAATAGTGCCGGTTATTAGATGATATTTTTTATATCAGTTACAGAGAATTTGTGTAACCAATGATTTCATAAAATCTCTATGGAACTCGTGAAATTATTTTAAATCAGGATGGGTTAATTAAGGTTAGGTTAGGTTGGGATAATCTAGGGTAAGTTTAGGTTAGGTTAGGTTAATTTATATGAATTCTGATTTATGTTAAGCGTTCATATAAATTAACCTAACCTAATCTAACTTAACTAACCTAAACTTAACCCAGATTATCCCAGTCTTGCCTAACCGCAGCCTAAATTAACCTAACTACTTAACCCATCCTAATTCAAACTCATTTCACGAATTCCCTAGGGATTTCGTGAAATCACTGGTTACACATATTCCCTGTAACACAGGGAACCCTTACTTGTCGTATGCCTGTCTAGCCTATGCTTGAACCTCTCATTGGAAGGGGCAGCAACCTCATTTCTAAGCAGCTTATTCCATTCGTCCACTACTTTATTGTCAAACCAATTTCTACCTATTTCCTTACTAAAACGGAATTTATCCTCGCCTACCAAGATATGTTTTCAGTTACAAAATATATCGTAAGAGTGGCCTCAGAGAAAAACTTTTTTTTTTTTAACAAAGTCGTCACATCGTCTAACTATAGCGTCTTCGTGTTGCTGAAGACAGGTTTCCAATATTTTGCCTGGCATATTGCACAGCTTGGCTACTATACTCCCAGTTTCCCTCTGCCCTATGGACCTTGACAAGATCATTATAGGGATGTGCCCTCTTCGATTTGACTAACCTCAATAACCTCTGCAAGTCTGCATATATATGTATACAGTATGTAGGTGTCCATATGTGTGTGTGTGTGTGTGTGTGTGTGTGTGTGTGTGTGTGTGTGTGTGTGTGTGTGTGTCACTAACAACTAATCTGTCGGACTGGAGAAAGCTAGGAGTGTCCTTTGCATAAGGAACAAAATAAAGAAAAGCTGAGAGAGAGAGAGAGAGAGAGAGAGAGAGAGACGTGAACCTAATCTTCCATAAATAGTGCTATGATGTCATCGTGTAACCAGAAGTACCAACATTACCTTACCCTGCCAACACCGCTCACCCTGCTGTTGCCAGGTACTCTATGCCAACACATCAACGTACCCCACGCACCTCCACACCCTTCCACCGCACCCTCACACCCTACCCCACCCTACACCTACACCTTACCATCCCACATCCACGCCCTACCCCACTCTAGGCATATGTCAGCCTTGCTTAACACACACGGACAATTTCAGCCTCGCCTACACCTATTTCTACATCTCACCACCCCTTATCAACCTCACCTCACACCCAACAATACTCAAAGCATTGGTTAATACTCACTCCAACACATCTCAGCTCCTCTCCACATCCTACTGTACCCCCAACCATACTCAAGACATACGAGTACCCTGCAGTCTCCCACCCTACACTCACCACACCACTTCCCCCCACCCACGTCCACTGTACCTCACCCTAACCCACACCCACACCTTCCTTACTCCTACCTCTCCCTATCCACACCCACACCTATCACACATTCCACCCACAGTCACACCCTCACCAACTTCACTCTAAACCCACACGCACATTTACTGTCCTAATACACACCGACACCCTTCCTACTACCCCCATCCACACGTGCCTCAATCTGACCTTATACCTTCACCACTATCCACACCTATCCGACCTCAAAACTTACACTCACATCCATTCCCATACCCACACACCCATGCCCACATCTGCCTCCCTCTGCACCCACACCCACACCAACCCAACTCTAAACCAACACCCACACCCACACCAACCTAACTCTAAACCAACACCACACCCACACCCACACCTATCTCATCCTGCACCCAAGCTCACACTCACCCCTCTCACCACACCCACAATCACTTCACCCTTAACCTACATCCACACACATCTTCCACACTCAGCACACCCACACGTATCTCACTGTACACCCACACCTACACCAACACCTACTTCACCAGCATCCTTATCACACCAAAACCTTACACCGTCTCTTCATCGGACGCAACTCATGTCGTCATCATCATCATCATCATCATCATCATCGTTACTATCACCCTATCATCATGAATGAAACCAAACCACCAGATGAAAACTGTATGATTATTGTTGTTATTATTATTATTATTATTATTATTATTATTATCATTATTATTATTCTTATTCTTATTATTATTATTATTATTATTATTATCATCATTATTATTATTATCATCATCATCATAAGTATTATTATTATAGCTCAGGGTAGATTGTTCCATTGTGGCAGGGAAAGGGTTGTCTATCTGTCTATTGCCAGCTGTCTCAATCCCGTAAGGGGCGGCCACAAACAAATCGCCTCCACATAGCCCTGTCCCCCGCCATTTCTCTGCCCTGCTCCCAGCTCACACCCCCCTCTCCCATATACCTCTCCACTCCATCCCTCCATCTCATCCTCGGCCTCCCCCTCCCTCTCTCCCCCTCCACCTCACTCACATACACTCCTCGTCAATCTTTCGCCCTCCATCCTCTCTGGCCAAACCACCTTAGTGTGTTTCTGCTAACGTTTCCTATCACATCTACATCCACACCACAATGCTCCTTCACTTCCTCACTTGTCAGTCTGTCTCTCCATGTGACTCCACATGCTCCTCTTAATTAACTCATTTCCACTGCTCTCACTCTTGACTTGTGTCCCTCCAACAAGGTCAAAGTTTCACTTCCATACGTTAGCGTTGGTATCACAATATTGTCATGTATAATTATAGTAACTTTTTCACTCCATGCTCACTTCCCTGTTTCTTATCACTGCTTTCAAGGAACCAGCAACCTTCCTTCCTTGTTGTACCCTTTCAAACACTTCACCTTCCAAATTTCCATCCTTACTCATCACACTACCCAAGTACTTAAACGTACTCACATTTTTCACTTCCTCCTCATCCAACCTCACTGTACATTCACTGACTTCACCTCTCACGAAGACCATAACTTTACTCTTCCCTACATTCACCTTTAGATTCCGTTTCTTACACACTCTCCCAAACTCATCCACCAAACCTTGCAGCTCTCCTTCGTCTTCACTTAACAACACAGTATCCTCTGCAAACAACAGTACAGGGAGTTTCCAAACACTTCCCTCTCTCACTAGGGCCGCTCCAACATTCACTGCCCTACCTTGTATCTCTTTTAAAACCCCATCCATATATAGATTGAACAACCATGGAGACATAACACATCCCTGTTTCAATCCAACCTTCAAAGAGAAAAATTCACTCAGTTGACCATCCACATGCACTGCAGCCTTAGCACCTTCATACATATGCTTCACGGCATTCAACAACATCCCATCTACCCCATATATTCTTAATACTTTCCACAATCCTTGTCTATCCACCCTGTCATATGCTTTCTCCAAATCCATGAAGGCCTCATACAACTTTTTTCCCTTCTCTAGAAACTTTTCCACTAAAGATCTAAGAATGAATGTCTGATCTAAACAACCTCTTCCCTTCCTAAAACCTCCCTGTTCTTCTCCAACTAATTCCCCTGTTATTTCCCTAACTCTGTCAATAAGTATCCTACCATATACTTTTCCAATAACACTAAGGAGACAAATGCCCCTACGATTACCACATACTTCTTCTTCCCTTTTTCCTTTGTTCAGGGGAATAATTATACCTGACTTCCAATCCTCTGGAACTCTGCCTTTCTCCCAGGCCAATCTGCACATCTTCCACATCCGTTTTAATACTCTCTTCCCCATGCTTCAGAATTTCACTACACACTCCATCAGTTCCTGGGGCTTTCCCCATTTAAACTTTCTTCATTGCTTCCACAACTTCCATCCTACTAATTTTTCCCTCTCTTCTCACATCTCTCCGTCTCCCAGCCATTCCCCAACCACTTACACTTGCATTACTTTCATTCTCTATGTTCAACAAATCCTTAAATGTTCTCTCTATCTGCTCACTTTTTCTCCCTTCTCCACTAGTAATCTACCATTTTTATCTTTCACTCCCCAGCTAACTTCACTGCTACCCTATCTAACTCTCTGTACCTCTTTCCAGAACATTTTCTTATATTCCCTCCACTTTACACTCAAATTCCTTCCAAATTCCTCATCCACTCTCATCTTACTCTCTCATACTGATCTTTTCACTTCTCTCTTCCTCTTTACATATAACTCTCTCTTCTGTCTTTCAGCTTCTTCCATGCCCCTGTTTCTCATCCACTCGCTACATGCTTTCTTCTTTTGTGCCACAGCTCTCTCACCTCTTCATTCCACCATGCTATTCTCTGCACCCTTTTTCGTCTTCTCTTCACCCCACACACCACCTCACATGCTGCACAGATTACTTCCGTGAATATCTTGCGCACACCTTCCACATCATCCATATTTACCCAATCGCTCCTTCACTTCCCTCCAAGAGTCCATTCTCTTGTAACCATTTCAACCCTCCTTGTATGCACTACTTCCTCCTTTCCTTCGAAGGGTTGTGAAGGGACATATTAAATGGGTGTAGAGTGGTGCGGTTCCAGGAAAGAGAGGTATACCAAGAGCAGGAGGAGAGGTCAAGTTACCGGTGTACCTGTCGCATTCTAGGTGACTCTGAAGATTTCGTAGCACCTCTTCTTCAGCGATTTATTCTGAGCATTATACCTCAATATCCTCTTCCATGATATTGATGCAAACTATATTGATGTTAAAAGGACGTACAAGGAAATATAAGTGAATTATCATAAATCTCAGAGGATGGGGTGCTGCGAAACCTCCTGTCACAATACAAATCTGTTTGGGGAAGGATGTATACTACGAGGGGGGGGGGGTAATGACGCCTAACCATTACCGTTGCCTATTATCTCTACTTAGTGCAGCGCAATGTGTCAGAACATCTCGATATAAATTGATCTTGAGTCTGGCTTTGTGATTAATTTGTTCAGTTTTCTTCGAAAGGAAAACAATGTTGGAGACTTTCAGCCTTCACTTTTTTTTTTTCTTTTTTCTTTTTATTCGGAAAAGGTGGTGGGACAACCTGGGGGAGTATGGGACCGTTCATGTTAGTACACCTATGACGTCACGACTCTCAGTGATGTTGGCAAAACCAAGGGAGAGGATCATTAGACCTTAGGCAAGATAATTCAGCGTCACGTTGTCTCACGTGTGGAAAATGAATGATTCATCGGAGGCTAGCTGAAGCTCTCATAAAGTGGATAAGCTGCCAAGCTAAAGTAAGATAATAACACAACTAAATGGACAACTTATGCTTCACTGATGACCAGTTAGCTATAATTTATAAGTCATTTGCGCTTTCAGCTTGAATATTGCTCACCCTTGTGGAATGGATGTGGAGAGGTTGCATTAAAACAACTAGCCAAATTCAGAACAAAGCTGTTAGAATTAACAACCCTGCCATTACAAATAAACTACCTCCCCTGCAAGTAAGAAGGAATGTTGCCTCCTTTGCATTATTTTACAGATATTTTTTTGGCAAATGCTCAGACGAAGTTGCGTCCATGGTGCCACCTCTCCATGCCTTCCCACGTGCTACACGGGTATCTGGTAGAGTTCATGGCTGTAATGTCACTCAGCCATATTGCAGAACTTTTGCCTATCAGAATTCTTTCATTCCCCGAACTGCAACTCTCTAGAACTCGCTTCCCCAGAGTTCTTTCCCTCTAAATTTCAACCCACAGCTGTTCAAGTCTAACTTACAGATATTTTATGAACAGAGGACTACAGTAATCTGGTGTATGGATTATTATTTTTTTATTCATTTGTTTTTCTTTCCTCCTTTGTTATTCAAAAAAAAAAAAAAAAAAAAAAAAAAAAAAAATAGGCCACCGAAGAGTGAAACTATGAGCCAGAAGGAGGGCCCAGCTTTGCGAATTCTTACCTTGTCAACAATCCCTGCCAGTATTGGCTACCAAGCAGTCTGTGAGGGCATATAAATCATTAGATACATAGGCTACAAGTATGAGCATGGTATCTAGGTATAAGTTATATGTCATCCTAAAAGTTACTTGACTACTATGGTTCAGCTGCTTAAAGATATAGTAGCCTACAGCAAAATAAATTTTTTTTCTTGCATATATATATATATATATATATATATATATATATATATATATATATATATATATATATATATATATATATATTGTTACGGAACAGAGAAAGATAACGTACACTTTAAGTGAGAATGCTAAAAATCACTACTGTCCCGTAAAGTTCCAGGTTCAAAACAAAAGAGTTAGGTAAAATTACAAGTTAAAGTTTAATGCTCAAACTAACAACAAAACATTCAGGACTCATAAGGATAATGTAATGGCAAAAACAGGTTAAATATATGGTTAACTGCAATAGCCTCTATTAACACGAAATTAGCAAGAGTAAATTTATCTAAGTCAGCCCTGATAAAATGAGATACCAGATAATACTCAGTGAATGCCACATAAATAATTACAGATACAAACTATTATAAAAAATGACTGACATAAAGAACCCCACACGAATTACAAAAACTTCACTAGGCCTACAAATTAAACTTATGCTATACAGTACAAGAAAAAAATGCAACAACAGTTATACTCAAATTACACACAGCTGCTAGATGGTTGGAGATTTCTTGAGCACTCACAATAATAATATCTGTACAGGGGAGGACAGAGATGTGAACAAAATGAGGAGCAGATCTAAGTGGCAATGATGCAGAGACTGAGCTCATTATATAGGGGCTGGCAGAGCTTGATACAACTTGTAAGAGGGACGCGCAAATGAAGCCATGGGGACAGAGAGCTGAAAATCCCGCAAAGTATAACAGAGAGAACGACTTACTCTACTATAACGGTAGAAGGGGGGACTGAGGCAGAACACGCTCGTGATCAAACATGCAGCAACTGTGCGTTAAAATTACACAAAGGATGATGAAATCATAGGCTATGTAACACCTCCCCACAAAGAAAAAGAAATTTACAAAGGAAATTTCTTATTACTCTAAAACAATCTGTCTAAAGTCTAGATAAGCAATCTGCAATAACATTTTCTTTCCCCTTGACATGTTGTATGTCTAATGAATACTCCTGAAGAAGTAGACTCCATCTTGTCAATCTCTGATTTTTATCTTTAAACTTACTAAGGAATTTCAGTGGGTTATGATCGGTATAAATGACTATGGGGTCAAAACCAGAACACAAATAAAATGAAAAATGCTGTAAACCCAAAATCAAGGCCAAAAGCTCTTTCTCAATAGTTGAGTAGTTCTTTTGAGGTGGAGTGAACTTCTTACTGTAATAAGATACAGGATGTTCAATACCCTGATCATCCTCTTGCAGCAAAACAGCCCCAGCTCCTGTATCACTTGCATCAACAGCCATCTTAAAAGGCTTAGCAAAATTTGGAGTAGCGAGCACTGGCTGACTTAATAGAATAGCTTTAAGTTTGTTGAAAGAGGATTCACAGTTATCGGTCCAGACAAATTCAACTCCCTTTTTCAGTAGGTCTGTAAGTGGTGATACAAGAATAGAAAAGTTAAGAACAAATCTCCTGTAATAACCTACCATTCCCAAAAATCTTTGTAGCTCTTTCCTACTTTTAGGTCTGGGAAGATCACTTATAACCTGAACCTTAGCTCCTGGTGGTGCAACATGTCCATCACCAATTACATACCCAAGGTACTGAACTTTAGCTTGACCAAACTCACACTTTGATAAATTAGCTACAAGATTAGCATGAACTAAACGGTCAAGAAATTTACTAACATGGCATAGGTGATCTTTCCAGTTGTCACTGAAGATTAATACATCATCAATATAAACAACACACCCTGCCAAACCCTCTGTTACAACATTCATGAGCTTCTGAAATGTGGCTGGTGCATTCTTCATACCATACGGCATTACAGAACATGCAAAAGCCTTTCCTAGTGTTACAAAACATGAGATCTCCCTAGCACGCTCAGTCATAGGTACTTGCCAGTATCCCTTTAACAAATCAAACTTACTTATGTACCTAGCCTTTCCGATCTTGTCTATGCAATCTTCCACACGAGGGAGAGGGTAAGTGTCTGTTTTGGTTATCTGATTAACACGTCTGTAGTCGATGCAAAGCCTCTGTGACCCACCTGGCTTAGGGACTAGAGTGACAGGAGAACTCCACTCGCTCTGACAGGGCTCAATCATCTTGTGGTCCAACAGGTAGCCAAGCTCCTTCTGGATGAGAGGAACTTTCACTGGGTTCACACGGTAAGGAGGCAATTTAATTGGCTTTGCGTCTCCAACATCGAGATCATGCATCAACACAGTGGTTCTTCCTGGAGTGGCACGGAACACTTGCGGGTACTCCTGCAGTAATGCCGAAAACTCCTGCCTTTCCTTGGGTGATAGATGAGAAAGCTTAGTCTGGAGATCATTCATGATATCAGGATTCTTCCCCAAACTATCACTCAGGCTCATACTGCATGGGAGAGCTTCACTTGCAGACTCGGGTGGAACAGCTACAGTGCAGACTGGATTATTTTCGTCCCGCCTGTGATATAACTTTAGCATGTTGATGTGACATAGTTGCTTGCTGTTTCTACGATCTGGTGTGGCGATGACATAGTTGACATCACTGAGTTTCTTCTCCACGAAATAAGGACCACTAAACTTGGCTTGAAGAGGTTGCCCATGAACCGGTAGCAGAATCAAAACCTGATCTCCTGGCTGAAAGTGGCGTAACCTGGACTTCTTATCATACCAAGTCTTCATCTTCTCCTGAGCAGCTCCTAAATTCTCTCTCGCCAGCTGTAAAGCAGTGGACAGCCGTTCTTTGAAATTCATCACATACTCCAGCAGGTTGACGTCATCTTCCTCCGACAGCCAGCATTCCTTGAGTAGCTTAAGGGGTCCTCTTACTTCATGGCCAAACAGTAGTTCAAAAGGTGAGAAGCCCAGTGATTCATTTGGAGATTCTCTTGCAGCAAACACAACGAATGGAAGACCTTTATCCCAGTCTTTCTGATGTTCCAAACAGTATTTCTTGAGCATCGATTTGAGTGTTTGATGATATCTCTCCAACGCTCCTTGGGTCTGGGGATGGTAAGCTGAAGACGTGATCTGGGTGATGCCCAACTCTTTCAGAGACTGTTTGAAAACGTTTGACATGAAATTACTTCCCCGGTCTGACTGTACCTCCTTGGGCAGACCAAACTTTGTGAAGAACCCTAGCATTTCCTTAACCACGTTCTTTGCTGAGATGTTTCTAAGTGGAATGGCTTCAGGATAACGAGTAGCCATATCAATCATGGTCAACACATAAGAAAATCCTGAAGAAGTCTTAGGAAGAGGGGCCACAATATCCACCAACACACAGGTGAAAGGCGCCTCAAAAGGAGGAATGGGAACTAGAGGTGCAACCTTTTCGGTCTGATTACACTTCCCCACAACTTGACAGGTGTGACAAGACTTACAATACCAGGAAACATCCCTGAAGATACCTGGCCAGTAGAAGTGTTTCAAAATGCGTGCCACAGTCTTCCTCACTCCAAGGTGTCCTGCCAAACTGGAATCATGAGCCACTTGAATGATATCCTGCCTACAAACACGAGGGATGACAACTTGATGTACAACCTCCCATTCACAGTCGGCTGATGCTGTTGGGGGTCTCCACTTCCTCATAAGTACTCCTGACTTTACATAATAACAAGTAGAAGCACCGGCTGACTCTTCTTCACTGTAAGCAGAGTTAGCTAGACCTTTCAACTCAGGGTCAGCAACCTGCAACTCAACCAACTCTTGACGAGACAAATTATCAACACTACGGGGTACTGCCTCATCTGGTGAGTGGTCCAAATTAGCAAGAAAAGTGTCAGCTAGGATAACATCATCATCATCATTATCCTCTAAATCACCAGTAACTTTAGACTTAGCCCTAGTGACAGCACATGCAGAGAACACATCAGAGACATCACAATCCTGGGACGCAGCCACTGGCTCACTAGACAACTGAGGAGCTGGACACACTTGACTTCCACCAATATCATTTCCAAGTAAGAAAGTTACACCTGACATTGGGAGTGTCTCAACCAACCCAACCATAACAGAACCATTAACAAAACCAGACTCTAAATTCACTCTGCACAGAGGGACAGAGAAGTAATTATTCCCTACACCTTGTAAGATTACAGTTTCATCAGAGGAATTAAAATTAGAGCCTAGAACACTGGTCAGCATAAGGGATTGGCAAGCACCTGTATCACGATATATTTTAACTGATTTCCTGTCATTACTGTCCAGAGGACTGACAAAACCATCAGACAGGAAATTAGCACATGAACTCTTGAGAGTGTCACCCACGTTACTGCTCAAAAGAGGAGCTCCATCATGAGAATTTAAGTTACCCCTCAAAGCAGGTTCAGTTAACTCAGTTAAAGAATTCTGGGAACTCTCAAGAGTGGACACTAGACCAATTGACTGAATATTTAAAGACTCCTTTTTGTTCACATCACGCTGTCTCCTGAAACATCTCTCCGTTGTATGACCAAGCTTACTACAATAAGTACATTTACTTTTCTGAAATCTAGAGGTGAAGCTGGTATTTACTTCCTGAGAAACATCATCCTTATTCTCTTTCCTGTTACCTGTACTCTGAGTAGAGGCAATGTACTTACTCTCAGCTTTCCCTTTTTCTCTAGAATATCTCTTGTGAGTGAGAACATACTCATCAGCTAAAACTGCAGCATCAGACAAATTATCTGTTCTTTTCTCATCAAGATATAGGCTTACATCTTTACTAATACACCTTTTGAAATCCTCCAGCAAAATCATCTGCTTAAATTTACCAAAATCAGAATCCACATTCTTAGAATTTAACCACTGCTCTAACAGATCTTCTTTGATTTTTGCATACTCAACATGGGATTGCTTATCTTGCTTATAAGTTGTCCTAAATTTTACTCTATAAGCTTCAGGAACAAGCTCATAGGCCTTAAGAATCAAGCTCTTAACTACATCATAATTATCAGACTGATCCTGAGGCAAAGATGCATAAGTTACTTGAGCTTTACCGGTGAGAACAGTTTGAAGGAGTACTGGCCAATACTCCTTAGGCCAATTAAAACCTGTAGCTACCCTCTCAAACAACTGAAAATACTTTGTTAAATCAGATTCATTAAAAGGAGGGACAAGTTTAACATTTTTAGCCACATCAAAATCATCAGAGCTAGATGATCCAGTTCCACCTTGTTTCATGCGATACTCATGGTCTGCCTGAATCCTAGCAATTTCAACTTGTGCCTCAGCCTCCTTAGCTTTTGCCTGAAATTCAGCCTCCTTAGCCTGTGCTTGAAATTCAGCTTCCTTCACACGAGACTCCGCCTCCTTAGCCTTAGCCTCCTGCAGGGCTAGCTGTAACTTAGCTAATTCAATCTGCGTTTGCTCATTTGGAGGAGTTACATTAAACAAGCTTTTATTAATCATGCCAACAATTTGATCTTTAGAATGATGAGAGTGAACTGCAATTCCCAATTGTTGAGCAACAAGCTTAAGTTCTTTCTTTGTTCTGTTTTCTATATTACACACTGTTTGCACATTTGACAAAAAATCTTTGGCTTCATCAAGTGTAGTAATAGTAGACATAATGAATAAGTAACAGTCACAAAATATCAAGCAATATCCTTATGATAATATCCTGAATATCCTGGCGAGGTCGCCAAATTTATGTTACGGAACAGAGAAAGATAACGTACACTTTAAGTGAGAATGCTAAAAATCACTACTGTCCCGTAAAGTTCCAGGTTCAAAACAAAAGAGTTAGGTAAAATTACAAGTTAAAGTTTAATGCTCAAACTAACAACAAAACATTCAGGACTCATAAGGATAATGTAATGGCAAAAACAGGTTAAATATATGGTTAACTGCAATAGCCTCTATTAACACGAAATTAGCAAGAGTAAATTTATCTAAGTCAGCCCTGATAAAATGAGATACCAGATAATACTCAGTGAATGCCACATAAATAATTACAGATACAAACTATTATAAAAAATGACTGACATAAAGAACCCCACACGAATTACAAAAACTTCACTAGGCCTACAAATTAAACTTATGCTATACAGTACAAGAAAAAAATGCAACAACAGTTATACTCAAATTACACACAGCTGCTAGATGGTTGGAGATTTCTTGAGCACTCACAATAATAATATCTGTACAGGGGAGGACAGAGATGTGAACAAAATGAGGAGCAGATCTAAGTGGCAATGATGCAGAGACTGAGCTCATTATATAGGGGCTGGCAGAGCTTGATACAACTTGTAAGAGGGACGCGCAAATGAAGCCATGGGGACAGAGAGCTGAAAATCCCGCAAAGTATAACAGAGAGAACGACTTACTCTACTATAACGGTAGAAGGGGGGACTGAGGCAGAACACGCTCGTGATCAAACATGCAGCAACTGTGCGTTAAAATTACACAAAGGATGATGAAATCATAGGCTATGTAACAATATATATATATATATATATATAGATATATATATTTATATATATATATATATATATATATATATATATATATATATATATATATACACACACACACACACACACACAAAATAAAAAGACAGGACCCCACGTTGCACTTGAGCTCCACATCAGCATAGCGGAGGTAGCTACATGAACTGCACGACTTAGCATATTACTACACAATTTAGGCCCTAAATGGGTGTTCCAACCTGTCTTACAGTTGCTCATACCTATGTTATAAATTCACATATATTTTTGTTCCCTTAAGTTTTATTCACAACTCGGTATTGTTCAAGTCTGGAAGTAGATTATATTTAAGAACGAAGTTTTTGTTTTCTACAATTTATGAGTTTATGCTTTATTTGGTGCCAGCCATTTTCAGTTTGTGTTGATTTATGAATTCATGGCCTTGCTGGAGCCACACACACACACACACACACACACACCGCTCGCTGGTGCAGACACCGCTCGCTGGTGCAGTGGTAACGTTCCCGCTTGCCAACTGGTGGACGGGAGTTCGCGCCTCGCTCAGGTTGCGAAAAGTTTCACTGACGAAGTGGGTGGTTACTGTCCCCCTTGAGCAAGGGGACGGGTGTGTGCGTGTGTGAAGGTCACAGCCTTGCCCTTAGATCGGACTATATGAGCTCTCAGCTCCCTTCCGGGAGGGTAAAAGCTGACCATCACGACCATCAAGTGGTCCTGATCGACGCGGTGAATTACACACAGTGGGCAAATGTCACATTTTTCACGGGGAAAAGATGTGGACTGGAGATGTCTTAAAGATGTGGATATCTGATCTTTTTTGATATTTCGTTTCACGAGAATTTAAACACGTGTAATAGACGTGTTGAAATTAATGAATAATACACAATAATATCTGGTGGAATAAATCACGTGCATGCAAATTAGGGAGGTTGTCTAGAAACCAAACGCATGAAAATTTATACATTCACTCCCTAACTCCAACAAGTTCTTCCTATGCTGAATAAAAGTAATAATTTAGCCAAAATAAATTGTAAAATTCATCAGTCATCAAAGCATTGTTAGCTTATAAGTCGATTAACTCATACAGACTATAATTTATTCAGCTTGGGAAGAACTTGTGGGATCTAGGGATTGAATGTAAATTATTTTTATCCACTTGATTTCTAGAGAGCCTTCCTAATTTAAGTCGTATGAACTTGTCTAATGATTGATAAAATAAACTGTCAACATGCATCATAATCATCAACGGGTTAATTTTCAATAATGTGCAAACTATATAAATGTCCTGCAAGATTCATATACTGCATACAGTACTGTAACTACATCAGTATAGTTAAGGTATAGTTAATGGTGAACGGAACCCATGAAACTTGGTTTGACCACAAGGTGCAATACCTCAATAGTCTGCACTAGACTGGACACTACTGAATATAGGTATATTTAAAAATAATACACAGAGTAGTTGTTTAATTTATATATTGTGTATTACAGAAAAATCATTCACATTGCTGTCTTAATGAGTTGATGAGGTGGACAAGCTTTCGATTCCACCTGCAGAAGAGCTCTGTGTGATAAAAAGAAAGTAATTAATCAGAGAAATTAATTAAGGCAAGTAATTAGGAAAAAATACAATGCCATTGGAGAACTTAAGTCACGGCTGGATTAAGCATGTGGGAGGCCCGGGGCCCGCTTGGAAGGGAGGCCCCCTTTCCAACTCCCCCAGTGACATACACCACAGACTGGTAACCTAAATCCTAATATATAAATAGGACACTTTTAGTTAGGAAATACTGAACGGGGACTATTCATCCAATGCTGTAATATGTAATGCATAAACACGAAATGAAATGAACACAAGTTGCTCTGGTGGGAGGCCCCCTCTTGGTGGGTGGCCCAGGGCCCGGGCCCCTTGGGCCCCCCCCTGAATCCGGCGGTGACTTAAGTGTATACCGGTACTAAAGGTTAACAGGATCAGATAGGACTGTAAAAATAGCAGACACTCAACAACCATTAGCACATTTAGCAGAGTGTTTGTTTCAGTAGCCAGATCCATTGTTTCTCTCAGAGTACAAAAGAAAATATAAAGACTACAAACAATTAATCAGAAACCCTGGGAGCACTGTGAAAAACAAAACACTACTTAGGTGCTACCACCAAGAATAATAATGTACAGTGTAGGTTCTGTGTGACAAATGGAGAAGCTGTCCACCATCCTCTTAAGGAGAGTGCTGCGTGGTATGTGCGATTCTATACATGTAGGAGAAATACAGTGTTAGATTATCTGAAAGAATAAAACACAGATATTAGTTTCAAGACAACAATAAGTACAGTAAATCAGGGAATTTTTTTTGTTTAGTTCAGTCACAGTACACCAGGCTCGCACAGTACGCGAGTTCACAGTATGTGAATCGCATAGTATGCATGTGACCAAAAATAATAATCAAAAACCCTTCACTGCGCGAGTTTAGCCCACAGTACACGAGGTAGAGGCAAGGAGTGGCCCAAAACTTCTATTTTCCCTGACTAAGCAACCCCCCTTCCCGCACAACGTGCCCATTGCGACTTAGAGGCTCTTGGGGAAGGTGCTCAAGAGGATTCTACAGTAAGATCTCGCCAATAATGACTTCAATGTTAACGATTTCGGCAATAACATTAAGTTAGAATAGAACCCAGTTTCTTTAATAATGTTTGGATTCGCTTGAATGACAGTTATTTCGTGAATGCTAAGTTGTTATACAGCAAATATGTCCATAACAAGACAAGGAATGAAGCAGACAAACAAGGAGAGATGAAGGAAACTGCCGAAATTGTGAGCAGTAGCGAGGAGGAGATGGAGGATCCTCCCCTCACACCCCCCCTGACTCGCCCACCACTTCCCCTCCACCTCCACTGCCCCCCCCCCCCGACTCCAGCCGCCTCCACCTCCGAAGTCCCATCTGCTTCACCTGGCATACCTGCACCCCCCACCATAATGACTGTTACTGCATTCTGGAAGAATTGTAACATTCGATAGGCCGTAAATTTCATCAAAGCCTGGAATAATACAACACTGGCAACCATTAAACATGCACGGTGTGGGTGGTGGTGCAGCAGGGGCATGCTAAATGTGTTGCCGCGCCTCGGAACCCCTGTTAATTACGTTCATCAGGCCTGTCGTCTACTGTTAAGTTGACTGACCATATTTTTGTTATTGTAGCTCTATCTGCAGTATAAAGTATGTCTGAATATTTTTCCTTTATTATGTCTCTAAGGGTAAAAAAATATCAAGGTATGAGGGGGTACCACCCATATGTAATTTTTTCCATAAGATTATTTATTCACAGTGTGTGATTTCAAAGTGCGTGAGGACCAGGACCACCCATCTAATCTTGTACTGTGCAAGCCCACTGTATTTATTATTTTTTTTTTCAGTATAGGTAAGAAAGAACCCTTTTTTGCATGATTTAGGGAACAACTTTCACCGCAAACGAATCCTAAGGCCTGTAATTGGGTGAAGTCAAATTCGAAATAATATCCTTAAACTGGTACTATATATATATATATATATATATATATATATATATATATATATATATATATATATATACAAATTTAATTTTTTTCTCTGGGGGAGGATTAACTCGCATTTTGATTTTAACTGACAATACTTTCAACAGCAAATGTTGTTGTTGTTGTTGATTCTCTCCTCTTTATTCGAGGAGACCGGGCCTTGCTGTAGCCCGGTTGGTGGTGGTTGTCTTGAGTAAGGTAAGGGGGAAGACAGGGCCTGGGGAATGCCCAGCACACACGCCCTGTCTCCTGGCTGAGTTGCGGTGTGTGTGAACAGCAAATGATCACATACCCAACTCTGTCCTAACTCCCATTAAGGGGTTGAAGTCAAATACGAGATGAAAACTGTAAAACCGATCAGATTATTGACCTTTTAGTATTAACCTAACCTAACCTAACCTGGCCTAATCCCTGTGCATGGTTGAAGTCATATAAGAAATTAAAAAAAGGGAAATAAAACTGAACGAAGTGCTATTTAACCAGTTAACTGCGGCATTAGGTTTTGTGGTCGATCCCCCCATGCACAAAAAAAAAACGGGATTGTTTTTTCCCCCAATATACAGTAATATTTGCTCTTGTAAATGAAAGCGTGCATGGAAAAGAATAGGAAACTAAATATAACTTCGTTATTTACCTTAGTTTGGCAGTGGTACGCTATTTGTGGACATTTGGGTGAAAAATGTTGCGTGCCTTTTTAAAACAAAAAAAGGATTGATCATATGATGTACGTTGCAGTCACACGCTGTTCTCCATATGATGTACGTAGCAGCTATCGGGTTAATTAAACTAATCTAACCTACGAAATCAGACCTTATCCAACAAAATTTAACCCCCAACCTACATTAACTGTGAAAGCATCTCACCTAACCTAACCTGACCTAATCCCTGTATGTAGCTGAAGTCATATACAAAATAAAAAAAAAGGAATTAAATTCAATGAAGTGCTTTCTAATCTAACCTAACCAACCAAATCAGACCTAATCCAGCCAAATTTAATCCTCGTCCTAACCTACATTAACTGTGAAAGGTCATAATTTGGGGGGCAGGGACGGGCTAAGGTCGCCCTCCCCAAGCCGTGACTATACAGTGAGTTGTTACTGCACGAACAAAAACACCTAAAGGACATATTTGTGAGGAAAACGTCATATATGAAACCCCCCCTTATTTGAGGAATAAGTATAATTGAAAAGGCTGGAATTCCCCTAGGCTGTGACTAAACGAAAACGTAATACTACCTAAATTAGCACTGCACAGGCACCTGACAATTAATGCCTAGCCTATAGGCTAGCCTAGGCCATATACATCATGCGGATAGGCTACGCTATTTACACCAACCCTGTGTGGTTGACCAGTTTATTTAAGGCTAATTTCTTCAACACACTACAGTCTTTATACCTAAAGCTTATATATGATTTACTTTTGATACTGAAAATTGATAGAGAACTTCAAAAATCTTACCTTCCCTCAGAGCTTGTGCCTTTGTATGTGTGGTAAATGCGGGATTTGAATGTTTGTGCAAGGTTACCATTGAAAATACTCAAACTTCGCTATAGGTAGCAAGATGGAATGGCAAAATAGCTAGAATAATGCCACAGATATTAAACTATCATTTAAAATGGCTCAAATAACTATAACAGTTATAGAACGTCATTAGATGTAAAAATTAATTATTTATATATGATCAAAGTCAGTTCCTCTATATCTAGCGAGAAAGTATAGTTAGATTGTACAAGCATGGCAACACTGTGTTTGAGATGTGTTGTTTACGTCGATATTGGTGATCTAGTATTATTTCGCATTCGTAATAATAATAATAATAATAATAATAATAATAATAATGAAAATGTTTAATAAGCACATAAAAAGTATACTTTGAATATCATGAATATCTACTGTACCATCATTTATATCGCTTAATTAATAGAGATGATCATTTTAGGTAACGATATTTCCACAACCACTTCTCTCTCTCTCTCTCTCTCTCTCTCTCTCTCAAATACGGAATTCATGGAGGTGTGGAGAGACCTTGTTCAGGACACTAAATGGCTGATGATATATATATATATATATATATATATATATATATATCAGCATCAGCAGCAGCAGCGTGACCTGCCCACCTCCATTTCTGTTCTTTTATAACTTCTATAATGTCTTACTAATTTAGTCTGCTCTATCAACAAAGATGATGTGTTCTGTCCCTCAAGGATATTCCCAAAGAGCAATAGAAACGAAATGTTAGGAATATCCTTATATATATATATATATATATATATATATATATATATATATATATATATATATATATATATATATAAAATTTCCAATCAATAAATATTAAGTGCTAATAGGCAGGCTACATACTTACTTTCATATATTCCAAAAAAAAAGGCATAAACTCACACTGCTCTAATGTTGCAGTCGAATCCCAATCGGAACTAATCTATTTCATGTGAATTCTACCACTACATATATATCTCATACTATTCTGAGAGAATTCACATGAATTCTTCATCCAGTTTTACACGAGATCTTCTCAACTAAGTTTCTACGTGGAAAAGATGTAGAAATCTGGTGAATACTGGTGTACACGAGATTTCACCAAATATCCATGACTAAAAGATGTGGAATTCACGAGCTGTGCCCACTGGGCACACACACTTATAATATTAATAGTAATGATAACGATGCCTTCCACAAACCGTACCCATAATTATTTTTCCTGTCCAGAAGTAACTACAGAAAAAGGAGAAACAAGATATACCCTAAGTTAAATCAGGAGTAATTTGGTTAGTTTGTGGAATGTTCTTCTTCATAATTCAAGGATAATTTAAAGAAGCATAATCTATACTTGTTTCGTATGCTGCATATGACAAGACTAATCCAAAATCAGTATGGGTGATAATGTTTCTGCCATTCATATGCTAGGTGTACCTCTACCCAAGAGTATACTGATGATATATTGTTTAATGTTCGTCATGACGAAAAAGTACATTACTTCCACAGCCATTGTTTGTATTTCCCTCAAAATTATAGTATACACAGAAAAACCTGTATTTTAATCAATCAGTTGTGAATAATTTGTCTTCTTGATATGTTCAGAATATTCTATTAGATTAGACTAAGGTGACCAGAGTCCCGCTTTTAGGCGGGAAAGTCCCGCTTTTTGGACGTCCGTCCCGCTTTTTAAATTGTAACTGGAATGTCCCGCTTTTTGAGCAAATTATCTTAATCGTCCCCGCTTTTAGAAACTTACTATTGCATTAGATATAACATGACCTTCTTTTATGAAATTAGGATGAATTAGAGAAATTTTGCATAATCCTAACCAAATGAAATACCGAATTATTAATATAAAATCTGTAATGCTCACTAGCTGGTACTTTGGTCGACCCATTCACTGTACCGTACTGTATGTTCGGAGTTAGTGTTTAATTAGCAGCCTCAGTTTGGGGTGTAGCGCAGCAGCGGCCGCTGTCACATTAGTCAATATCTATCTGTCTATATATCTGTCAATCTATCTATCTATCTACATTTATCTATCTATCTAGCTATCTATATAGACACACACACACACACACACACACACACACACACACACACACACACACACACACACACATGTATACACTGCTTGCAAATACGAGAATAGCATTCACATACATAAATGAAGACATGCTAAGAAGGATAATAACATCATTCATTAGACCAACCCTGGAATATGCATCAGTAGTCTGGAGTCCTCATCTCAAAAAGCACATAGACAAGATTGAAAAAGTTCAAAGGGCCGCTACAAGATGGATACCAAGCTTAAGGGACCTAAGCTACGAAGAAAGACTAAATAAACTGAATCTACCAACACTACAGGAGAGAAGGAAAAGAGGTGACATGATAATGCTATATAAATGCATATCAGGAAAGGAGAAAATAGACATAAATGATTACTTAACATATGGAGAAGCATCAGCAAGAGGACACTGCAAAAAACTGCATAAGAAGAGAGGTGATAAAGACGTAAGGAAATTCAGTTTCCCAAACAGAGCAATTGATCAATGGAATGCACTACCGAATGAAATAGTGTGTGCCAAAACAATTCACAAATTTAAGGATATGTACGATAAATATGGTTTAAGACACGGGACGGTACGAGCTTGACTCATTCCTGTAAAGATACAATTAGGTAAGAACAATTAGGTAAGAACACACCACACACACACACACACACACACACACACACACACACACACACACACACACACACACACACACACACACACACACACACACACACACACACACGTGCGCGCGCGCGCGTCCCGCTTTTAGCTCCAATAAATCTGGTCACCTTATATTAGACTGAACTTATAAAATAATAAATAAATATTATAATATGTTATTACTGAATGAGGAAATCCGGGGAATTTTTGCCTGAAGCTGTGAGGAATTTTTGCGTGGAGCTGTGGATTATTTTAGTTGTCATTGGTTGGCAAATGGCAACACTGGCAGTCAGACTCAGGCAGCACTAGAGGGGGGACGCGCCTTAGCTTGTACCTATTAGATTCTAATTTATTCTAATAATTAGAATAAATCTCAAGCTGGCCTTGCTGTTTCCATCTCCCTCCTGGTTCTCACCCCCAACAGATACCATCTATGCTTGCCTCCCTTATGTGGATGTGGGCCAAATACATGTAAAATAATTAAAACTTGCCTAGCAAAGCAGACGATGCTCACTGCTCACTAGCAGGCCAGGTTACTGTCTTCACTTTAATATCCCATAATATCCTTCTTGTGGACCAAAAGGGAGTCGGAAAAGTCGCATAGAAGGTCCATGAGTGTTACTGCACCCAAATGCAGTGCAATTAAATCATCAATCAGGGCTAAAAAGCACCAAAGAAAACATCACCACCCATTTTGCGGCTACCAACAGTCTGGTTTGTCAGTTATAATTCGGCGATTATCGCGGTGTTTACGTGTACCTTGAAGTAAAATCCATATGTAGAGTTGAAGATTGAAAATGAAATCTTCAGTAGCTCAAATTAACGAACTGTAGCGCGACATTTTAGTGATCAACCAATCATGTAACAATGGCGGCGGGCACACAAACTACACGGCGCTACCCATGAGAAAGCCTCTTCATACTAAGAAGTTCAGTGACTGTACCATGATATAATATACATATTTTGCAATGAACGATCTAACGAAGATTCAGATATTCAAATACATATTTTTTTATTTAGGTTCTTTATTTACCATTCAGTACAAGCCCCAACACTCTGGGGAACGGAGGGGTGCATGAGGAAAAAAAAATCAGTATCATAGGGCATAGAAGGTACAGAAGTATTTATCATTACAAGCACAATAATGAACAAAGACATACAGTGATACATACATGGTACAAAGTTGTCACAGTAACTATCATTACATGTTTTTAATATGAGTGAGATGATACATAGATACTCCCGTATGTACACATACATATGCAGACTGAGAGGCACATACGCACACATACGCCTATATCTATACATATATGTATATATTCACGCACATGTAGCCATAGACATACTGCATGTGCACCGTAAAATCAAGCTCACTAATTAGGCCTAAAATGGTTGGTTTTCTGTAAAGTATGCTATGTATCTTTGAAGAAAATGTCAAACAAGGAGTAACAATTATAATCTTTCGTAACCCTGCAAATTCAATTTGATCAACAAATATATATGACAAATTCAAATCACGGTAATGTCACGCTGATGATGCAAAGGTAAAACATACCTTTTAGTACAACAGAACCTTACAGATTCACTTCCTCTTCTCACTGGCTGTTTTCTATGTTTTTTTTCTAATTATTCTTATTGTGATTAATGATAGTTTACTGCAAATTTTGTTTTCCTCGTTTTATCAGCTTTCATTCCGATTAACTCCCATTTGTTTGTTATGGGTGATGATAGGCATTGTAAAACCAACTGATACCTACAGACATTTATTGTTACTAGAATAACCCAACATATTCCTATCTTAGCCGTACCTAATCTAAACCATCCAGCCTAACAAAACAACATATACTTATCTAATAAAAAATAAACCAACTAACCAAAACCTAACCTATCCTAAGTCAGTGTAAACTATATGTACTTAACCATAATCTAACTCAGTCTATACTGCCTACATAACCAGAACCAAACCCAATCTAAATTACTTACTTAACCCAAGCCTAACCTAATCTAAATTACTTACTTAACAAAGCCTAGCTCAGTCTAGGCTGGCAGAGGACATGGATACCTTACAGCGACACTGGCAGTCAGACTCTGGCAGCCCTACAGGGGGGACGCGCCTTAGCTTGTACCTATTAGATTCTAATTTATTCTAATAATTAGAATAAATCTCAAGCTGGCCTTGCTGTTTCCATCTCCCTCCTGGTTCTCACCCCCAACAGATACCATCTATGCTTGCCTCCCTTATGTGGATGTGGGCCAAATACATGTAAAATAATTAAAACTTGCCTAGCAAAGCAGACGATGCTCACTGCTCACTAGCAGGCCAGGTTACTGTCTTCACTTTAATATCCCATAATATCCTTCTTGTGGACCAAAAGGGAGTCGGAAAAGTCGCATAGAAGGTCCATGAGTGTTACTGCACCCAAATGCAGTGCAATTAAACCATCAATCAGGGCTAAAAAGCACCAAAGAAAACATCACCACCCATTTTGCGGCTACCAACAGTCTGGTTTGTCAGTTATAATTCGGCGATTATCGCGGTGTTTACGTGTACCTTGAAGTAAAATCCATATGTAGAGTTGAAGATTGAAAATGAAATCTTCAGTAGCTCAAATTAACGAACTGTAGCGCGACATTTTAGTGATCAACCAATCATGTAACAATGGCGGCGGGTACACAAACTACACGGCGCTACCCATGAGAAAGCCTCTTCATACTAAGAAGTTCAGTGACTGTACCATGATATAATATACATATTTTGCAATGAACGATCTAACGAAGATTCAGATATTCAAATACATATTTTTTTATTTAGGTTCTTTATTTACCATTCAGTACAAGCCCCAACACTCTGGGGAACGGAGGGGTGCATGAGGAAAAAAAAATCAGTATCATAGGGCATAGAAGGTACAGAAGTATTTATCATTACAAGCACAATAATGAACAAAGACATACAGTGATACATACATGGTACAAAGTTGTCACAGTAACTATCATTACATGTTTTTAATATGAGTGAGATGATACATAGATACTCCCGTATGTACACATACATATGCAGACTGAGAGGCACATACGCACACATACGCCTATATCTATACATATATGTATATATTCACGCACATGTAGCCATAGACATACTGCATGTGCACCGTAAAATCAAGCTCACTAATTAGGCCTAAAATGGTTGGTTTTCTGTAAAGTATGCTATGTATCTTTGAAGAAAATGTCAAACAAGGAGTAACAATTATAATCTTTCGTAACCCTGCAAATTCAATTTGATCAACAAATATATATGACAAATTCAAATCACGGTAATGTCACGCTGATGATGCAAAGGTAAAACATACCTTTTAGTACAACAGAACCTTACAGATTCACTTCCTCTTCTCACTGGCTGTTTTCTATGTTTTTTTTCTAATTATTCTTATTGTGATTAATGATAGTTTACTGCAAATTTTGTTTTCCTCGTTTTATCAGCTTTCATTCCGATTAACTCCCATTTGTTTGTTATGGGTGATGATAGGCATTGTAAAACCAACTGATACCTACAGACATTTATTGTTACTAGAATAACCCAACATATTCCTATCTTAGCCGTACCTAATCTAAACCATCCAACCTAACAAAACAACATATACTTATCTAATAAAAAATAAACCAACTAACCAAAACCTAACCTATCCTAAGTCAGTGTAAACTATATGTACTTAACCATAATCTAACTCAGTCTATACTGCCTACATAACCAGAACCAAACCCAATCTAAATTACTTACTTAACCCAAGCCTAACCTAATCTAAATTACTTACTTAACAAAGCCTAGCTCAGTCTAGGCTGGCAGAGGACATGGATACCTTACAGCGACACTGGCAGTCAGACTCTGGCAGCCCTACAGGGGGGACGCGCCTTAGCTTGTACCTATTAGATTCTAATTTATTCTAATAATTAGAATAAATCTCAAGCTGACCTTGCTGTTTCCATCTCCCTCCTGGTTCTCACCCCCAACAGATACCATCTATGCTTGCCTCCCTTATGTGGATGTGGGCCAAATACATGTAAAATAATTAAAACTTGCCTAGCAAAGCAGACGATGCTCACTGCTCACTAGCAGGCCAGGTTACTGTCTTCACTTTAATATCCCATAATATCCTTCTTGTGGACCAAAAGGGAGTCGGAAAAGTCGCATAGAAGGTCCATGAGTGTTACTGCACCCAAATGCAGTGCAATTAAACCATCAATCAGGGCTAAAAAGCACCAAAGAAAACATCACCACCCATTTTGCAGCTACCAACAGTCTGGTTTGTCAGTTATAATTCGGCGATTATCGCGGTGTTTACGTGTACCTTGAAGTAAAATCCATATGTAGAATTGAAGATTGAAAATGAAATCTTCAGTAGCTCAAATTAACGAACTGTAGCGCGACATTTTAGTGATCAACCAATCATGTAACAATGGCGGCGGGCACACAAACTACACGGCGCTACCCATGAGAAAGCCTCTTCATACTAAGAAGTTCAGTGACTGTACCATGATATAATATACATATTTTGCAATGAACGATCTAACGAAGATTCAGATATTCAAATAAATTTTTTTTATTTAGGTTCTTTATTTACCATTCAGTACAAGCCCCAACACTCTGGGGAACGGAGGGGTGCATGAGGAAAAAAAAATCAGTATCATAGGGCATAGAAGGTACAGGAGTATTTATCATTACAAGCACAATAATGAACAAAGACATACAGTGATACATACATGGTACAAAGTTGTCACAGTAACTATCATTACATGTTTTTAATATGAGTGAGGTGGTACATAGATACACACGTATGTACACATACATATGCAGACTGAGAGGCACATACGCACACATACATATACGCCTATATCTATACATATATTTATATATTCACGCACATGTAGCCATAGACATAATGCATGTATATCGTAAAATCAAGCTCACTAATTAGGCCTAAAATGGTTGGTTTCTGTAAAGTATGCTATGTATCTTTGAAGAAAATGTCAAACAAGGAGCAACAATTATAATCTTTCGTAACCCTGCAAATTCAATTTGATCAACAAATATATATGACAAATTCAAATCACAGTAATGTCACGCTGATGATGCAAAGGTAAAACATACCTTTTAGTACAACAGAACCTTACAGATTCACTTCCTCTTCTCACTGGCTGTTTTCTATGTTTTTTTCTAATTATTCTTATTGTGATTAATGATAGTTTACTGCAAATTTTGTTTTCCTCGTTTTATCAGCTTTCATTCCGATTCACTCCCATTTGTTTGTTATGGGTGATGATAGGCATTGTAAAACCAACTGATACCTACAGACATTTATTGTTACTAGAATAACCCAACATATTCCTATCTTAGCCGTACCTAATCTAAACCATCCAGCCTAACAAAACAACATATAGCCTACTTATCTAATAAAAAATAAACCAACTAACCAAAACCTAACCTATCCTAAGTCAATGTAAACTATGTACTTAACCATAATCTAACTCAGTCTATACTGCCTACATAACCAGAACCAAACCCAATCTAAATTACTTACTTAACCCAAGCCTAACCTAATCTAAATTACCTATTTAACAAAGCCTAGCTCAGTCTAGGCTGGCAGAGGACATGGATACCTTACAGTGACACTGGTAAAGCAATCCAAGTGACAAAGAAGTGCGTGATATTATGACTGCAATTGCACTGTACAGTACCTGACAACTACGTCAGACGGTCAAACGACGACACTGGGATAACTTCCTCAGGTCCACTGGGAGGTTCAAGTCCCTCCAGGGACCGTGGTACCATATAAACAGGATAAGAGGGAAACCTACTCGTTCAGATTGTGTAACAAACCCTGGTGGCAAAACCCAAGCTTTGATCACCTAGTGGCCTATAGTAGTAGGCCAGTGCCTCTGTACAGTCAAGTTTAACTGCTAGTCATAGAGGCAGCCTTGACCACCATAGGCCTTTCAGGAACTATCTTGTTGATATAAATGTTAATGTGAGGAATGACACCTGTCTTCCCATAGTGTATGATGAATTACTTTGTGCAGTAAAAAAAGGTAAGTGGACGTTTCCGGTCCAGGATGGTAAGACTTATGCCATTATCAATGCTCTCGTTGCCTCTTATGAGACTTACTGTTGGATTGATCAATATGTCCTATGCAGACAGTGATTTGCCCACATCCTGGAAGAGTGCCATCATAATTTCAATTCCTAAGGGTAGTGGTGGGTATCGTCCCATTTTCCTAGTTACTTGTATATGTAAAATGATGGAGAGACAAATTTTCAACAAGTGATGCCAGGCACAGCAAATCTCGCCTAACAGCAGTTGGCTATTAATACTTAATCGTTACTGTCATTTATTGTCAGTACTCAATTAAAGTCTAAGGTAATGGCACAAATGTTCTCAAGTTATGCCCTCTGAGAATCCATGATCTTGCGTTTGACCTTTCAAGGTCACTCAAGGTAAAAGGTCATGGGGCCAAATGCAAGCCCATATGACACTTTCTATATCTTGATAATAGTAAATATCTCTATCTTCAACGAGTTTTGAGTTACAGTCCCCTGATTATCCGTGACCTTGAGCTTGACCTTTCAAGGTCACTTACAGTCGAAGGTCTTGGTGCCAAATGAAAGCCCATATTACGAGTTCCTGTATAGTTATAATAGCAAATATATCTATCTTCAACCGGTTTCAAGTTAGCCTATAGCCCTTTGAAAATCTATGACCTTGATTTTGACCTTTCAGGGTCACATGATTACCTCCAAAATTTTATCACTTTCTTTTGAAACCAGTGCCCACATATCCTGAAAGTTTTATGTGAATTCATTCTTCCGTTTTTCCCTTATGTTGCTAACAAAGAAACAAACAAATAAAAAGATGACCAAAAAACAATACCTCGCCGGAGTATAAGATTGGATATGTCTTCTAACTTCCATGGTGGGGAGTGGGGTGGCTCAGTAGTAAAGCGTGTGACTCGGAATCGCGAGGGCGAGAGTTTACTCCGCAGCCGGATAGCTTCCTTTGCTGGCAGAGGTAGCACTCTCTTGTAACCCTAGCAGGGCTACATGATCTGAGTAGGTCTAACTCGGGGGAATAATCCATTTAACCTTTATAGTTTTCAGAAAGGAAAGTCAACGGAGTGATATTTTGTAAAGTGTCTCAGTAATACAAGTGCCATGTGCAGGGCTTTTATTGACTTGAGGGGCATTTGATAAGACAAATGGGCAGGTAATTTTGGAGGAACTGGTTGCCAAAGGGATTAAAGGGAAATTACTTTGGTGGATGAGATCTATATCACGGGTCTGCAGGAGTTTGGTTCCAGGGTCAGTATTCTGATAAAAAATAAACTGAACTGGCATTCCACAGGGTGGTGTTAACAGTCCTGTGCTGTTTACTATACTAATGGACAAAATAGCACGCCACACGTTGCCTCCAGGTACAGAGGTAATAAGATAAGCGAATGATATCTTCCTTCAGTGCCAAACTCCTTCCATATTATGTACAGCCTTGCAACAGTTAGAGGATTTCTGTGTGCATTTGGAGCTCGTTTGTAATTAATCGAAAACTAAGTTTCAGAGATTCGGTAAGAGATGTACGGTATGTAGTATATATATATATATAATTTGGTTTTACGCCAGGCATCCCCGAAGGGGTAAGGCGTTGTCCCTGAGTAGAGGACTTTGGACTTGTGTATATATATATATATATATATATATATATATATATATATATATATATATATATATATATATATATCGTTACATAACCTATGATTTCATCATCCTTTGTATAATTCTAATGTACAGTATGCTGCATGTTTGATCACGATTCACCTCGTGGCTTCCATAGTGACCAGGCTTGCGTGTTCTATCTCACTCCCCCCTTCTCCCCCTTTATAGTAGAGTAAGTCGTTCTGTCTGTTGTTCAGAGCAGGATTGTCAACTCTTTGTCCCCTATGGGTTCATTTGTGCGTCCTTCTTGCAAGTTGAATCAAGCTCTGCCGGCCCCTATATAATGAGCTCAGTCTCTGCATTATTGCCACTTAGATCTACTCCTCATTTTGTTCACATCTCTGTCCTCCCCTGTATAGTGTGTTATCTTTGTGAGTGCTCAGGAAGTCTCCAACCATCTAGCTGCTGTATAATTTGAGTATAAGTGTTGTTACCATTTTTCTTGTACTGTATGGCCTAAGGTGTTAATTCGTAGGCCTGGTAAGGTTTTTGTGATTCATGTGGAGTTTTTGATGTCAGCCATTATTAATAATATTTTGTATCTGTAATAATATATCTTGCATTAACTGAGCATTATCCGGTTTTCTCATTTTATCAGGGCTGACTTAGATAAATTTACTCTTGCTAATTTCGTGTTGATAGAGGCTATTGCAGTTAACCATATATGTAACCTGTTTTGCCATTACATTATCCTTATGAGTCCTGAATGTTTAGTTGTTAGTTTGAGCATTAAACTTTAACTTGTAATTTTACCTAACTCTTTTGTTTTGAACCTGGAACTTTGCGGGACAGTAGTGATTTTAGTATTCTCACTTGAAGTGTTCATTATCTCTCTCTGTTCCGTAACATAAATTTGGCGACCTCTTATCAGGATATTCAGGATATTATCATAAGGATATTGCTTGATATTTTGTGACTGTGATTTATTCATGATATTTACTATTACTACGCTTGATGAAGCCAAAGATTTTTTGTCAAATGTGCAAACAGTGTGTGATATAGAAAACAGAACAAAGAATGAACTTAAGCTTGTTGCTCAACAATTGGGAATTGCTGCTCACTCTCATCATTCTAAAGATCAAATTGTTGGCATGATTAATAAAAGCTTGTTTGATGTAACTCCTTCAGATGAGCAAATGCAGATTGAAATAGCTAAGTTACAGCTAGCCCTGCAGGAGGCTTGTGCTAAGAAGGCTGAGTTTAAGGCGCGTGCTAAGGAAGCAGAGTCTCAGGTTCGTATTCAGGAGGCACAGGCACAGGCTGAGTCTCAGGCTCGTATTCAGGAGGCACAGGCACAGGCTGAGTCTCAGGCTCGTATTCAGGAGGCACAGGCACAGGCTGAGTCTCAGGCTCGTATTCAGGAGGCACAGGCACAGGCTGAGTCTCAGGCTCGTATTCAGGAGGCACAAATTGAACTTGCTAGGATTCAGGCAGACCATGAGTATCGCATGAAACAAGGTGGAACTGGATCATCTAGCTTTGATGATTTTGATGTGGCTAAAAATGTTAAACTTGTCCCTCCTTTTAATGAATCTGATTTAACAAAGTATTTTCAGTTGTTTGAGAGGGTAGCTACAGGTTTTAATTGTCCCAAAAAGTATTGGCCAGTACTCCTACAGAGTGTTCTCACCGGTAAAGCTCAAGTAACTTATGCATCTTTGCCTCAGGATCAATCTGATAATTATGATGTAGTTAAGAGCTTGATTCTTAAGGCCTATGAGCTTGTTCCTGAAGCCTATAGAGTAAAATTTAGGACAACTTATAAGCAAGATAAGCAATCCCATGTTGAGTATGCAAAAATCAAAGAAGATCTGTTAGAGCAGTGGTTAAATTCGAAGAATGTAAATTCTGATTTTGATAAATTTAAGCAGATGATTTTGGTGGAGGACTTCAAAAGGTGTATTAATAAAGATGTAAGCCTATATCTTGATGAGAAAAGAACAGATAATTTGTCTGATGCTGCAGTTTTAGCTGATGAATATGTTCTCACTCACAAGAGATATTCTAAAGAAAAAAGGAAAGCTGAGAGTAAGTACGTTGCCTCTACTCAGAGTACGGGTAACAGGAAAGAGAATAAAGATGATGTTTCTCAGGAAGTAAATACCAGCTCCACCTCTAGATTTCAGAAAAGTAAATGTACTTATTGTAGTAAGCTTGGTCATACTACGGAGAAATGTTTCAGGAGACAGCATGATGTGAACAAAAAGGAGTCTTTAAATATTCAGTCAATTGGTCTAGTGTCCACCCTTGAGAGTTCCCAGAATTCCTTAACTGAGTTAACTGAACCTGCTTTGAGGGGTAAATTAAATTCTCATGATGGAGCTCCTCTTTTGAGCAGTAACGTGGGTGACACTCTCAAGAGTTCATGTGCTAATTTCCTGTCTGATGATTTTGTCAGTCCTCTGGACAGTAATGACAGGAAATCAGTTAAAATATATCGTGATACAGGTGCTTGCCAATCCCTTATGCTGACCAGTGTTCTAGGCTCTAATGTTAATTCCTTTGATGAAACTGTAATCTTACAAGGTGTAGGGAATAAGTACTTCTCTGTCCCTCTGTGCAGAGTGAATTTAGAGTCTGGTTTTGTTAATGGTTCCGTTATGGTTGGGTTGGTTGAGACACTCCCAATGTCAGGTGTAACTTTCTTACTTGGAAATGATATTGGTGGAAGTCAAGTGTGTCCAGCTCCTCAGTTGTCTAGTGAACCAGTGACTGCAACCCAGGATTGTGATGTCCCTGATGTGTTCTCTGCATGTGCTGTCACTAGGGCTAAGTCTAAAGTTACTAGTGACTTAGAGGATAATGATGATGATGATGTTATCCTAGCTGACACTTTTCTTGCTAATTTGGACCACTCACCAGATGAGGCAGTACCCCGTAGTGTTGAAAATTTGTCTCGTCAAGAGTTGGTTGAGTTGCAGGTTGCTGACCCTGAGTTGAAAGGTCTAGCTAACTCTGCTTGCAGTGAGGAAGAGTCAGCTGGTGCTTCTACTTGTTATTATATAAAGTCAGGAGTACTTATGAGGAAGTGGAGACCCCCAGCAGCATCAGCCGACTGTGAATGGAAGGTTGTACATCAAGTTGTCATCCCTCGTGTTTGTAGGCACGATATCATTAGAGTGGCTCATGATTCCAGTTTGGCAGGACACCTTGGAGTGAGGAAGACTGTGGCACGCATTTTGAAACACTTCTACTGGACAGGTATCTTCAGAGATGTTTCCTGGTATTGTAAGTCTTGTCACACCTGTCAAGTTGTGGGGAAGTGTAATCAGACCGAAAAGGTTGCACCTCTAGTTCCCATTCCTCCTTTTGAGGCGCCATTCACCCGTGTGTTGGTGGATATTGTGGGCCCTCTTCCTAAGACTTCTTCAGGATTTTCTTATGTGTTGATCCTGATTGATATGGCTACTCGTTATCTTGAAGCCATTCCACTTAGAAATATCTCAGCAAAGAACGTGGTTAAGGAAATGCTAGGGTTCTTCACGAAGTTTGGTCTGCCCAAGGAGGTACAGTCAGACCGGGGAAGTAATTTCATGTCAAATGTT
This sequence comes from Coenobita brevimanus, assembly GCF_032717465.1. Taxonomy (NCBI): domain Eukaryota; kingdom Metazoa; phylum Arthropoda; class Malacostraca; order Decapoda; family Coenobitidae; genus Coenobita; species Coenobita brevimanus. The sequence continues at coordinate 29,203,415 of NC_137063.1, read as the reverse complement.
TTCAAGCAGTCTCTGAAAGAGTTGGGCATCACCCAGATCACGTCTTCAGCTTACCATCCCCAGACCCAAGGAGCACTGGAGAGATATCATCAAACACTCAAATCGATGCTCAGGAAATACTGTTTGGAACATCAGAAAGACTGGGATAAAGGTCTTCCATTCGTTGTATTTGCCGCAAGAGAATCTCCAAATGAATCACTGGGCTTCTCACCCTTTGAACTACTGTTTGGCCATGAAGTAAGAGGACCCCTTAAGCTACTCAAGGAATGCTGGCTGTTGGAGGAAGATGATGTCAACCTGCTGGAGTATGTGATGAAGTTCAAAGAATGGCTGTCCACTGCTTTACAGCTGGTGAGAGAGAATTTAGGAGCTGCTCAGGAGAAGATGAAGACTTGGTATGATAAGAAGTCCAGGTTACGCCACTTTCAGCCAGGAGATCAGGTTTTGATTCTGCTACCAGTGCATGGGCAACCTCTTCAAGCCAAATTTAGTGGTCCTTATTTCGTGGAGAAGAAACTCAGTGATGTCAACTATGTCATCGCCACACCAGATCGTAGAAAGAACAAGCAACTTTGTCACATCAACATGCTAAAGTTATATCACAGGCGGGACGAAAATAACCCAGTCTGCACTGTAACTGTTCCGCCCAAGTCTGCAAGTGAAGTTCTCCCATGCAGCATGAGCCTGAGTGATAGTTTGGGGAAGAATCCTGATATCATGAATGATCTCCAGACTAAGCTTTCTCATCTAGCTCCCGAGGAAAGGCAGGAGTTTTCGGCATTACTGCAGGAGAACCCGCAAGTGTTCCGTGACACTCCAGGAAGAACCACTGAGTTGATGCATGATGTCGATGTTGGAGACCCAAAGCCAATTAAACTGCCTCCTTACCTTGTGAACCCAGTGAAAGTTCCTCTCATCCAGAAGGAGTTTGGCTACCTGTTGGACCACAAGATGATTGAGCCCTGTCAGAGCGAGTGGAGTTCTCCTGTCACTCTAGTCCCTAAGCCAGGTGGGTCACAGCGGCTTTGCATCGACTACAGACGTGTTAATCAGATAACCAAAACAGACACTTACCCTCTCCCTCGCGTGGAAGATTGCATAGACAAGATCGGAAAGGCTAGGTACATAAGTAAGTTTGATTTATTAAAGGGATACCGGCAAGTACCTATGACTGAACGTGCTAGGGAGATCTCATGTTTTGTAACACTAGAAAAGACTTTTGCATGTTCTGTAATGCCATATGGTATGAAGAATGCACCAGCCACTTTTCAGAAGCTCATGAATATTGTAACAGAGGGTTTGGCAGGGTGTGTTGTTTATATTGATGATGTATTAATCTTCAGTGACAACTGGAAGGATCACCAATGCCATGTCAGTAAATTTCTTGAGCGTTTGGTTCAGGCTAATCTTGAAGCTAATTTATCAAAGTGTGAGTTTGGTCAAGCTAAAGTTCAATACCTTGGGTACGTAATTGGTGATGGACACGTTGCACCACCAGGAGCTAAGGTTCAGGTTATAAGTGATCTTCCCAGACCTAAAAGTAGGAAAGAGCTACAAAGATTTTTGGGAATGGTAGGTTATTACAGGAGATTTGTTCTTAACTTTTCAATTCTTGTATCACCACTTACAGACCTACTGAAAAAAGGAGTTAAATTTGTCTGGACCGATAACTGTGAATCCTCTTTCAGCAGACTTAAAGCTATCCTATTAAGTCAGCCAGTGCTTGCTACTCCATATTTTGCTAAGCCTTTTAAGATGGCTGTTGACGCAAGTGATACAGGAGCTGGGGCTGTTTTGCTGCAAGAGGATGATCAGGGTATTGAACACCCTGTATCTTATTACAGTAAGAAGTTCACTCCACCTCAAAAGAACTACTCAACTATTGAGAAAGAGCTTTTGGCCTTGATTTTGGGTTTACAGCATTTTTCATTTTATTTGTGTTCTGGTTTTGACCCCATAGTCATTTATACCGATCATAACCCACTGAAATTCCTTAGTAAGTTTAAAGATAAAAATCAGAGATTGACAAGATGGAGTCTACTTCTTCAGGAGTATTCCTTAGACATACAACATGTCAAGGGGAAAGAAAATGTTATTGCAGATTGCTTATCTAGACTTTAGACAGATTGTTTTAGAGTAATAAGAAATTTCCTTTGTAAATTTCTTTTTCTTTGTGGGGAGGTGTTACATAGCCTATGATTTCATCATCCTTTGTATAATTCTAACATACAGTATGCTGCATGTTTGATCACGATTCGCCTCATGGCTTCCATAGTGACCAGGCTTGCGTGTTCTACCTCACTCCCCCCTTCTCCCTCTTATAGTAGAGTAAGTCGTTCTTTCTGTTGTTCAGAGCAGGATTGTCAACTCTTTGTCCCCTATGGCTTCATTTGTGCGTCCTTCTTGCAAGTTGAATCAAGCTCTGCCGGCCCCTATATAATGAGCTCAGTCTCTGCATTATTGCCACTTAGATCTACTCCTCATTTTGTTCACATCTCTGTCCTCCCCTGTATAGTGTATTATCTTTGTGAGTGCTCAGGAAGTCTCCAACCATCTAGCTGCTGTATAATTTGAGTATAAGTGTTGTTACCATTTTCCTTGTACTGTATGGCCTAAGGTGTTAATTCGTAGGCCTGGTTAGGTTTTTGTGATTCATGTGGAGTTTTTGATGTTAGCCATTATTAATAATATTTTGTATCTGTAATAATATATCTTACATTAACTGAGCATTATCCGGTTTTCTCATTTTATCAGGGCTGACTTAGATAAATTTACTCTTGCTAATTTCGTGTTAATAGAGGCTATTGCAGTTAACCATATATGTAAACTGTTTTGCCATTACATTATCCTTATGAGTCCTGAATGTTTAGTTGTTAGTTTGAGCATTAAACTTTAACTTGTAATTTTACCTAACTCTTTTGTTTTGAACCTGGAACTTTGCGGGACAGTAGTGATTTTAGTATTCTCACTTGAAGTGTTCATTATCTCTCTCTGTTCTGTAACAATATATATATATATATATATATATATATATATATATATATATCTGTTCCGTAACAAGATATATATATATATATATATATATATATATATATATATATATATATATATATATATCTGTTCCGTAACAAGATATATATATATATATATAGGTCCAACTTATTTATCATGAGAGACCAGAATGCATGGTTTATGTTGATAATTATGTCTCCCACGACTTGCACCATTGAGCGTCTTGGCTAACTGGGGACGAGGAGTTGGCATCCCAGTTCTGAGAATAATGCATATTACTACTGTTTGCTCTTTGATTGATTATGCAGCCCCTGACTTGGTACAGTGTAGTCAGTAGCATCTTAAAAAGCTGGAAATCATACGAAATGTACTAAGACAAAAAATATTGAGGTAGGCTAATGCTCTTGGCCAGTCAGAATGGATGGGACGAGTAGCAGCGTGCGGTTCAGCCAGCCACCAGTCTTAAGGGTTCTGTTGTGGATGTCCTTGTGTAGCTGGACGATGGAAGTTGCGGTGACTACAGTAAGCTGGCGCAGGCCTTGGAGAAGAGGTATAGGACGAAACACCAGCGGCAGGTCTTCAGGTCCCGGCTCTAGACTTGCACCCGGAGGAGAGGGGAGCCTCTAGAACCTTGAGAATTTGGCTTATGAAGCTTATGTAAGAGGCAGTTCTGATTTCCTGAAGGTGTAGCTTCTGGACCAGTCATTGATGTGTTGAACAGCTCCCAGCTGGAGGTTCAATTGAAGCGGGCCAAACCAGTGAGCCTGGTTTGGCCAGCACCTTTGAGTTTGAGTTCTGTTTCAAGCTCAGGTGTTCAAGCTTCCACACCGACTTCAACGCCGACTTCAAGGCACGTAAGGGCTCCAGTCAAGAACGTGGAGACGTTCAGAGGACCCTGCTACTACTGTGAGAAGGCTGGGCACAGAAAGGAAGACGACTGCAAGAGGAAGAGAGATTAACTAAAAGGTAACGGCAGCAGAATCGACAAGACGGCAGAGTTGAGGGCTTGTGGACAACAGGGACACCTGAAAAATGAGTGTAATGGAAGACCCCAATAATAGAAGATGGAGCAGGCCCCTCAAAAGGAAAACTAAGGTCTGCTGGTGCACCTGGACAGCAGGCAGCCTATGCCAAGAGTGCCCCACATGTGACTTTGTGCACAAGAGCTACTTCAGCCAGTTATCAGGTGGATGTTGAGAATGAAGGAATAGGGTGCCTAATGGATGTTGACACCGTATCAGAAAAGATTTTGATGAGGCTGGATGTGGTGAGTCATTGGTAGTTTCCATAGTGTTTGCAGTGGCTGTGTGGAGTCACAGGGGACTGTGCTGAGCGTAAGGGGCCAATGAATGTCAGGATACTGCTGGGCGGGGGGAGGAGAAGACCCCTGCTGCCTACCTGATTTCCATTCTATGTGAATGCAGTTTGGAGGAAGGAGTGTTCCGCTGAGATCCATGTAGCATGGAAGTCTACTTGTGACAGCTAGATGGACTACATTTATCTCCCCTGAGTCAGAGATACTGATGCTCTGCAAGATCAACGGCATGCTGCACACTGTCCTGGGATTGGTGGAATACAGGAATCATGGTGTGATAGAAGATAGTGATGGTGGGCAGGACCTTGGTTGACCCTATGTTGGAAAAAGTGCCCGTCATCATAGCCAGCTTTTCACCTTGTAAAGAAGATACATTAAGGCACAGTTGTGGGGTTGTGCCAAGAAGTAGAACAGGAGCCACCAAGCATTGGATGTAAGAAGAGTTTGGTTAAGCTCCAAGTAGAACTACCCAACCACTTGCGGATCTGTTTACCATGAGTACCCAGTGTCTGGAGTAGCCATAGGTGGAGCAGCTGAGAAAGCCAGTGTATTTTGCACAGGAGACCTGGACTTGGGATGCACCAACCTGGTGGAACACTGCATCAATATGGATGATCATTTACCGGTAAAGCAAGCCCTCGAAGTGTAGCTCCAACCCACTCCCCGGAGATGGGAAGGTGATGAAAGTACTACACTGACAGGGCCTAATTGAGAGATCCAGTAATCCATGGACACCTGTGTCGTGCTGGTGAAGAAGAAAGATGGTCCCTGGAGGTGTTGTGTGGACTACATGGTCCACAGCGATCCAAGGATGGACAACACCCTTGATACTCTGGTCGGAGCGAAGTGGTTACTGGCGTTGGACCTGAATTTGGGACTAGTTCCTGACCTTCCCCCTTTGCCGAACTTTTTCAGTGTTTCAGTAACAAAGAGAGTAGGCCAGCATACTCTCCAGTACAAGCTTCTCTAACTGTCAACACCAAAATACATGCACAGTACACACTACATTTCCTTTTCAAAATTAGAAAAGATAAATGGCGACAAATAAACAAGCCTTGGAGTCTCCAGAGGGGGGGACCATAAATGCCCCCACCATCCACCCCTGTCCCGGTGATGACTCAATGAGCTGCCTGGAACCGCTGTCTGACTCACTTCTTTATTTCTGCAACATTCGTGGCCTTTCCTCTAACTTTCGCTCTGTTGAGCACCACCTATCCTCCTCTAAACCTCCTTCTCTTGCTAACTGAGACTCAGTTGTCTGAGGCAACTGATAGCAAACCCTTTTCTGTATCCTCTTACTTTCTCTAATACTCATTTCATAGCCAAAGGTGGCTGTTGTGCATATGTACGCAACGACTTTTCCTGCTCTCATGTTCCTGAACTAGATTCTTTCTGAATTTTCTACTCTCTGACTTCGGCTTTCCTGTCATTCTCTGATTAAATATAGCTGTGCTGTTTACTTATCCTCTAATTCTACTGACTATGAAAAATTCTTCGACTATCTTACTTCTACAATGGAACACATTCTGTCCATTTCTCCTTTCTCTGAAAACTCCATTCTAGGAGATTTCAATGTTCACCACCACCTTTGGCTCTCCTCTCCTTTCACTGATCCACCTGGTGAACAAGCCTACATCTTTTCTATCCTTAATGACCTAGAGCAGCTTGTACAGCACCCTGCTTGTATACCTGACCGCCTTGAAGAGAGCTCCAACATACCTGACCTCTTCCTTACAACTAATCCTTCTGCTTACAGTACACTGTTAACCTTTGCTCTTTGTTGGGCTTCTCCAATCACAACCTTATTACCTTAAACTGTCCTATTGCTCCTGTACGGCCTGTGGACCCTCTAAGGAAACGTTGATTGTGACACTTTGGAGCTGTGGATTGGGAGGCCCTCAGGCTGTACTTCTTTGAATTTCCCTGGAAAGATTATTGTTTCCATGACCGGAAGCCACCTGAGTGTGCCTTGTGCATTACATGGGTTATTCTCTTGGGCATGGAAGCATACAAACCCTTCTCATATCCTTTGACTAATGCAAGAAAGCCTTGGTTTAATCACACTTGTTCTAATGCTGTTCACAACAAGGAGAGGGCCTATAAAAGGTGCTAGAGCCAACCCATCCCTGAATCACATCGTTTTCATGTTCCTACCCTGAGTCATGCTAAGTCTGTTCTTCGCTCTGCATAAAATAATTTCATCTATACTAAATGCTTTCAACTCTGCAATTCGAATTCTTCTCACTCTTCTGGCACCTTGCCATAAACCTTCCTAACAACTTTACCTCATCATCCTTCCCTCCTCTTTTCTACTCTGATGGCTCTGTAGCTATTTCTTCTACTGATAAAGCAGATCCCTTCGCTCAGACTTTCTCCTCCAATTCCAGCTTAGACGATTCCAGTGCTGTTCCTCCAGCACTTCCCCCTTCTGACTTCCTCATGGCTGACATTAAAATATTTTCAGCTGATGTATTTTCTGCCAGCACTGGCCTCAATTCTAACATGTAACAAGTCCTGATGGAGTCCCTCCTGTTGTCCTCAAGAACTGTGCATCTGTGCTTACACCCTGCCTAGGTAAACTCTTTCGCTTTTGTCTATCAACTTGTACCGTTCCTTCTTACTGGAAGTTTTTCATTCAGCCAGTCCCAAAGAAGAGTAACCATTCCCAACCCTCTAACTATCGTCCAATTGCTTTAACATCCTGTGTCTCGAAAGTTTTCAAGTCAATTCTTAATACAAAAATTTTAAGGCATCTTTCCTATCACAACCTTCTTTCTGATCGTCAGTATGGGTTCCGCCAGGATTGCTCCATTGGTGATCTTCTCACCTACCTGTCAGACTCCAAGTCATCCTCCTTTCGGGACTTTGGCGAAAGCTTTACCATTGCACGTGACATCTCAAAGGCTTTCGATCGAGTCTGGCATAAAATCTTTAATTTCCAAACTCCCCTCTTATGCCTCTTATCCTTCTATCTGTGCCTTATTCTATAGCTTCCTTTCTGGTCATTCTATAGCCGATGTTGTAGACGGCCATCGTTTTTCTCCCCGATCTATCAACAGTGGTGTTCCTCAGGGCTCTGTTCTATCACCAACTCTCTTCCTTTTATTCATCAATTACCTTCTAAGCTGTATATCTAACCCTATCCACTCGAACACTGATGATTCCACCCTTCACCTTTCTATTCGGTTCCCGCAACATCCATCTCAGCAGTTACTTCAACAAATAAGGGATGAGGCTATGGCACACCTAATGCTTGACTTGGCTGATATCTCTGGGGTAAAAATAATCTTGTTGTTCATTATGCTTCAAAGATTCAGTTCTTACACTTGTCAACCCGACATAATGTTCCACAGGGATAACCACTAATGTTTAATGATATCCAGCTGAATCCTGCATCATCCTTGAACATGCTGGGGGTTTCATTCACTCGGTGCTTATCTTGGAGAGATCATATTACATCTCTTGTAAAATCTGCTTCCAAGAGATTAGGTGTGCTAAGCCGACTCCGTTCCTTCTTTACCCCTGCACAGTTGTTGACTTTATACACGGATTTTATTCACCCCTGTATAGAGTACAACTCTCATGTGTGGGAAGGCTCCCCATATACACCTCTTCTCAACAGGGTGGAGTCAAAGGCTCTCCTTCTCTTACTGGTTCCCTTCAACCTCTGTCCGTTCGCCCCACTGTTGCATCTTTATCTCTTTTCCCTCTGAACTGTCTGCTTGCATCCCTCCACCTTTATGACGGTCACGTAGCACCCGTCTGGCAACAAACTCTCATCCCTTTTCTCTGCAACTCACTAATGCAAGAGTTAACCGTTACTCCCAGTCCTTCATTTATGCAACAGGTCAACTCTGGAACTGTCTCCCTCTGTCTGTATTTCCTACTTCCTATTATCTCCAGTCTTTCAAATGCAGTGTGTCCAGGCATCTCGAAATGAAGAGATCTTGAATTGGCTTTCCTTTGTGTTGTTTTTTTTTCTTGGAAGGAACGGTTTGCGGGCTCCTGGCCTTTGGTTCCTTCTTCCTTGCATTAAAAAAAAAACACCACGTCAAGACGGCAGATGCAGATAAGAAGATGGTTTTCTTGTACGGCTAGGGACTCTAGCTGTTCAAGGTTATGACTTCCAAGTATCTGATGAAAAGAGTACTGGAAGGACTACATAAGAAGACAGTCCCTGATCTACCTGGATAATGCGATCATTTTTGGCAAGACCTTTGAGTAAAAACTAGAGGGGCTGTCCTACATCTTCGATCGATTCAAAAGTGCACACCTTATGCTTAGCCCCAAGAAGTGTTGTTTGTTTCAGAAGAAAGTCCAGTATACTGGCCACATCGTGAGTGAGTCGGGAGTGAGCACAGACTCTGAGAAGGTAGCTTTAGTGAGGGATTGACCAGTGCCAGCAGTGTAAGGGAGCTGCTGATTTTCCTAGGTTTGTGCTCCTACTATCGCCAGTTTGAGAAGGACTTTGCCACCATTGCAGTGCCACTACACCGACTCACGAAGAAGGGGCAGAAGTTTTCTTGAAGTGAGTCAGCTGATTACTCCTTCAAGCGGCTGAAAGAGACTTTAACCTGCCCCATCCTGACCACTTTTCCACCAGTGACTCCCCCCAATCCCGACCATTTTTGGAAATAATTTTTTTTGGCTCAAACCTCTGCTTTTGGTGAGAAACATCGAAAATTCATAGAGAAATCGTTCACCCGAGGTTTAAAATACTCGATCCAGGTAGGAGTACCTCCTTACCTTGCTGGGTTTTCTAACAGGCTGGCACCAAAGAAAACGAGTTCTGTGGGAGGGTAACTATTTCACACCACTCATAAACGGTATTTATTTATCTACTTGGTACGAATTTATATGTAGTACGAGAGTATATTGGTTTTCAAACAGTAATATAGGCATTATAAGCATTGTTTCAGTCACTAACTCATCACCATACCTGACCTTTTTTTGCCACATTACCTGATCATCATTTCTGACTGTTTCTTCCTCTATGTTTGTCCTCCACATTGTCATTGATTGGGGAATCACTCCGGCCCTGAATTTCGTACCGTGGCATGACATGGCTTTACTGGCCAGGTTACAGCAGGTTACTGGCCAGGTTACTGGCCGCTTATTACAGCAAGAAGATCAAGGCAGATGACAGGAACTACTGTATTACTCAGAAGGAACTTAGAAACAGCGAGGAGCCTCAACTACTTCCACCCTTTCTAGTATGGGTCAGGCTTCATATTTTGCACCGACCATGTTGCGCTGTAGCTGAAGTCTCTGAAGAACACTGAAGGACAGCCAACTCTGTGGATTAGAAAGCTGGAGCAGCATGATTACGCGACTGTTCAGCGACCCGGACGAATCCATGGAAATGCCAACAGCTCGAGCCGGAGCCCATGCCCCCTAGAGTGCCAGCATTGCAGCCACAGAAATGTTGCTGCACAGTAGTGGAGTCGGAAGCCTTGCAACTGATGTGGGAAAGTGGCAGCTGGAGGATCAGGATCTGCGACCAGTTGTGGAGTTCTTGAGCCAAATATCGTCACTTGTTCTATACACGTTTATTCTACTCTTGTAGTCTGTCCCATCTTTCCACCTCCTAAATCTTCCCTGCACTACCCTATCATTCTCCGCGATCAGCACCAAATCATCAGATGCAACATCTATAGGGGTTCCGTCCTGAAGTCACATGAGCTTCAGGAACCGTAATAAACCATGAGGGGTTTAAAGCTAACCCCTGATGTACAGCAACGTTCACAGGAAATAATTATCACTCAGACCTCCGTTCACAGCCACCTGGGAGCAAACACCCAAGTACTGTACATTGCCATAACCACTCCAACCAACTACTCCTCATTCACAAGCTCTCTCATCTAAATTATTTTGGGGGTAACCTTATACATTGGAGGTGAGGTGCGGTGTGGTGCTGTGTGGCATGATGTGGTGTGGTGTGGAAGATCTCTGTACTGTGGTGTGATGTGATGCGGTGTGTTGTGGTGTGGTGGTATTGTGCAGTATGGTATGGTGCAGTGAGGTATGGTGCAGTGTGGTATGGTGCAGTGTGTGGTGTGGTATGGTGCAGTGTGGTATGGTGCGGTGTGTTGTGTTGTGTGGTGTGGTATGGTGCAGTGTGGTACGGTGCAGTGTGGTATGGTGCGGTGTGGTGTGGTGTGGTGTAGTATAGTGCAGTGTGGTATGGTGGAGTGTGGTGTGGTGCGGTGTGGTGTGGTGTGGTATGGTGCGGTGTGGTGTGGTGTGGTATGGTGCAGTGTGGTATGGTGTGGTGTGGTGCAGTGTGGTATGGTGTGGTGTGGTGTAATGCTATGTTGTGTGGTGTGGTGTAGTATGGTGTGGTGTAATGCTATGTTGTGTGGTGTGATGCGGTGAGTTGTGATTTGAATGATTCGGTGTGGTATGATCTGATGTGTTGTGGTGTGATGTGGTATGAAATTGTGTCCTGGAGTATGATGTGGAAAATCAGTGGTATGAGGTGTGGAGTGATGTGGCGTAATGCTACGTGGTGTAATGCAGTGTGGTGTGGAGAATCAGTGTTTTGAGATGGTGTGGTGTGGTTGTGTGGTGTGGTGTGGTGTGGTGTGGTGTGGTGTGGTGTGAGTGTGGTGCGGTGTGGTGTGGTGTGATGTGATGTAGTGTAGTGTGGTGTGGTGTGGTGCGGTGTGGTGTGGTGTGATGTGATGTTGTTTAGTGTGGTGTGGTGTGGTGTAATGTGGTGTGGTATGGTGTAATGTGGTGTGGTGTGGTATGGTGTGATGTGGTGTCGTGTGAGTGTGGTGTGATGTGGTATGGTGTGATGTGGTGTTGTATGGTATGGTGTGGTGTGGTGTGGGTGTGATGTGGTGTGGCATGGTGTGATGTGGTGTAGATTGGTGTGGTACTGTGTGGTATGGTGTGATGTGGTGTGGTATGGTGTGATGTGATGTGGTATGGTATGATGTAGTGTAGTGTGGTATGGTATGGTGTGGTATGGTGTGATGTGGTGTAGTATGGTGTGATGTGCTGTAGTGTGGTGTGGAATAGTGTGGTATGGTGTGATGCGGTGTAGTGTGGGTGTGATATGGTGTAGTATGGTGTGATGTAGGATAGTGTGGTGTGATGTAATGTAGTATGGTGTGATGTGGTGTGGTATGGTGTGATGTAGTGTAGTATGGTGTGATGTAATGTGGTGTAGTGTGGGTGTGGTGTGGTGTGCTATGGTGTGATAAGGTGTAGTGTGGGTGTGATGTGTGGTATGGTGTGATGTGGTGTATTGTGGTGTGGTATGGTGTAGTGTGGTGTAGTGTGGTGTGGTGTAGTGTGGTGTGGTGTAAAGGAGCAGCGTTGAGAGCGTTAAGAGCAGGGCAGTGTAGATATTAGCCTCACGGTACTGCGTAGATAATTATACATAATTATACAAGGTGGGCTACACAATACACTGCCCCATTAATACCCCCCTACACACACACACACACACACACACACACACACACACACACACACACACTACACTAACCACCTGACAACTGGCAAAAGGGATTGAATTCATAAAGGATCCTGGGTAAATTTTACCAAGAGCAAGATTCCACTCCAAGTGATACACCTCTCCCACAGTATCTCTCCACACGTTCCCTCCTGACGGCAGAGGACAGGGCGACATGGAGGCGATTTGTTTGTGGCCACTTCTTACGTGATTGAGACATCTTGCCATAGATTTACAAGATGCCACAGCAATTATTAACGTGCATCTTCATTCGCTTGATTGTGAAATGTTTGGTAGTAAAGAAAACATATACAGTATATAGGCAAGTTATAACACGACTTGACATTAGGAGATTTTATAAACACGGTCACAGGTGTTCCCTACCGCCCTACATGTTATCCTCTTTATTATCTCTTCCTACTGTATATACATAAAAATAAGCACGTTCCATATGATAAAGTCTTTTGTCCTTTTTTTTTCGGCACTTTAATACGATTATTTTTAAATTATCGTCCCAGGTGAATTTATTCAAATCTGGAGATACTATCAAAATCGAGAAGACTCTCCTTGGCTGAGTAAAGTCGTTTGTTGGTAGAAGTGACAATTTAGAAAATTTAATTGGAGTAAAATAGTAACCACCACTAGACCATTGTATACAGATTAAGATACTGCACTGGTGGTTGGTGATGGGCCTCGGTGGAGTAGGTACTGTATACCCTGTAAATGTGGGCGTTGTGGGCAGCCTGTCGTGGGATGCGCGAACATATTTACGACTGATGCAATACTGTGTAACTTAGCTTTGTTTTCACAGGATGGACTAGAGGCATGGAAAAGTTATGTATTACCTTTCTTTCTTTCTTTATTCTCTTCCTGCAAGACATTACAGAATAGTTTGCTGTCGCACATAATATTCTTTTTTGTAGGAACGAACATGAGAAAATTCTGCGCTCTCCTTGAATTTCCTGCAAAATTAAAAGAACATTAAGGACTGGGAACAGATCATCAGTACGTCAGTTAATCCCTGCAATGGATGTCAAGGCAGTGATTTTAATGGTGCTCAGCTCAGAACAGAAACTGATATGTATCAGTGTGCAGGATGGGCTGGGATGGTGGTGAGTACTAGGGCATGCGCGGAAGTTTACTTGTTATATTGCGGCGATGGATGCTGCGGGTGGTTTGGTAAAGGGCAAGTTATAGGCAAGGTATAGAAAAAAAAGCCGGATGGGCAGCAAGGGGTGGATGTGGTTGGCTAAGAGGTGGTGTGGCAGGGCAGGACGAGCACACCCGGTGAAGATGACGTTGTATGAGGCAAGGCACTGACGATGAGAACAGAATTGTCGAATAGTTTCCGTGCTGGAGGTGGGTGGAGAGAAGGCAGGGGTGAGCTGGAAGGGTGCGGACAGTGGTGGGTGGTGGGTGGGCCGAGGTGGAGGTAAAATGCCCTCTAAGATGAGTGTTGAAGGTTGTGTGTTACGGTAGTTATGATGGTTTACTTTAACAGATTTATCTCGGAAGATGGGTGGCTGGGGGTTTGAAGAAGGGCAGGGCGGGTGGGAATGGTGATGGAGGTGCAACAGAGTGGGGGATAAGACGCCTTGTGACAATGGGCATTGTAAATTTGTCACTTTGTTCATAGAGATGTTATATCTTAACCCGTCACGTCCCGAGGTTTTCCGCACCTCCGACATCCCCCAGTCCCGAGGTATTTTCGAATTTTTTTTTTTTTGGCTAAAACCTTCGCTTTTGGTGAGAAACATCGAAAATTCATAGAGAAATCGCTCACCTGAGGTTTAAAGTGCCCAATCCAGGTAGGAGTTCCTCCTTACCTGAGTGGGTTTTCTAACATGCTGGCACCAAAGAAAACGAGTTCTATGGGAGGGTAACTATTTTATCCACTCATAAACGGTATTTATTTATTTACTTGGTACGAATGTATATGTAGTATGACAGTATATTGGTTTTCAAGCAGTAACAAAGGCATTATAAGCATTGTTTCACTCACTAACTAATCACCATACCTGACCTATTTTTGCCACACTACCTGATCATTATTTCTGGCTGTTTCTTCTTCTAATGCTATGTAAACATTGTCCTCCACATTGTCATCGATTGGGGAATCACTCTGGCCCTGAATAACTTTACTAGCCAGGTCACTGGTAACAGGTCCTTTGCCAAGACAATGGCATGAGGGGGGGAGGGGGGAGGTTATGCAGTGTAAGGCATTGTCCCTGCTTGGTATCTTGTACAGGAATAGAGGAAGGTGTCCCGTGTATACATACGAAAAATCACGTGCGAAAATTGAAAATTGTGCAAATTAGGTACCTTGCAATTGCACGACGTACTGGTACGTCGCCGGGACTGGCAAATGCAAATCGTGGTGACGTACCCATACGTCGTCGGGACGGGGCGGGTTAAACGTACTAAGATGAAAGACACTAATACCACTACTACAACTTCTGTTACTAGTGCTACTGCTACTACTACTACTACTACTGCTACTACTACTACCACTTTAATAATAACAATAATAGTAACAAAAACTGATGCTACTCCTCTTCTAAGATGAAAGACACTAATACCACCACCACCACTACTACTACTACTACTACTTTTACTACTACTTTAATAATAATAATAATAATAGTAACAAAAACTGCTGCTACTCCTCCTTCTCCTTCTCCTCCTCCTTCTCCGTCTACTACTACTACTACTACTACTACTACTACTACTACTATACTACTACCACTACTACTACTGCTACGACTGCTTGATTAATAATAATAATAATAATAATATTAACAATAATAATAATGATAATGATAAAAACTGCTACTACAACTGCTACCACCACCACCACCACCACCGCCGCCGCCACTGCTACTACTGCTACTACTACTACTACTACCACCAGTGCGAATGCTCAGGAAGCACAGTAACTCCGCACCTGAGCTTTAACCTTGACTTTTGAATTGATTTGTACCAGAACCAAACCACATCTTGAGGCCTACAGGTGTGTGCAGTATATATGTGAATTATCCTCCAAATCAGATCAAACATTCAAGAGATTACGTCGCACCCTGTACTTTGACCTTGACCTATGACATTTGACCTTGGCCTTTGATCGATGTTTATCCAAATCGGAGTATTTCTTCCAAGACCTTCACCCGATGCATGTGATAATATTGATTCAAATCACATCGGGCAATGACGACATTATGTAAACAAAAACATAATACTACGATGGAACTGAACTGGTGACGATGAAATTGAAATGGTTGAAGATGAAACTAAAATGGTGAGAATCCTTAACACTTTGAATCAATATTTACAATAAATGCAAGTACAATTCCTGTAGCTTCCTCAGTTCCTTTGGAAGGTAATATAATCAGTGATATTACAGTTAGTGAGAGAGATGTACGGCTTACAGTTAGTAAAATTAAGGTGAGTAAAGCACTGGGGCTAGACAAACCATCTCCATATCTCGCTCTTGCCTTATGACTCTTGCATTTTTTTTTTTTAATGATCAACTGGTGCGACGAAAATAAATCGGCTGACATTGTCTATGTTGATTTTCAAAAGGGATTTGGCAGTTTCACACCAAAGACCTTTAGAAGTTAGTGGCTCATGGTTTCAGTGGCGGTGTGCTTGGGTGGAGAGAGAATTGGCTAACAGGACGAAAACAACGAGTTGTAATAAACGGAAAAGGATCGAACTGGACAGACGTTACTATCGGAGTGCCACAGGGTTCAGTGTTAGGCCCTATTCTATTCTTAGTATTTTAAGAGAGAGAGAGAGAGAGAGAGAGAGAGAGAGAGAGAGAGAGAGAGAGAGAGATGAAAGATTAATTTGTAAGTTTTCTAAATTTGCTGTGATACAAAAACTGGTAACAATATTACAAACGTAAGCATTTCAGAGAGAAATTCATAAACTGTTTAACTGAACCAGAACAGGCAGATGGATTCAGTATTATTAAATGCAAAGTGCTAATCACTGGCAGTAAAAACTCAAGGGCTAGCTGTACTTTGAATATCATTCATTTTGATAATGTAAACAATGAAACTACTTAGGAGTTAATATAACATATGATCTGAACCAAGCAAACAGCATGCAAAGGCCGTTAAAAACCAACAAATTAACTTGATTCATAGGTACAACACTCGAATGTCTATCTATCCATATATCTAGGCTGCTTTCCCCCCAAAAAATGGGGGTAGTCGAGACAGGACAACACACTCCCAATTTACTTATCCACACATACACATTAACTCGTAACTTAGCCTTAAGAGGAGAAGGACAGATGCCCACCATACCACACTACACGAGGGTCAACTGCGTCGTGCAGTTAGCAACATCCACAGCAGGGTCTGACAGCAGAGCTGTCGCACCTGACCTGATCAGCTGATCAGATCAAATGCTGGAGAATATCCCCTTGGGCTCTCGTCACCATTTAATCACTCACAATTTCTTTTCAGTCATCCCTAATACGCGCAGCCGCCCTTCCTTGCTCTACAGACATGCCTCTCGCATCTAACACTCTCTTCACACTGTCCATCCATCCTGTTCGTGGTCTTCCTCTCAGCCTTACACCCTTCACAGTCTGGGGGCACAGTGGCTCAGAGCTAGAGCGTCGAGCTCGTGATCGGGGGATCGTGAGTTCGAGCCTTGCCCGGGGCTGCAGTGCCGGGAGTGGTAGCGCTCTCCTGTAACCTAGCGGGGCCATATGTACGAAGTTGCCTAGCTCGGGGATTAAATCCCTGTACACCCTTCACATCCGATCCAGTTATCTTTTTCATAAATCGCTCTTCATCCATTCTCTCCATATGCCCAAACCATGACAACACTCTCTGCTCAGCTCGACCAGCCATCTCCCGCATTCGAATGTAAGTTGAAAAATACTGTCCTCACCTTGTATAATTTCTTAGTACTGCCACAGAGTACTGTGTCCAGTTCTAATCACCTTATTGCAATATAGATATGGAGAAACTCGAAACAGTACAGCTATGGGTGACAAAAATGACACCAAGACTCGGAAATAAACCATATGAGGAACGTTTAGAATCTGTTTATCTTATCTAAACGCAGACCACGAGGAAATTTAATTTAAAGGATATGATTGTATGTCTGTTGAAAAGTACTTTACAGTTGATTGGTCGAAATATTCTACAAGTAATGAACATAAAGTTGTTGGCAAGCATTTCCACCCACCTAAAGCAAAGCACTTTCATCTTCAGTATAGCTGTAAATACAGAATATGGAACAAGTTGTCTCCTAATGTAGTAAACTGTGATTCAGTATCAACATTTAAAAGCCGCTTGAAAAAGGCTCCTTATCCCCAACTAAGCATGTTCACTTCTGACTAATACGCTTCTGAATTATGATGTCTTAAAGCACAAAACATGGAAACCGTAACCGCAGAAAACATGGACTGTTTCTTATGTTGACTAAGTGTGTTTCCTTTTGCAGGTTTAATTAGTGCAGAATATGACTTCCTTTCATTCTTTCCTATGAAATTCCTGTCACAGCTTTTCTGTGATGCATGGTGGCCATTCTAACTCTTCCAAACAGCTTTAATTTGAAGGGGTGGAGGGTGAGGGAGAGCCTTCTAGCTTTATCTTCTTTGTCTTCGGCCCATAGAATAGGTACGTTAATTATAACCTACCCTATAACAGACAAACTCGCAAGAGCCAATAGATCTGTTGCTGTTTGTTTTCCTTTGTTCTCCTTTGTACATACATACATACAAACACAGAAACTGATTCGATAAGAATAGCTATGCCTTAGGCGTCGCTGACAAGAAGGTAAGCACAGAACGCTTCCACATACCTGGTGTCTCAAGACGCAGGTGAAAATACCGTCTTGGAAAGGAATGAACTGTCTCTTCCCCTCCCACCTATTTTATCCATCCGTCATTATAATCAGTCACATCAGACCGTATATCTGTCTTATACTCTGTCTCTATTTTCTGTTTCACTCTGTTCACCTTCTGATCAGACATATCCTTTTACTAACCACATTATGAAATATAGAAAAGAGGGGGAGAGGGAGGGTTCGATCGGTCACCCTTTGGAGCTTAGAGGTTTCAGTGTTATACTTAAGGGTCATTGTCCTTACCCTTCCCCACATCTAGGCCATACCACCACCCCACACCTGTCACACATTCCTCCTGTCTTTATCTAGGTTCTACCTCATCCTTCTTCCCCCTCCCCCCTTCCTCTTATACCTGCCTGATCCCGTTCACTACCCTGCCTTCCCTAACTCTCCTGCCTGCCTACCCTCCTTCCCGACCTGCCTATCCTCTCCCCTACCCTGCCTCCTCTATTTTCCTGCCTGCCTACCCTTCTTCGCCACTTGTCTTCCCCTTCCAACACCCTGCCTCCTTCCCTTCCATGTCTGCTACTTACTTCCCCCTCCCTTTCAGCCTCACGCATCTCATCTACTTTCCCCCCTCCCCTCCCACCCTCCTTTGCCTTCTTCCCTCCTTTCTCACCCTGTCTCCCCCCTCTTCTCCCCCGATGCTGCTTCTCTCCCGCCCGCCTGCCTCCCCTGGCCTGCCTCCACTCGCCTCCAGCGCTGCCTCCCGTCCGTGTGGTGGTCGCAGTGTGGCCACGGTTCCCTCCACGCGCTGTCACTTCGGTGAGACTTACGTGTTCTTACCCATGCTCACATTTCGTATCCACGTAGTTTCTTAGATTTCCGCTAACAAACATTCTTGTGAATACGATTACTGTTTTATACTTTCGTCTGCACTCATACAGCTACCATACACTTCACAAGCAAATGAGTGAATATGATAGTAAAAAACTATGAAAATACAAAGTGATAAATTATTTTAATCAATTGCAATGACAATTCGGTTATTGTGCAAATTGGCCAAGATCCTCTGTGAATTCTGCTTCTGGCCGACGATGACGTCATACTCCAATTTATTTTTCTAACATTCAAGTGATTTTATTCAACTTAAGAACAAACTTTCATTCTGAATAATGGCCAAAACCAACTCCCCAAGTTCAACAAGTCTTTCCTAAGCTGAATAAAATCATCTGAAGATGACAAAATTAATTAGAAATCCTGTTCGTCGACCACCTGGCCTGCGTCGCGCCATGAAATTTAAAGGAGGAATGGAAAAATAACGGGCGTGGTGAGCAAATGAATGTGTGAAAACTGCTAAAAATTTAAAAGGTGGTGGGACTGGGGAAGGAAAATATACACTGTGGAAGTGGGTGTTGTGGGTTTCGCGGCTTAAGTGCAGTGAAAGTTAATTTCAAAATATCTTTGTGGAATGAAAGTGCCAAAGGGTAAAGAAATAGTGTGGGGAACAAAGAAATAGTTGGGATGAGGTGATATCGCGGGGGTGTGGGGTGGGGCTAATAAGAGTGTTGTGTGTGATAGTGGGTGCTGTAGGATTAATGGTTTGAGTGCAGTCAAGGTTACTTCGAACTTTTCTTCAACAGCAACAAGAACAAGACCCAAAGAAGATCGCGTTACTTTCAGTAAAAAAAGATGTCTATATACTGAAGGCATTAAGAGGCTGCC